>NC_056731.1:1280159089-1280356589 GCF_019279795.1 Protopterus annectens | reverse complement strand
CTAACCCTAGCTCAATTCTCTTCTACTGTTGCAGATGCTGCCAAGTATCAAGCAAACCAGGAGGCCTACTGAAGTGCAAGAGCACCACTGTAGGTGGCACCATGAGTACATAACAATAATGACTGTATTGCTGCAGGGACATCACAGCATTGAGGGTACTACATTGCTCACAACACTGTATGGCAATAGTATCTAATGTGGTGTGGATGTGCTTTTCCAATGAGCAGAGCAGGCACAACATGGCTCTGATGAGGCATACACAGCATGCAATAGCGTAGCTGGGTCAGGCAAGAGGTGCAACTGCCTGGGCAGAAAATGATGGAAGGGCACCATCAGCCAATCTTGATTTCTCTTTAATGCATTACCAGTTTTTTATAAGCCAGTATTGCATTTCTGGTCAAACCTGAGCACTTTAGGAGTCTGTATATGGTCTAAACTGTACCAACTGCTTACAAATTTGTAGCAAGCAGTTTGCTACAGTTTAAAGGTAAAAAAACTCTTTGTTTTAAATTAAACCTGAGCTCTGTAGTACTCCATGCAGGCAGGATATAAACAGTAGCAACTGCTTGCTATTTTTGTAGCAAGCAGTTTGCTACAGTTTATAGGTTCATAGATTCATAGGTGTTTATTAGGCTAATAAACACAAGGGCCTTTTTAAGCCTAGCTATGCATCCCAAATCTCTAATTAGTTCTTGTATCCTTGATAAGTGTAAACCGGGGCTTGGAAGATGAAACATTTACAAGCAGAGCCCTAGGAGATGAACCATTTGCAGGTTGCCTGTGTCCATTAGAGACATAGGTGCTGAGACAGGGATGGATTTCCTGTTTCCCATCCAGTTGTCCAAGTTACACTTGAATTGGGTTAGGGAACAGCTCTGCTTCACATGGATGGGGACCGTGTTACAGAGACGAGGCAGTCTCTGAGATACATACCTGTCTCTCCAGCAGGTCTTAGTAATATCACAAGCAATGTTTAAGTCTTTAGAATGGGTAATTCTCCTGCTGTTTGTTTTGTGGATATGCAGGAGGTGCATCTGAGTGGGGTCTGACAATGCCTGGTATGCCAGGCATAGATCTCTCCTAAACAGCCTGTAGGAAACAGAATACAGGGATAGGGTCTTCAGGTCATCTGCATAGGACATTTTACTTATCCCCTGTATTCTTTTAGTGAGGAACCTATGTGGACATTCCAGTTGCTGGATATGCCTGATTAGGTACATACCAAAGGGGGCATTGTACTTAATGATAGGTGTGATGAATGCTGAATACAGTGGAACAATGACTTCCTTGGACATAGATGCCATACCTTTGTTTATAAGTTTTACAGCTTAGAATGATTTTCTCACTACTGTAGACACATGATGCTCAAAGGCTAGATTACTGTCTATATGTGTCCCTAAGTCCCTGACTACTGCTGGGTCAACTCTAAGGGGTGTGTTGTCCGTATCATAGTTACCAGTGGTGGATACTTTGCCGAAGGATACTATTATGCATTTTTGGCAATTAATTTTAGTCCATGGCTCTGGCACCAGTTGTTTGTCTGTGTCAGCCCATCCTGGAGAACATTTGTGTTGGTGTGAGATTCAATGACAGCTCTTAATTTGCAATCATCTGGAAATTTAGTCAGCCAGAGACCAATGACATTCGCCTTGACTTCAGAGAAGTAAATGCCAAAAAAGAGTGGTCCATGGACTGATCCCTGAGGGGCTACACTTGTGAATGGCTTCTTTGTATATATGGACTCCCCAGTCAGTTCTAACTTCCTGGATCCTATCTATAAGCCAGTTGGCTATCCACTGGGTGACATACAAATTTGTACCTAATCTGATGGGTTTGTCAACAATGTGCAAGTGGAGTATTGTGTCAAATGCCTTGGCCAGGTTGAGGTAGGCAGTGCGAGCAATTTTGCCCTCATCCATAGGTTTGGTGACCTTTTCAAAGAAGTCCAACCAGGTTGAGTAGGCATTAACTGCCCTTGATGAAACCAAACTGGGTTGAGTCCAGTGTCGGGAGGTTTACTATATTACTACTGATCATTTTCATGATAATTCTTCCCATGGTTTACATATAAGACTAGTGAGACTTATAGGTCTGTAGTTTCCAGGGTCTGTAGATGGCCCACCTTTGTGCAGAGGCATGACAGTTGGTGTTCTCTATTTATGCGGCACAAAGCCTGTTTTGAGACAACAGTTAAATAGCAATTCCAGAGGCCCTGATAGGTCACATTTCAAGCTGTTTTATAAGGCATCCTGGGATATTGTCTGGGCCAATTAATGCAGTGTTTTTGGCCTTAGAGAGAGCATTAAGGACCTGTTTCCTAGTGATAGCAGAGGGAGATACATTTTATGGTATTTCCTGAAGGAAGGTTGATGGGGAGAGAGGGATAAAGTTGGAGATAACTTTGTTGGCCAGTAGGATTGCTGTATCTTCTGGCTCAGTATAGGTAGCTCCATTTACAATGAGCTCTGCACACAATTGTGTATTGCCTTTGAGGTTGTAGACATAGCTAAATAATGCCTTGTGGCAGTCCTTGGTCTGGGAAGCCAAATATACCTCAAATTTGACTTTGGTAGATTTTATTTGTCCTCTGAGTTGTTTGGTTAGTTTGACGAGCGTGCTTTTTATCCTGCTGGATGCTGCACCTCTGAATTTTTGCCATGATTTTCTTCCTTCTGTTATGCAGCCTATTGGTTTTGTGATTCCACCAGGGTGGCTTGTATTTTGAGTTAGTTCACTACTTCTTCCCGGTGGGTACAGTTACCTCTATGCAGCTATTAACATGCTTGTATAGGGTTTCTGTGAACAGTTCTCTATAGATAGCAGTGTTCTCAAGGTTGTGATTCCACCAGGGTGGCTTGTATTTTGAGTTAGTTCAGTACTTCTTCCCGGTGGGTACAGCTACTTCTATGCAGCTATTAACATGCTTATATAGGGTTTCTGTGAACAGTTCTGTATAGATAGCAGTGTTCTCAAGGTTTATGGGGCTTGAAAATTTTCAAGGTTATCACTTAATAGCAGGAAGTTAGCCTTAGAATAGTTCCTGAATATTCTAAGGTTAGCTGGGGGTCCAGAATTTATTTTTACTTCAAAAGTGACCATTCTGTGGTCTGACCATAGCAGAGAAGACATTGCACTAAGGGGTGTGCAACACTCTCCCATATTAGTGAGGACCAGACCCAGTATGGTTGCACCCCTGGTTGGTGTATTGACAATCTGGTCTAGGAAGTTTGTGTTTGCAAAATCCAGGAATCTCTATGCCTGTACATTTGGTGTCATATAGTATTCCCAGTTAACAGTGGGGTAATTAAATTCACCCATGAATATGCTATTTGGTTGGATGGTGAGTGTTTCCAATAAGTTTAAACACATGGTTTGGGTTTCCTGGCTCAGAGCTTGCAAGAAAGTTGTACTGGATATTATTGTCTGACCAGCCTTGAGGTATAATTATTT
Source organism: Protopterus annectens (assembly GCF_019279795.1). NCBI lineage: Eukaryota > Metazoa > Chordata > Ceratodontiformes > Protopteridae > Protopterus > Protopterus annectens. Next base: position 1,280,353,139 of record NC_056731.1, on the reverse strand, counting down.
TTGATGTAAATTGAGACAACTCCACCTTTAATCCCTGTCTGTGTAGTAGCTGGTCTAAATGTGTGAAGGTATTATAATCTTGCACTGTTGGTGTGCTGTCTGCAGCTTTAAACCATGTCTCACTGACCCCACAGACTTCACCATTCTCTAGGATGAATAGAGCTTCTAGGGAGTGGAGTTTTTTGTTTCGACTCCTAGCACTGAGCAGTAATACCTTTAGTTTAGTATGTAGGTGTGGACAGAGACAGCATAGCTGCTATACTCTTGCATTTCTACAAAGCACCGGTACTTGCAGTTTCCAACTCAGTAGAGATCAGAATATCTTTCGACTGCACAGACAGACAGTCAGTCAGTCATTCTGCATTGTTCAGCTGTAGTGTTGCATTGTGCTGACAGGGATAGTACAGTGAAGTTACAGTGTCTTCATATCTTGTGTTTACCAGACAGAGACAGTAACACATCAATGCAGCAAACCAGCCTTAATTAGGCTGTCCGTGTGGGCATACACTAAACTGTTCAGCCACTCTTGTGGTACTTGGTCTCGTTGGATGATCTTGTCTTGGGCACAGATACTGGAGTGTGAGAGGTATAACAGTTAAAGGGGGTGATCATGTGGAGGATGCTGACAGGGTTACACACCTTTTGGTAGCACCATTATATCCTGATCAACATTATAGTGGAACACTCAACATCCTGTTCTCAGTGGCCTTCTGTCATGGCAGTTACTGATATCAACACATTAAAATTCTCCTTTATTGGTACCTCAAAGCTTCAATCCACAGCATGGCAAATACACATATATTACCAAGTTGTGTGCAATGTTGTTTACAAACACCACAGATTTGTTCTAATATTTTGTTATATATCAACTGCCTGGCTCCATACATTTGAAGAATGCATAGTACATATTAAATCCAAGTTGTCAAGCCTGTATGGTTCAGCAGTTTTCTTAATAACAAATACAAATATTGACATTTACAAGCAAGAAAACAAACACACTTTTGTAGCACTATATTCAGGTCACTCAAATGTGAGGACAACTGTCACCCAGTGTTATAGTACAGAAAATCCTTTTTAGCTTATTTAACATCTTTCCTTGCCGTTCCTGAAAAGCTACAAGGCTGTACCATACAGAAAAAAATAAATAAATAAAAACATCTCTGCAAAAGCAGTTTGTTTTGTACGTCACTATTATTGATTAAAAAGACAGTTCAATCACACATGTATTTAGAGAGCTGAAGCAACTCAGTTTGAAATATCTCATATCACAAACCTCCTACATGCATCAAAGCTCAGTTTGTGTTTTCATCTGTGGACAAATGTCAGCTGAATAGCACTGAACATGGCTTACTTTGAATTTATCTGTACAGAATAGCTAGCTGCAAGACTGCCAGGCATATACAGCTTTAAGAGTTCAAACAAAATAACAAATGGAAAACTAAAGAAAATAGAAATGGACATTTACAAGTAAGACAGATACACCTTAGATAAATACCTCCATAACATAGGTTTGAGTCTTAATGAAGTTTAATTTATTTTGTATTTCAGGATATAATGATGTAATTGGTTCAGTAATTTACCCATCTCCCCATTAAATGTAAATACAAGTAATGTTAACACGATGCCAAAAAAATGCCAAAAAACTGAAAAGTCAAACACTCACATGGTAACAGATATTTCCAACAGCTACTTCATCTCACTGCTGTTAGAATACCAAATGTGAAACCATTATTTATTTACAACTTTAGCTGCTTTGAGACAACAGAACTTTTCTGAACTGATGAATGCAAAAGTACTTTGCATCTTTGTATGCAAAGATTTAGGTATTGTTGTCAACTGACTTAAAAGGCTATCTTGCATTTGACCTGTGATATTTGTTTGCACTCCATGACACTAGGTGACTCAAAATGCCCAATAAGAAGCAAAGATAATTGTTATTAAGTAATCTGGTTGGTTAGTATTGCCTTATAGCAATTTAGTGTGACTAGTAGCCATTTTTTCAGCAAAATAGCAGGATGGTGTAGAAGGATGCATGAAGGAGAAAGCACAAAAAGAAACCTTAACTACCTATAAGGATGGTGATGGTAAATGGCTAAGGAAAAATGTGCTAAAAATGGGGCACATCACAAAATATTTAACGATAGATTCAGGATCAATATTTGGTTATAGTGGTCTGGATACATTTTTTCCTTTTACATAACTTTTTTTTCCTTTTTAGTTCCACACCTTCCACTGATCTCAGGCATTTCCATTTCACAGCCTCCAATAATCAACTGTTATTCCTTCTTCCATCATCAGTTAATCCTCATAGGAGGGAAGATAAGACTTATATGGTAGGTAACCTATGAACCATCACATAGCAGTTAGGGTATTTTTATACCCTGCCCACTTTATTCCCCCTCAGGTAAACATATGCCATCATAACAGTAATCTTGTACTATGTTACTGACATGTAGTGTTAGTGTTGCAACAGGTAAAACACTCACCTTTGGTGCAGAAGGTTCTATTCCCTTACCTTGTAGCTGAAATGCTAACACTGCAGTGCAATATGAGGGGGTTGTTGCACTCCTGAGTGTGTTGTCCTTTGAAAGCGACAGCAAACTGAGGTCCCATCTGCTTACAATGGTGGTAGCTCAGGTAGATGTAGAAGACTGCATGATACTTATCGAAAGAGTAGTGGAATTTTCCCTAGTAGTATAAATACCACCTCAGGTATCCACTGAAAAGGGACAACTAGCCTAGGGGGACTACCCTGGTAAATAAGGATAAACAAACATTTCCATGCATGTGATCATGACAGCATCTGCTTGTACCCAGTTAATTATGCCCACATGTTAATTCTGTCTGTGTTTCAGCAAGGACAAGTGAAGCAAATGGTACTTCTCCTGTATTATGCCTACCTGTTCAGAAGAGAAGAGAAATAGTTTTTTGCTGTTTTTTCCTGGATTAAAATAAAGAACTTATGATGCCCACCTGCCAGAGGCCCCTGCTGATTACTACATCAACAGCAACCCCCTACGCATACAACCTGTGGTGAAAAACCTGGGTACTCAGGTTGACAATAATCTCACATTCGACCATCATGTGGTGGCAGTGGTCAGAAAATCCTTTTACTTGGTTCATCTCATAAGTAAAGGGATTGCATCCAGGAAAAAAGGAGATTATTACCTTTCTGTACTCCTCCCTTATTAGATCTATAATTGAGTATAATGCCCCTTTTGGTATGTACCTCTCTAAACACCTGCACCAACTGGAAAGGCCAAAGAAATACCTCACAAAGAGACTACATGGCTTCCAACACCTGTCCTGTGTGGACAGGCTTAAATCACTATCTTTCTACTCAATATCATACAGATTGCTCAGAGGTGATCTGTGTCTCTCCTAAAAGGCAATATTGGACCCTGCCCTACTAGAGATGCTCCATATCCATAAGTCTAACTCCTCACACATTACCCACTCAATAGGCCTAAATCGAATATGCAACATCAAAAAAACCTGCTGGAGAGACAGGTTTGTCTCCTAGAAGCTGTCCTGTCTCTGGAATAGACTTCCCACATATATAAGCCTATTCCACAGAATGGGGATTTTCTGATATACATACATGTTCCGCGAACATGTCCTATTTAAGTCGCAAGCAGAGTTTAAATCCTTATATCCAGTAGTTATGGTGCTGTTCATTTTGCAGATATGCAAAAGATCCACCAGAGTGAGATCTATGGATGCCTTTTATGCCAGTCATAAATCAACTTTTAGCAGTCTGTAGGAAAAAAGCATAGAGACGGGGCTTTGGGGTGATCTGTATAGGACTTTGTATTTACACCCTGTATTCTTTTGTGAGGAACCTTTTTGGAAATTCCAGTTGTTGCATGTACCTGGTTAGGTACATACCGAGGGGGGTGTTTTACTCAATGATAGGTCTGATGAAGACTGAGTACAGTGGCATAATGACTTTCCTGAACCTAGATACCATGAACTTACATAGGCCCTGACATAGAATGATTTTTGTACTACCTGAGACACATATAGGTCAAAAGCCAGGTTACTATGACTTCCAAGATGGCTGCACATTGAGTAACAGCTTAATTCAAGCTCTCTCAGTGTGAAAACAGAAACTCAGCAGAGAAGGTCAGTAGACTTGTGTTTATGGGTACATTTCAGTAACTGGCTAGTAAGTGTACTGCCTGGATGCCAAGACAAAAGAAATGCAGAGGAAATACGAAAAAAAATCAGCTACAAAAAGTGAGGAAGAAACACGGGCTGGGGAAAGTTCTGCAGTTGTTCAGCAAAAAGCAATGCAACCTCCAGGTTTGAATTCCAGTAACCTACAGGAAGATATAAGACAACTGCACACAGGCCAGGTTAAAATAAACAAAACACTAATGAAGTATATCAACACAAACAACAAAAGGCTGGAAAATAAATGGAAGAAGCTTTAAACAAATATTCAAATGAGGTGACAAAGCTGCAAAAATCAGAGGTCAAAATGAAGAAAAGGCTGGCTGAATATGAGACTGCTCAGGTAGAGATGTTTAAAAAAAATAATAGAGTTAGAGGACAGAGCATGTAGGGAAAACCTGAGATGGTCAGCTATACCAGAGAAGCTGGAAGGAACAGACTGCATTAATTTTATGAAAGTGCAGATAAGCAACTGGACTGGTATTCCACAGCAAGAGTTGTTAGTTGAAAGGGCACATTGTGTGTCTGCTCCAAACCTGGCTATGAGAAAGCAACCTAGACTTTAACAGTAAAGATTCAGTCCTACCAGCAGAAGGAGTTGATTTTGACAAAATTGTGGCAGAAGGACAAAGTACTAAAAGTGTGAGACAGTGGAGTGGTTGCAGGTAATGATTACTCATTGTACACAAAGCAGAAGAGAAGTAAATTTATTCCACTATTCAGGGAATGTTGAGACACAGGTGTGAGATTCAAACTCCTGTATCCTGCTGTCTTCAAAGTATTCTTCCATGGAGGGACAAAATCATTTTTGATTAAGTACATGCTAAAGAGGAAATACAAAAGTTTGTCCAACAAAAAATGAGCTGTGAAACAGAAAGAGATTCTGCTTCTTATTCTTCTAATAATAAAGACCACAGAGAGACTGTACCTATAAAACTTTTTCCAGTATCAATGGAAAATGTTGGAGTTAAGGAAGGGAGCATGAAAACTGACTAGAGGAATTGAGAGTATATCGGAAATGAAGCAGTGACAGGACTTGGGAAATGGGGATGAACAGTATTAAAACTAGTAACTTAATGTGGAATTACAATACAATGATTATATGTGTGAAATATGACAAAACAAGGAAATATGCAAATATTGGAAATATTGGACTTTATTCAGAATTTGTTGGACTTGTGGGGGACTCTAAAGCATATGCCCTACTCTGTGTCATTAATGTTCAAAAAATGCTTTGGGGAGGGGTAGAGGAGGGAGAAAGTTAAATGTAAGTAAATATTTTTTTCCTATTAGCACTATTTTTGTGGTATGTGGTTTTCTTTGCATGCTATAAGGTAACGTTTTCTCAGTTGTTTTTAAGTGTAATGGAGATTGTAAACAGGTGTTGTTGTTTTTTTATTTTATTTTATTTTATTTCTCCCTTCTGTCTTTCTACCTGTTCAGTTTTTGGAAATGTAGGCAATGCAGTGAAAAAAGCCTGTTAAAAGACCATGACAAAAGAAAAATGAATGTGCTTTTTCTCATTCTTGCATGGGGAAATGACTGGATTAAGGACCTTAGATTGATTTAGTAACAAGTTTTAAGAGTAAACAAGTAAATGAGAAGACTATTGAATATTATGAGGCTTTTTTCTAGCCAAATATGTATGCTCAATAGCAATTCTGCAGCTGGTCTTCATGTTTTCATGGAAATGATCTGATAAAGAGAAACTGTCTGCCTGGTTCTCTTTTCTCTATGGAGACAATCTGATAACTGGCTTACAGGCTGGTGGAGAGTGCTTGGGCTGAAGGAAAAAAAATGAGAATAGAAATTGGCTAGGACATAATGTTCTCTGAAAGCATTTAGTGGTATTTAGGAGTATGGATTAAAATGATTCCGGTGTGGCAGCTAAGGCTATGCGGGAAGAGAATAAACAAAAGATAATACAAAAAATGAGAAAATAGAAGCTTTGTTATATGGATATGGATAGTAAGATGTGAGCATTTAAAATATTTTAGTCCCTTTAGGCCTTTACACAGATCAAGCATATTTTTATCAACCAGAGGAGAAGTTGGGGATAGCAATTAATAAAGAGCTGAAGGACTTTATCTGGGAGGGGAAGATGGCAAGAGTCAGGTAGGATAAGCTGATTCTTCCAGTAGAACAGAGCAGATTTGGGATTACCCAATCTGAAGGGGTATTTCAAAGCTACACAGTTAAGGTTCCTATAAATAGCTCAAGCAGAAACTATAATTCAAAGTGGAAAGGGATGATGTTGAAATATGGCAGAAGCTCAAGAAACAAGGAGAAACTGGGATTTTAGATACAGGTCTTTAAGGAGAATAAGAATAATCATACAGACTATTATATCCAAAAAGTAGCAGAAAGTATTCTAAGAACTAAGCCAACACAGGAATGGAGAAAGGAGATTCTGCTGATATGGATAACTGCAATTAAGAATATAGACAACAGGCAAGAGGGGGATGGAATTTATTGGAGAAAACTGGAAAATGAATGAAGGCATTGGGAGTAAATAACTAGAGAGGAAAAGGTAATAGAATGGAAAGAAGTCAATAATTTATTTGCATTACAGGTTAGAGATTGCCTTCCCTATCAAGGATTAATATTAGAGTATAGACAAAGAGAAAGAAACAGGGAGTCCTAAATGAAAGACCATTGCTGGTAGAGTTTTTAGTAAAATCTTGAATAGACACTGCCATTAAAACAGAAATAATTAGTAGAACATATAAATATTGCATAATAACGATAAGAATCAATCAAAGGAGGTTAGAAAGGATTGGGAAGAAAGACTGGGAAAGCAATTCATGAAGAAACAATGAGGATATATGTATGTCTCCCAAATATACAACAAAATCTAGAAGATTTAGGATTTTTGCTTGGAAATGTTTACACAGATATTTTTATACAGCAAGTAGACTCCAGAGAATTTTTCCTCAGGCAGACAGCAAATGTTCAAGCCCATACCTTACTTGAATAGAAGGAAGTTTTTCTGTTCACCTGTGAGAGAGGGGAGCTTTGAGCAACCTATATGTCCCTGGAGGAGTGGTTTCAGCCCAGAAATTAGTAGTTTATTGGCCATTTTGGGCTAATTTCTATCTCTTTCATTTCCCTGCTATAAATATCATATTTGCCCAGTTTTGCATGCTGAGCAGCACCAGTTAGCTAGGGTAAAACTATTCCCGGCTCCACAAAGTCTCCTCTTCAATTTTTCCCTTGGAACTAGACAAACTTTCAACTTAAGCACTCAAGCCATTCATTTCTCAGCACGGCACTTGCTCAAAACTTATAGCAAGCACTTATAAACCCTAGCACTAGACCCTCCTGTACTGTACAGAAGGACACGGCTCTCTATTTGACCTTACTATATGATCCAGTAAAACAGTTCACTGTACCTATCCAGGCATGTCCAAAGGGCAGTTTCAGGTGTACTTTCCAGTCCAACTGGTGAATCTGGGCATTTTCAGACAATGTTACAACTGCCTCATGTACACAGACAACCCCCTCCTCCTACCACCAAACACTAATACATGCGAGAGATGCAGTTATACAGCCAAACTAGAGGCTAAGCTCTCTCAACCCAAGACTGGATCAGACAGTCAAGAAGAGAAGGGAAATACTTGCATCATACCACCAGTCTTACATAGATCCATTAAACCAGCACCAGCAAAAAATACACATAAATACATGAAAACATACTCAGAGACTCTAAATAAAAATCTGCAAAATCAACAGAGACCTCCAAAGCAAACATCCAAGCAACCTCCACCCCCCAACACAAACCATGAAACATATACTTCACAAAACCAGCGTGCCATGCAATCACAGCTCTTAGGGCAAAATAACATACCCAACATACTAGTAATAGGTGACTCTATAGTCAGGCACACTGACGTCCCACTCACTAGGCTGAATAAGGAGAAGGTTACTGTTAGCTGTCTGTCGGGTGCCAGGATGCGCCACATAACACAAGCACTCAGGTCACTCCAGAACAAGTACTAATATGACTCTGTCATTGTCCATGTTGGTGTGAATGACCTGAGCCGTATCTCCCTGGACTAGATGAAAAGAGACATGGAAGAGCTCTCTGATCACGTAGCCAAAGCCGGTATGACCCTGACCCTGAGTAGCATCCTGCCCTCACCAAGAATGATACCACGGTATAAAGAAAAAATTCTCAATTTCAACAATTGGCTAAGTTTCTGGTGTCATTCAAAGGGGATCCAGTATCTGTCTGCTTGGGATGACATGCTCGACAAGCCATGCTGCTTCGCTAGAGATGGCTTGCACCTGTCACCCTTAGGCTTTTGAATACATGCCAAGGCTCTTGCCACCCCCATAGTGCGTTTTTTAGGCAAGGCTCAAAAGATAACCCCACCGCCCTAAATAGCACAAGTAACAAAAAACTGAGGGTAATGCTACTCAATGCCAGAAGTCTAAACCCCAAAATGCATGCACTCGAGGCACTCCTCAGTATGGAGAAAATCGATATATGTGCAGTAACAGAAACCTGGTTTAAGGCTCCAGAGAGCACCCCAGCACTACAACTCATAACATACATTTCAGCCACAGAACCCAAACCGAAATACAAAAGGTGGGGGCATATCCATATTCATCAAGGAAACCCATACCTCCAGGTTAGTGGCACAGCACAATGCTTCAGAGATCATCCACGTGCAACTAATAATGGGCAAAACTGCAATTCAAATTGTAGCTTGCTACAGATCACCCCCCATGTCCCAGGACCCCCATTCCGCATTTCTGGAAACACTGGGAAACATAAAGATCCTACCAAACACCCTAATATTGGGTGATTTCAATTACCCAAATATTAAGTGGGAGAACTACTCAAGTACTAACTCCCTTGCCCAACTTTTCCTAGAATTTATAAACTCAAATGCCCTGGTTCAACTGGTCAACACTCCCACCAGAGGTGACAACATACTGGACCTGGTCATGACCAACATGGGCGACCGGTGTTCCACACCAGAGGTCAACCCCTTGCTGATTAGATCTGACCATAAACAAATCACTTTGGATATCCATATTCCGCCCCCACCCCCTGGACAAGAAAGCCACCATGAAAAACCTTTCAAAAGCAAACTTCACGTTACTTAAGACCGAGGTGGAAAGTTTCAAAGCCCCCATGCTGAAGGATAACACTGTCCAAGCTGCAAAATCTTTTACTAATGCATTCTAAGGGCAGCTACAAGAATGCATGGATTGTGCCATCCCAAGCAAAACCAAGACTCACTCCTCCAAGAAAAGGAAACCAGTCTGGTGGACTCCTGCCATAAACAAGCTATACAATAGAAGGAGGAAACTAGTACAGAAAAGAGTAAAATCCCAAGAAGGGAAGACATCCCTGATCAGTATCAGCAAGAAACTACGATCCCTCATAAAATCATCCAAGACGAGCTTTAAAAGAAAAATTGCCAAGGACTCCAAAGAAAACCACAAGGCATTCTTTAGCTATGTCAAGAATCTAAGTGGTAATGCTCATATCTGCTTGGAGTTAGTGCAGAATGGCACAAAATACACTGAAATGACTGATATTACCAACATCCTGGCAGACAGGTTCAGTGCAAAATTCACCCCCCTCTCACCCCCAAAAGGGCCCATAACCATACCAGAAGAATGTAGAGTCCCTGAAATCACAAACACTCAGGTTAAAACAGCCCTCTTCAAAGCCAAAAACACAGCATCAATGGGACCGGACAGTGTCCCAGGCTGCTTCCTACATGAGCTCAAAAACAAACTAACCCCTCACCTAAACACAATGTTCAAACTCAGACTCTTCACAGGCTACATACCCATAGAGTTGTGCACAGCAATGGTTATTCTGCTCCACAAAGGTGGAGCCACAACAGACCCCATGAACTGTCACCCATACGCCTGACTAGCTCGGTCTGCAAGGCTATGGAGTGCATCATCATGGAACTCATTAACAGAGACATTGCGAACCTCCAAACACTGGACCCTATCCAGTTTGGCTTTGTTAATGACAGATCATGCCTCCTAAACCTGGTGGACTTGTTTGAGACAGTTACCAAGGCTATAGATGAGGGAAAGGTAGTCCACACAGCATACCTAGACCTCGCTAAGGCCTTCAACACTATTACCCATTCTGGTATTATAGACAAGCTCACCAGCCTGAACATAAACCCCTACGTCACAAGATGGGTTGCCAACTGGCTCATGGACAAAACCCACATGGTGAGAGTTGTGGGAGCTAGGTCCATCTCTAAACTTGTTACAAATGGTGTTTCCCAGGGCTCAGTCCTAGGACCCCTCCTGTTCGGCATATACTTCTCAGAGGTACAGGCAAGCACAAGAGGACTATGGCTGACTAGGTTCACAGACGACTGCAAACTAGGGGCTATAATTGTCTCTGGGGATAGTAATCTCACCTTTGATAATCATATTGCCAAAGTGGTTAGAAAATCCTTCTACGTGGCCCACCTAATCACAAAAGGGTCCGCATCCAGATCAAAAGAGGTCATTGTGCCCCTCTACGCATCACTCATCAGACCCATCTTAGAGTACAACGCCCCATTTGGGATGTACCTTACAAGACACCTGTAACAGCTGGAAAGACCACAGACGTACCTCACCAAGAGGATCAATGGCCTCAAACAGATGCCCTATGCAAATCGACTGAAGAAACTCCAGTTGTACTCGGTTGCATACCGCCTACTCAGAGGTGATCTCTGCCTGACATACAAGGCCATGTCCAACCCAGAATTGATGGACATGCTCCACCTAAAGAAAACCTTATCCCCTCAAGTCACACACTCTAGGGATCTAAACCTCACCTCAACAATAAATAGGATGTGCTGGAGGGATAGATTCCTGTCCCAAAGACTTCCCATGCTTTGATACAAGATCCCAATCTACATTAGGCAGAGCTCCTTGCTAACACTCTTCAAAAGAAACCTTGATGAGTGGATGGGAAACAGAAAGTTTACATCGGGGATCACTTCAGTGGCTCTGCTGGATAGAGGCACAGGGAACTAATCTAAGGGGGTGGTGAAAGCCAACACATTCTGGCTAGGCTTATAAATGCCTTTGGGCAGATAGCCTAGTACCCACCTATGAACCTATGAACCTGGTAATATATTTTCTAGGAGTGTGGTGGGTTGACAGACTTTAAGGATTTCCTGCAGAATGCACTGCCAGAGATTTTGGATGGGTAAATTGGTTTGATGAGGGTGATGATTTTTCTGAGCTATGATACAGAATCAGAATTGCCTAGACATGGTAATGCCTTTCTGTGTCTAATTATGGTGGCTACCAAAAAAGCAATTACTAGAAAATAGAAATCAGAATCTAAACCAACTATATTAGAAGCAGTGAACATAGTAACAGAAATAAAACAACTGGAACTGAAATCTTTAGAAATGGGTAGGAGCAAACTACATAGGAAAATGGGAGTTCTGGGAACAATACATATATAGGAGGAATGAGGTTTAAAAAATGCAGGACTTAAATGAGCTATGTAATGTTTGACTGAAAATGATTGGGTAGATTATGAGTGATGTATAATGTTTGCAAATGGGAGTGTGTCAGTATGGTTTGTAATGTAAAAGATTTGCAACTAGAATTGAGCCTTGCAGTTCATTTTCATTTATATAAATGTATGATTGCTTATGTTGTAAGTAATAATTTAATAAAGATATTTCTAATCTAAAAATGGGCAGGAATTGAATAATTTATGTAATGCTGCTTAGGTTATATGATATATAGCAATATATGTGAAGTATACTGTTTGTTAATGCTAATTTAATACAATTTGATTACTTTTGTATAAATGTAAATTTGCCTATATCATGAGTGATTATTCAATAAAGGTGCTTTAAAAAAAGCCAGGTTACTATTGTGATGAAAGGAGGTACTGCCAGCACAGCTAGCTGGAATTTTGTAAATAATTATATGACATTCATAAATATCAAACTGATTTATACAAAGTGCTTGTGTTATAACTGTATTAGAACTGTATGTTATGTGTACATCAAACTTATTTGTAAAGATGTTTGTGTTGAAAAGGTATTTGTAAAGTACTTGTGTTTTAAATGTATCAACAATGTGCCTGGTGAGAACAGAAATGTACAAATGCTATTGTAACTGTTTAAATGTATATGTTTTCACAGTGAAAACTGGAGGGTTAACCTCAGTCCAGCAAACTTTAACATATATCTGAAATAAAATCACTTTATGAGCTAGGCCGTAAAGATGCTATCTCACAGGTTTCAATGCTGCCAGAGACACAAAGTCTGAACTAGGAAGCTTTCTGCATTGTCTTTGGGGTGAACTAATTACTACTATGGAAGAGTAGAGGTATTCATTTGTTTTATGGCTTCTAGCACCTGCCACAGATCTGAGCAAAAGCCTTTGCGTGTGTATTTTTACAGGTAGGTGCGAAATCCTGCTAGCTTCCAGCAATAGGGGGCTGAATGAGAACCTAGAAGTCAGACGACCAAAAGTGATGTCATTCTGCAAGCTATCCCAGAAGTAATATTTTAGATATTATTTTGAGAAGTCTTTTAATGAGACAGAGCATTCTGTATTCTGTCCTGGCCCTGACAACAAGAAGGACCATTCATCAAATCATCTGCCTTGCTCTATTAAGTAAGTAGGGAATAGTGCTTCTCTTAGATTCAGTCAGGAATATAGTGAAGCTTAGTTTAGATATTGTTTTTTTTCATTTGTTTGAGTCTAACCTTCAATGTTATTTTAAATATTTCCTGTGATTTTGAACTCTGATGTCACTGTGAATTGATATTTAGTATTGTCTTGTTCTTTTATTATTTATTATTAAATATAATTAAACATTTTATTGTGGCTGCTCTTTGTAGAGATATTTAAGGTTTGATAGTATTTGCATATCTATTTTGTGACACTGTGTGGGGCACTCCTAATAGTCATGCTCTTGGTCAAACTACCAATTGTATTAATATTAATTTCACTCAGTACAGTGGATACCCTTTGTTAAGGGCCTTAAAGTAGCTGGTGAGGGGTTCTGGTGGCATTGATAACTACCTTATAGTCTGGGCAAGAGGGGGCATAGCTAGTAAACCTGTGCCAGTCATTCACAGGTGTGTGTGTGTGTGTGTGTGTGTGTGTGTGTGTGTGTGTGTGTGTGTGTGTGTGTGTGTGTGTGTGTGTGTGTAAATCAAATCTCAAGGAGTGTGTGTGTGTGTGTGTGTGTGTGTGTGTGTGTGTGTGTGTGTGTGTGTGTGTGTGTGTGTATGTGTGTGTGTCAGCTACTTGTTAGCACCAAGAGATGTATTATGCAGGACTTTTATTAGGATTTCCAAGGATGTAACAAGGTCCTGTAAGCACTGCCAAAAAGTAGGCAAGGCAGGAGACAAGGTCAAAGCTCCCTTGATATCTTTGCCTGTTATCAAGGAGCCATTTCAGTGGGTAGCTATGAATATTGTGGGGCCTCTTAGTACCCCAAGTTCCACAGGGAGGGAGTATATCCTAGTGGTAGTAGATAAGGCTACCAGATACCCTGAGGGTGTGGCCCTGTTCTCCATTGTGGCAGAAAAGGTGGCAAATGCTTTGTTGGATATTTTCAGCAGGGTAGGTTTCCCACGAGAAATGCTGACTGACAGAGGTGCCAATTTCATGTCAGACTTACTGGCTTGTCTGTGGGAGTGCTGTGAGGTGAAGCACCTAAAGCCCACCCCTACCACCCCCAGACTAATGGTCTGGTGGAGAGGTTAAACTCTAAACTAAAGACCATGCTACAGGCATTTACATATTGGTTTAAGAGGGAGTAGGATGAATATTTGCCCCATCTGTTGTTTTCTTACAGAGAGGTGTCCCAGAAATAGACAGATTTTTCACCTTTTGAGTTGCTGTATGAGCATAGGGTTAGGGGACCTCTAGATTTGATTCACAATGAGTGGGAGGGTGAATGTGAATGCCACGAGGAGTCTGTTGTGGCATATGTCCTAAACCTCAGGACAAGGCTCAGGGAACTCATGGGCTTGGCCCAGGAGAACCTGACAGAAACCCAACAGCAGAATAATGTCTTGTATGGCAGGAATGCTTGAGCCAGAGAGTATGCTGTGGCACAGCAGGTTATAGTTCTCATTCCTGTCAGACACAATAAGCTGCAGGTAGCTTGGGAGGGACCCTTCAAAGTCTTAAAGAAGGTCAGTAATATTAACTACATGGTAGAACTAGGCAGGAGGCAGGGGCACAAACTGTACCATGTTAACATGATGAAATCTTTCCATGATAGAGAGGCCTCTGTGCTATGTATTTGCAATAGAAGGCAGGAGGACTCTGAGGGAGATCTATGGCTACAGCAAGCCAGCAAGCAAAATCCCAAGTTACTATGGTGGAGCCTAGGGTTGCAAGAATATGATATGACAGTACAGCACTGTACTGGAGTCAGCAATGCCAAGGCAGCTGGGATCTCAAGACAGAGTATGGTGTAATGTATTCCCATTTAGCCCCATTCCTCTGAAGCAACATTTTTCAAGGGGCACTTGAAAAACTAGCTTAAATCTTTGAAGGGAAAGAGGTGTGACAAAAGAGGGTACTGCCAGCACAGCTAGTTGGAATTTTATAAATAATTATATGTCATTTTTGAATATCAAACCGATTTATACAAGATGCTTGTATTACAGATGTATAGAACTGTATGCAATGTGAACATCAAACTTATTTGTACAGATGTTTGTGCTGAAAAGGTATTTAAAGTGCTTGTGTTTGAAATGTATCCACGGTGTGCCCTACTGTTGATAACATAAATGTACTTGCACTATTGTAACTGTTTAAATGTATATGTTTTGACAGGGGAAACTGTAGGGTTAACATCAGTCCAGCAAACTTTAAAATATATCTGAAATTAAATCACTTTATGGGCTAGGCCATAAAGATGCTATCTCACATGTTTAAATGCAGCCAGAGACACATAGTCTGTACTAGGAAGCTTTCTGTATTATCTTTGGGGTGAAATAATTACTACTCTAGATGTGTGGAGGTATGCATTTGTTTTATGACTTCCAGGACCTGCCACAGATCTGAGCAAAAGTCCTTCCATATGTACTTTTACAGGTAGGCGCTAAATCCTGCCAGCTTCCAGCAATGGGGGTTTGCATGGAAACCTAGAAGTCAGATGACTAGAAGTGATGTAATTCTGCAAGCTATCCCAAAAGTAATATTTTACATATTATTTTAAGAAGTCTCTTAGAGAGACAGAGCATTCTGTATTCTGTCTTGGGCCTGACAAGGACCATTCACCACATCATCTGCCTTGCTCTATTATGTAGGGAATAGTGATTCTCTTAGATTCAGTCAGGCATATAGTGAAGCTTAGTTTAGATATTGTTTTTATTCATTTGTTTGAGTCTGTCCTTCAATGTTATTTTAAATATTTCCTGTGATCTTAAACTCTGATGTTACTGTGAATTCATAGGTTCATAGGTTCATACTAGGCTATCTGCCCTAGGGCATTTATAAGCCTAGCCAGAGTGTGTTTGGCTTTCGCCACCCATTTAAAATTAATTTTGCTATGCCCTTTTTTGAGGTTAGTATACTGTGCCTCTGTCTAACAGTGACACAGAAGTGATACCCGGGGTAAACCTATGATCCCCCATCCACTCATCAAGATTCCTCTTGAAGAGATTCAATGAGGGACTCTGCCTAACCTGGACTGGGATTTTATTCCAGAGTGAAGGGAGCCTCTGGGTTATGAATCTGTCCCTCCAGCATGTCCTATTTATTTCAGTGCTGAGGTTCAAGTCTCTCGAGCGCGTAGCTTGATGGGATTTGAATTTTCTGAGGTGCAGCATGTCCATTAATTCTGGGTTGGACATGGCTTTATACGTCAGGCACAGATCGCCTCTGAGCAGGTGGTATGCCACTGAGTAGAACTGGAGTTTCTTTAACCGGGCAGCATATGGCATCTGTTTGAGCCCTTTGATCCTCTTGGTGAGGTACTTTTGGGGTCTTTCCAGTTGCCGCAGGTGTCTGGTAAGGTACATCCCAAAAGGGGCATTATACTCAATTATGGGCCTGATCAGGGATGAGTAAAGAGGCATGATGACCTCCCCTGATCTAGATGTGAATCCCTTCATGATTAGGTGGGCTATATAAAATGTTTTTCTAACCACTGTGGCCACGTGGTTGTCAAATGAGAGATTGCTATCAACTTGGGTCCCCAGGTCCCTAATTACTTCTTCCGAACTTAATGGATTACCACTTATGTGATAATTTGTGGGCACTTTGTTTTTGCCAAAGGGGATGACTATACACTTTTTGGCGTTTAGCTTGAGGCCATGGCTCTGGCACCAGTTGTCTGTTTCTATGAGGCCCTTTTGGAGGATGCTTGTGTCGGCTGGAGAGTCGATTATGGCACCCAGTTTGCAGTCATCTGCGAACTTGGTCAGCCACAGTCCTTCCGTGTTGGCCTGTACCTCTGAGAAATATATACCGAACAAGAGAGGTCCCAGGACTGAGCCTTGTGGGATGCCACTTGTAACTGGTTTGGAGTCTGACATGGCTCCAGCAATTCTAACCATGTGGGTTCTGTCCTTGAGCCAGTTTGCAACCCATCTAGTGACATAGGGGTTTATATTTAAGCTGGTGAGCTTATCTATAATGCCCGAGTGGGATATTGTATCGAAGGCTTTTGCGAGGTCCAGGTAGGCTGTGTGGACCACCTTCCCCACGTCAATGGCCTTGGTGACTGTTTCAAAAAAATCAACCAGGTTTAAGAGGCAGGATCTGCCCTTAACAAAACTGAACTGGGTAGGATCCAGTGTCTGTAGGTTCCCAATATCTTTATTTATAAGGTCCATGATGATCCTTTCCATGGCTTTGCAGACCAAGCTAGTCAGGCTTATGGGGCGATAGTTTCCAGGATCCGTTGAGGCACCACCTTTGTGGAGAGGGACCACCGTTGCTGTACGCCACTCTTTGGGTACATATCCTGTAGTAAGGCTGAGATTGAACAGTAGTTTTATGTTTGGGTTTAGCTCTTCTTGGAGTTCATGTAGGATGCAGCCTGGGACACCGTCTGGTCCCATTAATGCTGTGTTTTTTGCTTTGGAGAGGGCAGCTCTTACCTTAGCATCTAAGATGTCAGGGGGGCAGCACTCTGCTGGGATAGATATTTGCCCTTTTGGTGGGGAGGGGGGGTTTGCGCTGAACCTGTCAGCTAGGATGTTGGCAATGTCTGTGGGTTTGGTGTATTTTTTTGTCATTTTGGACTAATTCTGAGCATATCTGGGAATTTCCACCCAGGTTCCTAACATAACTAAAGAAAGCCTTGTGATTATCCTTAGTGTCCTGTGCAATTTTTCTCTCGAAGCTGGCCTTAGACAATTTTATGAGTGCCCGTAGTTTTTTGCTAATACTGATCAGAGATGCCTTCCCTTTTTGGGATTTTGCTCTGTCATGCAGTAGCTTCATCCTTCTATTGTATAGTTTGTTTATGGCTGGGGTCCACCAGGCAGGACATCTGCCTTTGGAGGATTGGGTCTTGGTTTTATTTGGGATTGCATGATCCATGCATTCCTGAAGGTGTTCATAGAATGCATTTATAAAGGATTCTGCGGTCTGGGCCATATTTTCCACAGACCCGGGGGCTTTGAAGGATTCCACCTCAGTTTTGAGGAGTGTGAAATTTGCTTTAGAGAAGTTTTTCACTGTGGTTTTCTGGGCAGGGGGTGGGGTCGGGATGTGAATATCCAGTGAGCTTAGTTTATGGTCTGATCTTACCAGTGAGGGATACACTTCTGGTCTGGAGCATAGAGTCCCCATGTTGGTGATGATCAGGTCCAGTATGTTTTCTCCTCTTGTGGGAGTGGTAACAAGTTGTTCCATAGCATTTGAGTTTATAAATTCTAGGAACCTTTGGGCTAGGGTGTTGAAGCTAGAGTAATGCTCCCAGTCTATGTTTGGGTAGTTGAAGTTGCCCAATATAATGGTGTTTGGAGAGACCTTCATATTTTCCAGTGTTCTCAGGAAGGCCGAGTGGAGTTCCTGGGTTTGGGAGGGTGGTCTGTAGCAGGCTATAAACTGGAAGGCAGTTTTACCCACTGTTAGTTGCACATAGATAGTCTCTGATGCTTCGTGCTGTGCCACCAACCTGGAGGTGTGGGTATCTTTGATGAATATTGATACTCCCACTCCTTTTCTGGTTTGGTCCAAGTTTTGGGGCCAAAAAGCATGGTATGAGGTATAACGTGGTAGTGCTGGGGTGCTCTCGGGAGCCTTGAACCAGGTTTCTGTTACTGCACAGATATTGATGTTCTCCATGCTAAGGAGAGTTTCGAGTGCATGCATCTTGAGGTTTAGACGTCTGGCGTTGAGTAGCATTATTCTTAGTTTCTTATCCCTTGTCATACTTATGGAGGTGGGTTTGTCTTTTGAGCCTTGCCTAAAAAAGGCACTATGGGGGTAGCAAGAGCCTTTCCCAATATCTGAAATCCCAGGGGTGATAGGTGCAAGCCATCCCTAGCGAAGCATCGTGGCTTGTCGAGCATGTCATCCCAGGCTGACAGGCATTGGATCCCCTTTGAATGACACCAATACTTAAGCCAATTGTTGAAATTGATCATCTTGTCTTCATATTGTGGCATCATTCTTGGTGAAGGTAAGATGCTACTCAAGGTCTGGGTCATACCAGCCTGGGCTACATGCTCAGAGAGCTCCTCTATGTCTCTTTTCATGTAGTCCAGGGAGGTACGTCTCAGGTCATTCACACCAGCATGGACAATGACTGAGTCATATTTGTACTTGCCTTGGAGTGACCTGAGTGCTTGTGTTATGTGGCGGATCCTAGCGCCCGAAAGGCAGCTCACCGTGACCTTCTCCTTGTTCAGCCTGGTGAGTGGGACGTCAGTGTGCCTGACGATAGAGTCACCTATTACAAGTGTATCAGGTGTGTTGTTTAGCGTTAAGGGCTGTGACTGTTTGGCACACTGGCTTTGTGAGCTATGTGTTGCACGTGTTTTGTTTTGGGGTAGTGGTTGCTTGGGTGTCTGCTTTGGAGGTCTCTGCTGCTTAGGCAGATTTTTATTTAGAGCCTCCGAGTATGTTTTTGTGTGTTTATGTGTTTGGTTTGCTGTCGTGGTAGGTCTATGTGAGACTGGAATTGTAGTGAGTGTGGTTTCCTTTTCCTCCTGACTGGTTACACCAGTACTAAGTTGAGAGAGCTTAGCCTCCAGTTTGGCTATATGGTTGCATCTCTCACATGTGTTGGAATTTGTTGGGAGGAGGAGAGGGTTGTCTGTGTACATGAGGCAGTTGTAACATTGCCTCAAGATTCCCAGATTCACCAGCTGGACCGGAGAAGAGATTGACAACTGACTTTTGGACATGCTAAAATAGTATTGGAAATTCCTTTATAATTGAAAAAAAAGGGCCAATGGGGAACAAGGTACTCAAGGGGAGTTTGTGAGGGTGTAGTGCTTTTAATTTTTTAGCGCTGACCTATATAATTGCTTTAGTGAGCAAGTGCCAGGTAACTTAAATGCAATGTGCTACAGGTAACTTAAATGCAAAAATGACAAACAGTAACTTTCATTCAAGTGAAACAAGGAAAAAAGTACAGTAAGCAATGCAGATATCACTAGGGATCCATAGAAGTGCTGAAAAGCCGCGTTTTAGGTGGAATTAGCGTTTCAGGGAAATAACAAGCAAACAAACAACAAGCATACAAACAAAGCTAGATTCAGCAGGCCTGGATCTAGTCTATGCTACAGCAAACAAGGTGTACCAATTTCAGTAAGAAACAGTTCAAATATGCAGGCACTATAAGCCTTTAACCAGAAATTCCCAGCTCAGAAGGGCAGAGTCCAGCCTCTCCTCCCACAAGAGTGCAGACCACGAACCTTCTTAATGTAAAATAACTGGCCTGAAGCCCTTAATGTAAAAATAACTGGCCTGAATTGATATTGAGTATTGCCTTGTTCTTTTATTCTTTATTATTAAATATATTTAAACCTTTCATTGTAGTTAATCTTTGTAGAGATATTTAAGGTTTGATAGAATTTGGATATCTATTTTGTGACACTGTGTGGGCCACTCCTAATAGCCTTGCTGTTGGTCAAACTACCATTTACTAAGAATATTGGACATCCTTTGTTAAGGGCCTTAAAGTAGCTGGTGAGGAGTTCTGGTGGCAGTGATAACTACTTTATAGTCTGGGCAAGTGGGGGCATAGTTGTAAATCTGTGCCAGCCTTCCCAGGTGTGTGCATGTGTGTGTGTGTGTGTGTGTGTGTGTGTGTGTGTGTGTGTGTGTGTGTGTGTGTGTGTGTGTGTGTGTGCACAAATCAAATCTCAAAGAGTGTGTGTGCAGCTACTTGGGCAGGGATATGAAGCACTGGTTGGACAGAGACAGTCTTGGAGGACTTGGCTTGGGACCCTGGCTATGGACTCAAGTCTATAGCTGTGCCAGTGGGTAGTCTTATTGGCGATCTGGAGAAAGAGGGAGGAACCAGCCTCAGACTGATTGTGTTCCCTGTGTGCTCTTATGGGAAATTGTGCTTGATTGTACTTGATACAGAGAGCTGTTCGGGAAATACTGGGTGTGTACCTGTTATCCTGCCAGTGAACGTTATCCATAAGTGTCAGTGGTGAGGATTGAGGCTCCTTGATTACTGGCCCAATCATGGGTTGTCACAACTGTCTACATGAGTCCCTAAATCCCTGACTACTGTGCCTACTTTTAGGGGTGATTTTCAATGAGGTGGTTTCCCTGGGTGGCCAACAGCCCAAAAGGTACTATTATGCATATCTTGGCATTGAATTTTAAGCCATGGCTTTAGCACCAGTCATTTTGTTAGATCCTTCTGGAAGACATTTATGTCTGGGGGGGGGGTTCTGTGATTTTTCCTGGTTTGCAATCATCTCCAAGCTTGGTAAGCCAGAGGCCCTTGACATTGGCCATGACTTCTGAAAAATAGATGTCAAAGAGGAGCAGACCCAATGCAGATCCCTATGGGACTTCACTGGTGACTAGCCTTTTTTGTGGAGGTGGTCTGTCCAAGCCAAACTTCCTGGGTCTTCTCTGTGAGTCAGCTGGCTATCCAGTATGGGGTTTATGCCTAATTCCATGAGTTTGTTTATAATGCTCGAGTTGGGTATTTTATCAAATGCCTTAGCTAGGTCAAGGTAGGCAGTACGCATTGTTCAGCCTTCATCCTTTGCCTTGATGACCTTCCAAAAGAAGTCCACCAGGTTCAGTAGACATGACCCACCTTTGAAAAAATAAGACTGGCTTATGTCCAGTGTCTGAAGTTTCATTATGTCACTGTTAATCATTCCCATGATAATTATTTCCATAGCTGCAGAGGGAGACTAGTCAGACTAATGAGTTTGTAGTTCATGGGATCCACTGATGGTCCGCCCTTATGAAGTCTGTGTGGAGGCTATGGCTCAATACTGCCTCCAATGGCCCTGATAAGTCATATTTCAGAATATTTCAGAAGAATTCTAAGATATTATCAGGCCCCATCAAAGCTGTATTCTTTGCCTTAGAGAGTGCATCTTTTCAGCTTATGTATGGAAGCCACATAAGCCTCTATTTAATCATTGTCATAGTTGTACAGAGCTTTTGTGAATAATTCTGCATAGGCTACTGTGTTGTCTCAGTTTGGAAGGACTTGAAATTTTGACAGATTTTCACTTAATAAAAGACAGTTTGCCTTGGAGTAGTTTCTAACTGTTGCAGGGTTTGCTGGGGTTGCAGAATTAATTCTTATTTCAAAGGAGACTGCTTTGTGGTCTCACCTTACCATACAGGACTCAACACGGGGGGGGGGGGGTAGTGCAGGGTTCTCCTATATCTGAAAGTATCAAATCCAATATGTTTATACATCTAGTAAATTTATGTTCTAACTGGCCCAGGGTGTTTGTGTTTACAAAGCCTAAAAAGCTCTGTGCCTGAAAATTGGGGTTTGCGTAGGATTCACAGTTTATACAGGGAAAAGATAATTAGGTGAGCCTAGATGACATAATGGTTAAGGTCATTATCACAATGCACAAGTTACAATGTTTTATTCTCACCTCTGATCGATGAAAGTTTGGAGTTTCCATGTTCTCCCTGTGTCTCTGAAAAACATGCTGAATGTTTCCATCTCACACTCACTAAAAATGGTGGGTAACAGCACAGACTCCCCCCATAGGGGGAAGAGTTTTATAGACTGACAGCTTTAGGCATCTACTATGGTGCACAGTATCATCATAATAACAGAACACAGATTGCAGACTGTATGCTGTAGCAGAGCTAACCACTAAATTATGTAAAATATGGTTCTAGGTGATTTGGTCATGTTTCCTAATGTCTCCAAATAGGCATGGTTATTTGCCAGTGATAAGTGAATTGAGAACCCAACCGTAAGGTGGTAAATATCAAGCAGAACAAAAATTCGACCTGCATACTCGAGCTTCATGCTAAAAACGCTGGTTTATTAAATGTTAATACACAAGGCACAGCAAAACACTATGACTAAGTGCTTTCACCTCAACAGGCATCATCAGAGTCATGTGCTTTCATTCAAACAGACCTTAAATATATACATCACTTCCAAAGTTCATCTTTTCCAGTGATTTCAGAAATGTAACCCTTGCCATACCTAAACATTTTCAATTCTGTTGATAATTTCACTTAGGTCAAGAAATACAGACATATAAAAATGCATGAAATAAAAATAATAAAAAATAAAGAATAAAACTTCACAAAACTGTAATAATAACAAGCTTAAACATCAAATATATGTACTGTTTTGGCTCAGTCTTTCGTAATATTGATATCATCATTCAAACCAGCTGGACAGTATACTACAAAATAAACCTGCCAACAAACTTCGGTACATTCTAGGTAGCTTTCCAAGTCACTCACAAAAGCATCAATTTTTGGTAGTAATTAGTAGTAACCCATTAAAGCAAAAGAGAAGAATGGTTAAATCCCAAATGGTCCACATCTCTAGATTAGTTTCTGAAAACGAGACTTTTATTCAGGAAACTGGATATTTAAAAGGGTTGATGTTGAGAGGGTATACCCCCAAAGCATGTTAGACCAAATTGGTGTTGAACTTAATAAGGGCTGGAAGGATTAGTTCACCTCAATCCTGAAGGGTGTATAGGAAAACCCAGACTAAATAAATGTAATGTGATTCCATCTGATCTTGTTATTAAATATTCAAATGATGTCAGTATGATGGAACAGGTGATTGAGAAACACTGGCTGACATTGACTCATTTTGTTGACATCAAGGATGTGGTGGAGCTTCTTCCTCATTACATTTATAAGAGGGCTGAAAATATTAAAGACATCTTAGAAAACAGGTATATCCAAAACAGGTATATCCAAGCTTAAACTTTGGGGGTACCAAGAAATGTAATTTTTGCAGTCAATGCCCTTTTATTAATGAGGACACCCTAGTTAAGATTGAAAAAAAAAACATGTACCAATTGATACACTTCCTAGTGCCAGCTGTGACACCAAGGCTGTGGTATATGCAGCAGTTTGCCAAGCCTGCAGTGTTTTTATACAGGTAAGACTATTTACTCTTTAAGAGAGCATGCACAAGCCAATGCATTTCTTTGTGCCGGTCCCAAGCCCGGATAAATGAGGAGGGTTGTGTCAGGAAGGGCATCCAGCATAAATCTTCACCAAATCATTTCATGCAGATACCAGTAAATATTTCCATACCAGATTGGTCGAGGCCCGGGTTAACAATGACTGCCACCAGTACTGTTAGCCAACAGGGTGCTGGTGGAAATTGGGCTACTGTTGGCTGAAGGAGGAGAAGAGGCGGAAGGCATTGCTGAAGGCAGGAAGAGAGGAGAAAGGCTAGGACTGTGGTAGTGAGGGTCAGAACTTTGAATGTTGGCAGTGTGACTGGTATAGGGAGAGAGCTAGCTGATATGATGGACAGAAGGAAGATTGGTATATTGTGTGTGCAAGAGACCATACGGAATGGGAGTAAGGCTAGGTGTATCGGAGGTGGGTTCAAATCGTTTTATCATGGTGTGGATGGGAGGAGAAATGGCGTAGGAGTTATTCTGAAGGAACAGTATTCTAAGAGTGTTTTGGAGGTGAAAAGAGTGTCGGATAGAGTGATGTTTATGAAGCTGGAAATAGATGGTGTAATGATGAATGTTGTTAGTGCATATGCTCCACAAGCTGGGTGTGCAATGGATGCGAAAAAAAAATTTTGGAGTTAATTGGATGAAGTGGTGATGACTGTACCCAAGGGTGAGAGAGTGGTGATTGGAGCAGATTTCAATGGGCATGTTGGTGAAGGGAACAGAGGGGATGAGAAAGTGATGGGTAGGTATGGTGTTAAACAAAGGAATGCAGAAGGTCAGATGGTAGTGGATTTTGTGAAAAGGATGGACATGGCTGTGGTGAATACGTATTTTAACAAGAGGGAGGAGCATAGGGTGACATACAAGAGTGGAGGAAGATGCACACAGTGTATATCATATGTAGGAGGGCCAGTTTGAAGGAGATTGGAGACTGTAAAGTGGTGACTGGAGAAAGTGTAGTTAGACAGCATAGGATGGTGGATTGTAGGATGACGTTGGTGATCAAGAAGAGGAGGAGGAGTATGAGGGCAGCACCAAGGATCAAATGGTGGAAACTGAAAAGGGGTAATTGTGAGGTGGAGTTCAGGGATGGGTTAAGACAGGCACTGGGTGGCAGTAAAGAGTTACCAAATAGCTGGGTAACTAGAGCAGAGTTAGTAAGGAAGACGGCTAGAAAGGTGCTTGTTATAACATCTGGACAGAGGAAAGACGACAAGGAGACATGGTGGTGAAATGAGGAAGTACAGGAGAGTATACAGACAAAGAGGTTGGCAAAGAAGAAGTGGGATTGTCAGAGAGATGAAGAAAGTAGACAGGAGTATAAAGAGATGAGGTGCATGGCAAAGAGAGAGGTGGCAATGGCTAAGGATAAGGCATATGAAGAGTTGTATGAAAGGCTGGACACTAAGGAGGGAGAAAAGCACCTGTACCGATTGGCTAGACAGAGGGGCCGAGCTAGGAAAGATGTGCAGCAGGTAAAGGTGATAAAGGATAATGAGGGAAACATACTCACAAGCGAGGAGAGTGTGTTGAGGAGATGGAAAGAGTACTTCAAGGGGGTGATGAATGAAGAGAATGAGAGGGAGAGAAGGTTGGATGATATAGGGATAGTGAATCATGAAGTACAATGGATTAGCAAGGAGGAAGTAAGGATAGCTATGAAGAGAATGAAGAACGGAAAGGCTGTTGACCCAGATGACATACCTGTGGAAGCATGGAGGTATTTAGGTGAAATGGCAGTGGAGTTTTTAACCAGATTGTTTAATGAAATCTTGGAAAGTGAGAGGATGCCTGAGGAATGGAGAAAAAGTATTTTGGTACCGATTTTTAAGAATAAGGGTGATGTGTAGAGCTGTAGTAACTACAGAGGGATTAACTTGATCAGTCACAGCATGAAGTTATGGGAAAGAGTAGTGGAAGCTAGGTTACGAAGGGACGTGATGATTAATGATCAGCAGTATGGGTTCATGCCGGTAAATAGCACTACAGATGTGAGGTTTGCTCTGAGAGTGTTGACAGAGAAGCACAGAGAATGTCAGAAGGAGTTGCATTGTGTTTTTGTAGACTTAGAGAAAGCATATGACAGGGTGCCTAGAGAGGAGTTGTGGTATTGTATGAGGAAGTCAGGAGTGTCGGAGAAGTATGTAAGAGTGGTACAGGATATGTATGAGGGTAGTTTGACAGCGGTGAGGTCTGCGGTGGGAGTGATGGATGCGTTTAAGGTGGAGATGGGGTTACATCAAGGATCAGCTCTGAGCCCTTTCTTATTTGCAATGGTGATGGACAGGTTGACAGACGAAATCAGACAGGAGTCCCCGTGGACTATGATGTTTGCAGATGACATTGTGTTCTGTAGTGAGAGTAGGGAACAGGTGGAGGAGACCCTGGAGAGATGGAGTTATGCTCTAGAGCTCTAGAGAGAAGAAGAATGAAGGTCAGCAGGACTAAGACAGAATATATGTGTGTGAATGAGAGGGAGGATAGAGGAATGGTGAGGATGCAAGGAGTAGAGGTGGTGAAGGTGGATGAGTTTAAATGCTTGGGGTCAATAGTTCAGAGTAACGGTGAGTGTGGAAGAGAGGTGAAGAAGAGAGTACAGGCAGGATGGAGTGGGTGGAGAAGAGTGTCAGGAGTGATTTGTGACAGATAAGTACCTGTAAGAGTGAAAGGGAAGGTCTACAAGAGGGTAGTGAGACCAGCTATGTTATATGGGTTGGAGACAGTGGCATTGACAAAAAGGCAGGAGTCAGAGCTTGACGTGGCAGAGTTGAAGATGTTAAGATTTGCATTAGGTGTGACGAGGATGGACAGGATTAGGAATAAGTATATTAGAGGGTCAGCCAAGGATGGAAGGTTTTGAGACAAAGTCAGAGAGGCATGATTACATTGGTTTGTACATGTGCTGATGAGGGATGCTGAGTATATTGGGAAAAAGATGCTAAGGATGAAGCTACCAGGTAACAGGAAAAGAGGAAGGCCTAAGATAAGGTTTATGGATGTGGTGAGAGAGGATATGCAGGTGGTTGGTGTGACAGAGCAAGATGCAGAGGACAGGAAGAAATGGAAACAGGTGATCCACTGTGGCAACCCCTAACGGGAACAGCCGAAAGAAGATGATGATGAAGGGAGCATATATATGAACATGGTTGCACTATAAGAAAAAGGAATTCTAAGCAAGCATAGTACTAATTCTGTTATTAACAACAATATTATTTTTACAGTGTTAGAAAAAATGAGATTGGTCCTTTAATGGGTGACTAGGTAAACTACCTAGAATATACAGAAGTTCAATGGCAGGTTTATTTTGCAGCACACTGTCCACCTGGTTTAAATGATGCTATCAATATTACTCGTATGCTGAAAAGGAGGGCTTACAATACTTAAAGTCCATAAATTCTAATTTGTGTATTGTTTTTAATTAAATGATTGTGGTTAAGCCATGTCTGGTTTTTGCATGACTTTATGTTTTAAACTAATGGGTTATATTTTAAACTGTAGTATTTTTAGGTATCTGTTTCTTTAAGGCAACATGTACATTTGTCATGTGATGGTTCCATTTCCTATTTAAACAGTGTTTTGGTTTGTGTTAGACATTCTGAAGAAGTCCTTTATACACTTGGACAGAAGCGCTTAATGATGGTTTTTAAACTGTTTTGCTTGGTATTTGCTGCCTTTCATTTTATTTATTTATTTATTTGTCATTTACTTTGACTGGCATTCTCCCATTTCTTTGGATAGTGTTTCTACTTTGACTTATGACAGGGACCCATACTAACAGTGGGAGGGAATAAGCCACTGGCTGGCTGGTATCCAGTTGCTTTGCTTGGGTTACCTGGGATAGCTCTGTTGAGCAAAAGCTGAATGTAAAACCAGTCAACCTGCCAAGCATGTACTAAGAATTGCTTCACTCACTGTAGGTTCACTAACAGGATGGAGCTTGAAAGTAGGAGGCCATGATGGTAAGAAAGAGACTGGACATCCTATGCAGCTAGGAAACAAGATGGAGCACAGTGCAGAAAAGCCACTTGGCTTTGGATCTATATTCTACTACTGAGGAGGAGGAAGACAGGCCATGCTAGAAATGGTTTGGGAATTGTGTTAAGGGAGCAGTGCCAGAAAGCTGTGAGAGATGTCATCAGAATTAGTGACAGACTTATGGTAATCAGACTTCAGCCTAATGTTAGGGCAGTATTCATAATCCCAACCCTCCATATAGTAAGGTTTATGTTTTTTAATATACATATATATATATATATTCTCTAAGATGTTCAATATGTTTTAAATGTTTTTATATAATTTTTATATATATAAAAATTTTTTATATATATATTTTTCTCATATACTCGAGCATGTTTTATGTACTTGAGCATTTTTATGTAATGTAACATATTGAGATTTAGTATGTATAAGACATAATGTGATGATGCTTCTTTAAATGTTTAAATAATTGACTTTCCCACTCTTTTTTGTAATTATTCCATCATTACGAATTATTCACTTAACAATTAATGAAAGGTGATATAAATTACTAAGGTGAAATGAAAATGTAATGATCTGAAGAAGCTAACATTAGTGAAAGCGCTCATCTTTGCTCTCTGTTCTGTCTGTTTATGTCAAATAAACATTTTGGATTTATATCGGAGAAGTTTCTTGACCGAAGAATTGTATGACTGCATTTGAATTGTAGTTTGGATTTACCATACACCACTACATTGAAACCGCTCCACTCCACGCACAAGTGCCCAATCGTTTTTGCTTGAACTATATTTTTATTCCAGGTACTTGGTGCGTTTATCCGTTGAATCGTTAATCTGTTTTTTATGATTTCTTACTTCTAACAGTTCAAACGGAGGGTGGACTGTGAAACTTTTACAAAGGAACTGAATCAGCGATATAAGGCTGAAATTACAGTCTATATTCACGTACAACAAGAGGTTGGTGGCTGAGTAAATAGTATATAATTTTAACATTTGCACTCATCAACGGTTGTAGCGAGTGCATTTTAAGCTATATTGGCTGCGGTCTTTGACCAAACATACAAGCTTGACTGCTACGAATATTACGTGAACAAGAGGTTGGTGGCTGAATAAACAGTATATATTTTTAACATTTGTACTCATCAACGGTTGTAGCGTGTGCATTTTAAGCTACATTGGCTGCGGTCTTTGACCAAACATACAAGCTTGACTGCTACGAATATTACGTGAGCTTTAAAGAAGACACCTTACGTTAAAGAAATAGAACGACATGGCGCAGATTGAACTCCCGTACCGGCCGAGAGGTGAAGACCGAGGCGAGGATACTATTGGGATGATGTCAACACCCGGAGATGAAAATCAGGGCTCAGAGAATGCACGGAGAACTGGAGATGAATACCGAAGCATGAATGATTTAACAACACGCTTTATTAAACATTTAAAAGGTACCAATGCATCAACCTGGTTTATTGAAGAAACTGATGGAATTAGTGACATTTCAGCAGCAGCAGTGGACATGGACAGATTACACAGGCTACTTGATAATATAGAAAAAGATTTTTACAAACTCAAACGTTTACAAGCACAAAGAGCTCATTTTGAATTCTGTCTGCATAATAATATCATACCACGGGGTTTAAGAGTCTTTTCCATGCCTAGTCAAGGAAAAGACTACCCTGAGCTGCTGGCGTTATGGCAACGGATTAACATTGAGACAAGCCGTAAGTACCTAAGGCTATTGATTGACTTTTTTCTACCAGAAGAAAAAATATTGGCTGATAGTTTAAATGCTAAACACTCTGAATTGTTTAATGATTTTCCTGACAACATTGTCAATGTTTTATTTGATAATATGCTAGATTGTGTATCAGCATATGAACATAAACTATACCAGCAGAAACGGACAAAAGTTTCCCGAGATTTTAGGGATTTTAGATCAGGGAATGTCTTCACTTGGCCTAGAAACATCCCCTATAATGGCAATTCTGTTAGGGACAATAATACAATACCACATACAAATGTAAGGACAAGTAACAATATAGCTAATTCCTATGAAATTAATGAAAATCAACAAACAACTAGTGGTAGAAACCTAAGAAATAATAACACTCAAAGGGAAATAATATTCACAAATGATAATATCCCAACAGACAAACCTAAAACTGTGCATACAACAGAAAATAAAGCGGCACACAAGAAAAATGATGCCAACTCACATAATATTATTAGTAATGTTTCAGCTGACATGGATAATAACATAACAATTGAGAATGATGTAATCATAAATTGTAATGACTCATCTGACGTTATACATATAACACATGATGGGGCTGGTAATAACACTAATTTATATCCAAATGTTAACATTACCAATACAAGAAGTAAGGATAAGTCTACAACTATTCCTACTGTAAAACCTAAAACACAAGAAAATGCCAATATCGCAGGCACACGCATTGATCTGTCATTCCCTTTAGCCATACGCCAAGTCAAAGAGCAAAGGAGGTCCAGATCAATGAGCAGGGGGAGGCAGAAAAGAAAACCATCAGGGGAGCCTCTTTACCATACGACTATAAAGAAAATGTGGAACAACAACCACAAGGATTAATTCTTAATTTATCCAGCATAGACTTGACAAATGATGAAGTCAAACTGTTGAACAAGGGTTTAAACTTCATCCCACATGCTAATAGTAATGTGATAGACACAGTGAGGGATCTTAAGGTATTCTGTCGCAACTTGATGCTGAAATATTTATTCAAATCAGATACTAACCCTGAAATAATGAATACATCTGTTAATGTGAAGAAACAGTTTCATTTCAAGAACCTAAGTGATTTTGTACCAAATAATCACCCCTTGGTAGAGACTTACTTTAAATTAACAGAAAATGAGCTTCATAAATTCTACATTAATAATGAATCCAATTCAAATAAGAGGAGAAGATTCAATAATTTAACCTATAATGAGAGAGTTAGTTTGAACAAACTAAAAAACGATAACAATATCACTATTAGACCGGCTGACAAAGGCTCTGGAATAGTGATTTTAGATACAGAATATTATGTATACAAAATGAATACAATGCTACATGACAAGTTTTATAAGAATGAATGTATGAACTCTATAAATGATATGTGTATCTATGTACATAATGTATTAACTGATATCTTTAAAAGTGGACTTATTGACAAAAATCTATATGAGTATTTGTATATACCCTCACCCACCATTCCCATTATACA
Source organism: Protopterus annectens (assembly GCF_019279795.1). Classification (NCBI taxonomy): domain Eukaryota; kingdom Metazoa; phylum Chordata; order Ceratodontiformes; family Protopteridae; genus Protopterus; species Protopterus annectens. Next base: position 1,280,322,182 of record NC_056731.1, on the reverse strand, counting down.
GGGCCTACCTAAAATCCATAAAAACCACACTGACCCACCGATGCGACCAATCGTATCTGGGAAAGGATGGGTGACAGAGCATATTTCTGTTTTTATAGAGAAACATCTGAGATGTATTTTAAATCACAACCAGTATGTTTTAAAAGATTCAAAACATTTTTTAACAGATCTTTATGAAGCTTTAAAAGACTGTACAGCTATAGATAAATTGATACTAGTCACGCTAGATATTCAATCACTATTTACAATAATCCCGAATGAATTGGGTCTACACTATGTAACATGCTATCTTAAAAAACACAGTGATTATTCTGAAGTTCTCATTGATTTGATAACACACTTTCTTGAATTGATCTTGGATAATAATGTTTTTATGTTTAATAAAAATGTTTACAGACAATGTGAAGGCGTAGCTATGGGCACTCCATGTGCAAATAGCTACGCTAATATGTTCCTAGCCTACTGGGAAGAGACAACATTGTTTGACCATACATTATTCAAATCCAATGTAATATTTTATAGGCGCTTTGTGGATGATTTATTTATTCTATGGAAAGGTAGTACAACCGCCCTGAAAGACTTCTTTGTAACAATTAATGATCTAACAGAGTGCCTTAAATTCACAACACAATTTAATGAGACTAGAATTGAGTTTTTAGACCTATTCATTGAAAAATTGCCATGTGGTTTGATAAACACTGGGATTTATAGAAAGAATTGTCACAGGAATATGCTTTTGTTCAGAACTAGCATGCATCCTACATATGTTTTTAAGAATGTTATGAAAGGACAAGCTCTCAGGATGTCTAGGATGAACTCTAACACATTAGGATTAGAAAGGGACTTGAATGAACTAAGTAATCAACTAATAGAAAGAGGTTATAAATCGAACGAAATTAAAGAACACCTAGAAATAACACCTGAAATAAGGGCAACCAGAGGTGCACCATATTTTGGACCAGCAAATTTAATTAACATGGACAGAACTGGAGGTCTAAATAAAGTCAAGTTCCCAGCGTTCTATACTAGAGACAATGATGAAATTAGACTCATTATAAATAAATATTGGGACATTTTAACTATTGATGAAGACATAAAAAGCATAGTTGGTGAGAGACCCTCATTCTTATATAGGAACAAGATGAATTTGAAAAGGATGCTGTGCTATAATACATATAAAAAAGATTCAGATACCATAAATACCACAACACCTTGTGGCAAATGCAATTTCTGCAAACTAATCAACACAGAGCCTATTTTCCTACATCCTGACTCTAACAGAGAATTTATTATAAATGCTAATGCTAACTGCATGACATGTCACGTAGTTTATTTAGCAGTGTGTTCAACATGCTCATCCTTCTATGTGGGCAAAACTAACAGGTGCCTACGTGATAGGATGAGGGAGCACTGCTATAATATCAGGAAGCTGAACACTAATAATGCCCTAGCAAAACATGTAAAGGAAGCAGGTGCACAACACACTTTCACCTTTAGAGTCTTAGAGGTTATAACACCAAATCCAAGGGGAGGAGATATAAGGTGTCACACTGAAAACAAGGAGAGTGGTTGGATTATTTTATTAAGAGCTGATAGAGGACATGGTTTGAATGAGAGGGCATCAATCAAACCATACCTTAAACAAAGAAGACATATTAAATAACATTTATTCATTCATTTATTTATTTATTTATTTATTCAATAATACTTTCACCTTCTTGTAGATATAATTATCTCTATATATATTTCTTACATATAAGGTATTCCTTATATATAAGGTCCTTTATGCTTGATACACAACAAACTTATATATTGCAAGATTTATTAAACCATTAATAGGAAGTTATGACCCAATACATATATAGCCTCATATACTCTATACGATACACACTAGTATGATCACATATAGAAACATTTAAGATCTATTCTTACAGTTGGCATTTATACATTTAGTTTATTTATCAAACATAGCACACAAAATATATATATATTTCATTTTAATGTTATACACCATATAATATGAATTCATATATTTATTATATTTATAATATTTATTTAACATTTATTTATCCATTCATATTTACAATACACATTTTTATATATACATACTAGTTTTAATAATAATTTTTAATAATTTTTAATATTACTTATACACATATATATTTATACATCTACATGTTTTATATATTATACACATACAATATACTCATATATTTGTTACATACACATATCTTTATATCATTCTCTATATATATACATTATTACTATACTAGAATATACTCTACATATCACATATACACATCATATATATATATATACATATATATATATATATATGTATATATATTTATATTCTGTTATATTTAATTTAATTTTCTTTGTGGTTAATGTTCTTTAGACACTGACACACAGAGATGATATCAGAGTCTAGTTCACAATTTATGTATTCATGTTCATGCTCCAGATTACATGTAAAGTTTAACAAACCCTCCATATAGTAAGGTTTATGTTTTTTAATATACATATATATATATATATATTCTCTAAGATGTTCAATATGTTTTAAATGTTTTTATATAATTTTTATATATATAAAAATTTTTTATATATATATTTTTCTCATATACTCGAGCATGTTTTATGTACTTGAGCATTTTTATGTAATGTAACATATTGAGATTTAGTATGTATAAGACATAATGTGATGATGCTTCTTTAAATGTTTAAATAATTGACTTTCCCACTCTTTTTTGTAATTATTCCATCATTACGAATTATTCACTTAACAATTAATGAAAGGTGATATAAATTACTAAGGTGAAATGAAAATGTAATGATCTGAAGAAGCTAACATTAGTGAAAGCGCTCATCTTTGCTCTCTGTTCTGTCTGTTTATGTCAAATAAACATTTTGGATTTATATCGGAGAAGTTTCTTGACCGAAGAATTGTATGACTGCATTTGAATTGTAGTTTGGATTTACCATACACCACTACATTGAAACCGCTCCACTCCACGCACAAGTGCCCAATCATTTTTGATAGTACTAATTCTGTTATTAACAACAATATTATTTTTACAGTGTTAGAAAAAATGAGATTGGTCCTTTAATGGGTGACTAGGTAAACTACCTAGAATATACAGAAGTTCAATGGCAGGTTTATTTTGCAGCACACTGTCCACCTGGTTTAAATGATGCTATCAATATTACTCGTATGCTGAAAAGGAGGGCTTACAATACTTAAAGTCCATAAATTCTAATTTGTGTATTGTTTTTAATTAAATGATTGTGGTTAAGCCATGTCTGGTTTTTGCATGACTTTATGTTTTAAACTAATGGGTTATATTTTAAACTGTAGTATTTTTAGGTATCTGTTTCTTTAAGGCAACATGTACATTTGTCATGTGATGGTTCCATTTCCTATTTAAACAGTGTTTTGGTTTGTGTTAGACATTCTGAAGAAGTCCTTTATACACTTGGACAGAAGCGCTTAATGATGGTTTTTAAACTGTTTTGCTTGGTATTTGCTGCCTTTCATTTTATTTATTTATTTATTTGTCATTTACTTTGACTGGCATTCTCCCATTTCTTTGGATAGTGTTTCTACTTTGACTTATGACAGGGACCCATACTAACAGTGGGAGGGGATAATAAGCCACTGGCTGGCTGGTATCCAGTTGCTTTGCTTGGGTTACCTGGGATAGCTCTGTTGAGCAAAAGCTGAATGTAAAACCAGTCAACCTGCCAAGCATGTACTAAGAATTGCTTCACTCACTGTAGGTTCACTAACAGGATGGAGCTTGAAAGTAGGAGGCCATGATGGTAAGAAAGAGACTGGACATCCTATGCAGCTAGGAAACAAGATGGAGCACAGTGCAGAAAAGCCACTTGGCTTTGGATCTATATTCTACTACTGAGGAGGAGGAAGACAGGCCATGCTAGAAATGGTTTGGGAATTGTGTTAAGGGAGCAGTGCCAGAAAGCTGTGAGAGATGTCATCAGAATTAGTGACAGACTTATGGTAATCAGACTTCAGCCTAATGTTAGGGCAGTATTCATAATCCCAGCCTATGCCTATGAAGTTTACTGAGGAAAAGAGTGTATTCAGACAGGAGTTGCAGAACCTACTTGGTAAAGGAGGAAAATGTGAATTGGCGTTAATAATGGGTGAATTAAATGCACATATTGGGGCAGACAATACAAGACACGAGGACTGCCTGTGTCCACATGGGTGGGGGAGAGACCATTCTAGACTTCTGTTAGGCAAATAGCTTAATAGTAGCCAACAAGTGGTTCACAAAGAGAGAGACAGTCACAAGATCACATACAAGAGTGACCAACATGCAACTCAGGTAGACTTCATCCTAGCAAGGACAGAGCACTGGAGTATAATCAGTGATTGCAAGGTCATCCTCAGTGAAACAGTCAGCCCACAGCATAAACCACTGGTTGTCACAATCATCTACAAGCAGTGGATGGAGTAGGCTCTAAGGTCAACAGAGACCAGGCTGAAATCCTGGAAGTTGACTGGAGAGAGAGAGCACAACAGTTCAGGGAATTACGCAGGGCTCTATCAACTCGAGAAGAAGAGGAAATACATGATGAAGAAAATGACAGTGCCTCAAAACAGCAAGTGTGAGGACTACAGACCAGATATGCAGCTGGGACAGGTATGGAAATAAGGTACATAAGGAAAGCTGATGGTGGAAGAAGTTTCATTTGTAGAAATAAGTCAAAGAGAGTACATTACTGTGGTTCAGGCACATGTGCAGAAAAACAGAAAACAATCTGGTGAAGAACATTTGGGACTGACAGAAAGAAGGCAAGATGAAATAAGGATATCCAACAAAGAGGTGGATGGATTGTGTGACAGAAGACCTGCAACACTCAGGCATGAATGTGAAAGAAGACAGAAGAATGGCATTAAATATAAAGGGGGGGGCGACAGTTGGCACAACACTCTGACCTCATGTAGAAAACTGGAAGAAAGGGATTGATGCTGCTGCTGATGATGATGATTAAAGTTCTCCATGAGTATTAAATTTGGTTGAATGAGGAGTCTCTCCAATAGTTCTAAGTATGAGCTATGGGTTTTATGAGGCATGTGACCTATAGCTTGCAAGGATATGGTATGGGACTTTGTCTATGAACTCCAGCGCATCATCCTGTTTGACCAGTCGAGAGATATGCTTGTTATTGATTTCTATCAAATCACCTCCACCTTTAGTACCTGTCTGTGCAGTTGCTGTTCTAAATGGAAGGCATGGAAGCCTTGCACTGCTGGGGTACTTTATGTGGCTTTAAACTACTTCTTAGTAACTGTACAGATCTCCTCATTCTCCAAGGTGAGGAGAGCTTGGAGTGAGTGGAGCTTCTTGTTTAGACTCCTGCCATTGAACAGTAGCACCTTTAGAGTTCCTGCAGTAGATTTTGTTATGCTGGAAGGTTTGTCAGTTTGGCACTGCCTGAAAAAGGCTCTATGAGGTAGGACAATGTTTTAGCCAATATCTAAAAGCCTAGATGGGACAGGTGAAGACCATCCTTGGCAAATAAACTTGGTTTGTTAGCCATTTCATACCATGCTGACAAATATTGTATCCCTCCTAGAATGGCACTAAAAACTAAGCCAATTATTAAAGGCAATTATCTTTTGTTAATATTGTGGCATCATCTTTGGTGAAGGTAGAATGCTGCTCAGTGCTAGTCACATACACATCTGTGATACACAGTGCGAGAGCTCCATAATGTCTCTCTTCATATAGTCAATGGTCATTTACATCTACATGGAGCCTGACTGAATCATACTGGTACCTGTGGTGCAACGACCTGAGTGCATGTGTAACCTGGTGGATCCTAGTCCCTGATAGGCAGCTGACTGTTATTTTCTCCTTGTTTAGCCTAGTGAGTGGGGTATCAGTATGTCATTCAATGGAATCCCTCATGACTACAGTCCTGGGTACTGTATTGGCTTGCTTTATGAGTTTGATAGTTCAGGCTCCATTGCATGTGGCTACCAGTGTTAAGTGTTGTTTCTGTTAAGTGTCTTCAGGTTTCCTGAGGATAATTTTTGCAGGTGGAATGTCTAGCAGAGTTTGGGGATTTAGGGATATTGCAGTTAATTGCCTTAGCATAAGTAGGTCTTTGTATAGGTTCATAGGTTCATACTAGGCTATCTGCCCAAGGGCATTTATAAGCCTAGCCCATAGTTATTTGGCTTTCGCCACCCCTTTAGTTTGAATAAAACTATGCCTATTATTTTGCTGTGCCTCTGTCAAGCAGTGACACTGAAGTAATCCCTGGGGTATATCTGCGATCCCCCATCCATTGGTCAAGATTCCTCTTGAACAAGGCCAGCGAGGTGCTCTGCCTCACATGTACCGGGATTTTGTTTCACAGCATAGGGAGTCTCTGGGTGATGAATCTGTCCCTCCAGCATGTTCTATTAATAACCGTGTCAAGGTTTAAGTCTCCCGCCCTTGTGGTTCTGAGGGATCTAGATTTTTTGAGGTGAAGCATATTCATCAAATCAGGGTTTAACATGGCCTTATATGTCAGGCACAGGTCACCTCTGAGCAAGCGGTATGAGACTGAATAGAGCTGGAGTTCTTTCAGTCGGGCAACATAAGACATATTTTTGAGACCCTTTATCCTTATGGGGTACATGCTATGTGTGATGGGTAAACCTTGTGTGTCTCTGGCAACTATTGTTACTATGAGTGTTTGTATATGAGAGCTTTGCCTCCAGAGACATTCTGTATATACATCTTTCACATACTGTATTTGTTTCTTTGAGGATTAAATGATTCTCCTTGAACATTAGACAATTGTTAAATTGTCTCTCAATATTTTCACAGCCACCAAACTGGCTGTTGAGAAATTGTGAAAGTGCATATCCATGATGTCAGGTCCTTTATTAGGTGAGCTACTAGGGTATGATGCACATGGGATTAATAGTGGGTTGACTAAGGGTGCTTTTGGAGCTAGTTAATTGAAGTGCAAAACAATAAAATAAATCTCTTATCTGCCAAGGATGGAGTAAGATTAATATAGTATGCTCACAGAGTGTGGCAAAGGCACTAAGTAGATGGGAGTCCTGGGAAAATGAGCAGGAGACAATTTGTAGTAAGGGTGATTTACTTAAGAGCAATACTGCTTTGCTGGGCTGGCACTGATATTAATTTTTTTATGAAAAACAATGGGTGAGAAAAGTATTGAAATAGCATACACAACAGACAATAGCAATAAAAGAAGGGAGGAAGAAACTTTGGAAATCAGATCATAAGGGGCAGAACCCAGAGACACAACCTTTTAAAACCAGAGCAGGAAAAGGGTGGAAGAGTTGGGGGAAAATTCAAGCTGCAAGATGTAGACTAGCTAGAGAGAGATCCATTCAAATAAAGCCAATATTGAAGCTCTAGTCCTATGACTCTGAGCTACAGGTCAATAACCCCAGGTAGGCTAGAATTTCAGAAACTTTAATGTCCCAATGTGAACTGTTCATCACAGCTGAATTCATCTGAAAACTGACATCAATCATTTCTTTCATGGGAACAGTACAGTGCCATATGGCAAGAACATGTAACAGTGTGAATAAGGACATTTATGTTTATAGCCACTGTTGTAGAATCTCAGAGTTTGTATAGAGATGTGAGGGATGTTATGGGTGAAGGAAAGAGTGACCCCTGCAAAAAACTTTGTCTGAGTATCTTTATTGTAATTTTGTAGATGAAAGTTTAATGGTTTGTGAATGATATACATAGCTAGCTTTATGCACTGGCAAACTAGGTAGCCACCTTGGATGCCATTCAGCCATTATCACTTTTATGGCTTCCTTATTTATGTATTTTCTTTCAGAGAGTGAAAGAAAATATCCTGTTGTAGACTGCTGAGGTTGACTGGAAGAGAAATGCCCTTTAAAGAAATTTATGTCATTTTTGGCCTTTCGGCTCTGTCCCACCCTTGATTTACACAACAAATCTGGATTTGTTACATAGCTTACGGGTAGAAGTCCACACTAAAAGCCAGGAAATTTTGAGTTTTGTACTGAATAGAATGACTGTGATGAAAAACCAAAGAGCAACAGGAAAAGAGAATTCTGCATTTCGGGTGTATATCTCAGCATGGTTTATATAGTAGCAAGTAACATTTTACGCATAGCAGGCAACCAGATATTATAAATAGTTTAATATTCAACCTAACATGCATTTATGTGAAATAAGGCAGGTACTGCCCCTATTTTCACACAATGTCCCTGATTTTGCCTCCATTTTTTTGAGTCTGTTCTTAGTAAAATATGTTGGTTTCTGACACATTATTGAGGACTATAGTCACTAAATCATAAGACATTTTAGTTTCAAACTTTGTATAATTCAGAAAATGCATGCTGTTAATCTTAGCTGGGCAATTAATTCTGCTAATTTCAGGAACACAGCAGCTGATATAAAAAAAAGACAGAAAACTGCGGAACTGTTTTCCACTGTTTTTATTGTAGACAAGAGGGGAACTTAACACATAACTTAACACATAACTTAGCAAATAAAAACAATATTTAAAAATCTATCACTGATTTTTGACCATTTTCCTCCCATTATTTTTGGTTTTGTCCATGATTCCTGCAAAAAGTGGTTGAAACTATGGTTGGAATGTTTACACTATGACTGTGTGTTTATATAAAATAAATTACTGTATCCATCAATATTTTCTTGTTTAGTTACAGTCAAACATTAGAGGTATACACTTATAAAAGTGGTAGAATCACTAAGTATGGAGCAGTCGGTGGATACATGTGATTTACTCTCCTGTTGTTTATCACTGTTAAACAGTCACTCTTCTGGCATGGAAAAACAGCGTCACCCACTATGTTGCATTTTACTGAATTCAGTGTGTAAAATTATTATTGTTGTGATTTAAGTCTGCATGTGTGCATGTATGAGTTAATGATATTGTGGCTGACTGCTGTGTGTTTGCATAAAATAAATTAGTGTCTATCATTATTTTTTTAGTAATAGTCAGACTTCTGAGGTATACATAATTAGCAAAGTGGCTATGACTGTTGGATATAGGAGCAGCCTGTGGAAAAATGTGACTTACCATGATAGTTGTAGAGTACAAAATGGGTGATTCAAACAGCAGCCAGAGACTCATGACTTCAGGGGGTGCCCAAAGCTGGCTCTCTACCCACTACAGTGCCCCAGGTTCAAAGAGTTGTGTACATCATAAGTGCTTAAAACTGTTTTTTTTTTAAATACACACCCACATTTTCTTACATGCATGCATGCTTTACTTACATTTTTGTTTAAATCAGAAGGGAGGGAAATTAAGTGCATGCACACTGAAGTACACACAAATTCTTTCAGGACTAAGAACTTTTTTTCTGCTTAAAAAATAAACTACATATCTTGTAGCTTGGCTGGTATGTATAATGTACACTTTATCTTCAGGGGCTAGAATAAGCATGTGCAATGTGTGCGTGTGTAGGTGCGTGTATGTATGTATGTGTGAATTCACCTCAGATTTGGCAATTACATTTACTCTTGAACATCTTTCTCCTCAGAGCCTCACAAGATTTGCACTTGACCCTCCTTCACCTCAGAGCCTTGAAGGATTTTTTTAAATTCACGGAAGTTTTAACAGTTGACAGCAGGCATGCTAAAATAATTTTTCAAGTAGAGAGTTCTTACCATTCAGAAAATAACTACTTGTCATAGATAAGTCAAATTTGGTGCAACAGGAGCACTGTCTAGTTAAGTGACTTAGAGTCACACAAAAGGCAAATGGAGGTAAAATGAATCAAACTCTGTGCTACAGAAAGCAGCTCATTAAGAGCTTTAATCCTCTGCCAGACTTCTACTGACTTCTTAATTTTCTGTGAGTCACTGAAGTTTACAGTCACATAATAATACCAGCCATTAGAGTTTTATAGTTCTTGTTGTTGAAAATGTATGCTGATGTTAAACCTGTTGCTTTGTTACCTTTTTAAGTGAATTAAAGTAGTCTACCCCTTATCTGTCTGTGGTTTTGCAGAATATATCTAATTTCATCTCATATGTTTGCTCTGTCATGCTAACCTATTTTTTCTGGTAAGTCACTGAGGGTTACAGTCATTCAGTAATAGTAGTCATTAGAGTTCCATATTTCTTATTGTTTTGTTAATTGTTTAAGAGAATTAGATTAGAGCTGTTAACAAACTGTTCCTATAGTCAGAAATGCAGTTTTCAAATCCTTCTACCTCCATTTGCCTACTGTGTCACTTTGAGCAAGTCACTAAGCCATACTATGTTCCAGGGTCACCCCAGAAAAGGGATATTTAGAAACAGGTAAAATAAAAATTGCTTTGCCTATGATTCTTGAGCAAAGAAGCTAAAAGATATGTTGATCTGTTTCATGTAAAATCTGTGACAAATTGTTGTGGAGTGCATTCATTAGATAATGACAGGCATGTGACAGACTTAGAATCCTTCAGAAAATGCTTGCTAACAAAGTTTGTTAGCACAGCAAATTTCTACCTATGTAAAAGACACATTTTAAATATATTCCTAATTTTGGATTTCTGTCTCTGCTTCGTGAACTAAGAAGTTGAGAGGGCAGGGAGAGGATTACAATGACTTGCATTGTTTGTTTCTGATGGCAGCAAGAACAGATACATTTCTGGGCTATGTTTTATGAATTTTTTTCATTCACTTGATCTTAAGCAAATATCTGGGGTGTACAGTCATACAACGGGCTATAACTTGATTTTGTGCGTGTGTGTGTGTGTGTGTGTGTGTGTGTGTGTGTGTGTGTGTGTGTGTGTGTGTGTGTGTGTGTTTAAATACTTGGTTCCTGCATCCCAGAGTAGTAATGGTGTAAAGGAAGGAATTTATTGTAGTAAACTGGAGCATCATCATATAAACCATGTTCTCTGGGTAGGATTATTTGGCTTTTGATAAACTGAACAGTGAGTTTAATTGTAATATTTTAATTATGAATGTTAATTTAGATTGTTTTTTGCTGATACTTGGGCATGGAAGGCACTTTGTTGAGCTACACTAGTTTGTCTATTTAGTGCAAATGAATAAGACTATGAGCTGTTAATGAGGTGCTTCCCACAGTCCAAGGTTTGATTCCCTCATCCTTTGTTTGTCTACTGTGTGACTCTGACCAAGTCACTTCACCAGACAGTGCTCCAAGGCTGAACGCAAAAAGGTATATTTGGGTTGAATGTGCTGTTAGCAAATGAATTACATATTTGTGTTTTGAATTTTGCACATTTCTCATAGCTGCTAATAAGTACTGCACTATTGACAGTGAATCCCTATAGTTTCTTATGCTTTAATAGGTTGTCAGAAGCATTTGCAATAAATGTAAATTTCAAGGGAAAATAAGTTTACTATTTCTCATACTTAGTCTGTTTTCAGTGTGAGATTGTTTTAATTAGCAAGTGGTTGTCTGTGTTTTTGCTGTAAAAGTTAAAATAAGTTTTAATTAAAGACAAATATCTGTATTCATTGTAAAAGCAAAGAAGATAGGCAAACTGACAGTTTTGGACAGTGTTCAATGGTAACTGGGGAGAGACAGCCAAGTAACGGGATACTGGTATGACTGCGGAGGTCTGCTCCATTTTACTACGTAGGGCCTCATTTGACCATAATCTGGTTTTGATGACTATGAAATGCTGTTGCGATATGGCATTATCAGCTATTTAAATAGGTCAGACCTGTACTGACTGTTTCCAGAGGAGATTGCTATTCTTGATGACATGGAAGACACAGGGAGTTAAAAAAATGAGAAGTTTGTGTCCAGGAGGTATTTAAGCCCCCAAAAAAAAAACCATATGTTGCATGCAGTAATATTTCTGATTTTCATATAACTTGTGGGTTGTTGAATAAAAGCTGTTGCAACTTCTGTATTGCCTTTAATTGTTTTGCCTTAATTATTTTACTAAATGCATGAATTCATTGATAGGCCTGGATTGTGTAATATAGTCTAAACAAGCTGTATTTTAATAAAATATTTTTGCAGTACCTTCTTTACACCCTCCACCAGCTAAGAAAGAGATGTGGTTTGTCAGATCAGTGCATTCTGCATTTTGGAGTGATGTTTAAAACTGCCTGTTCAACATCCTTTATGCAGTTGCCGAAGCATATTACTGTTATAGTCTTTTCTACAAGATAGGACTATAAATAATTTATGTATTTAGTTAAATGTTGTGGCTTTGTCTGTCAGTTAATGCAGAGGACTAAAACTCTGATTTATTAATGTGTTGCTTCCTGTGCCAAGGGTGCAAGATTTGAATCCTTCCACCTTCATTTGCCTAATGGGAGCCCTTAAGAAAATTGGTTATCCAGACAATGAATTGAAAATTTGGGCTAGGGTACTCTATACTGATCTCGGAGACTGCATGACTAGTAACTACCTATGAATATATGGCTGTGTATTTTTACTTGTTTGTCTTTTGTGTAGTCTTCATATCCTTCCTAACTCTGAGTGGAATTTAATCAAGGTGTTCTGCTTTCCTCTAACATCCCAAAGACTGTCGTAGGTGAACTAGCATTTCACCCAGTTTCCCTGCAGGTGACTTTGTAGGTGGCTTATTGATGCAGACTACAACATTGGTGCCTCTCAGCAAGGAGTTCTCTAGTTCAATTATTAGCTGATGTGCTTTCTATACCGATTCTGCATGTCCTGACTGTGTTACTGTGCATTTTCTCCAGCTGCTCGGGTACCCTTTGACAGCCCAAAGGCACGTGACAACTGGACTGGCAACTCTTCAAATTGTCTGTAGATTTGTGGAGTGTGTATGTGATACAGAAGAAAAGCCTGTCAATCTACTTATTTTCTCTACTTGCCTGGTAAACTCTTTGGATGGCATTGGATGTTCCTGGAGTCACTAGTGGAATCAGATTATACTCAACAGCACTAAATGGATGGAAAGAAGAGTGCAGAGTGAGTGTCTGTTTGTGTGCCTGTCCATTTTGATATAGACCTGGCTTGTTAGGGTCAGTGTATGTGTGTGTGTGTGTGTGTGTGTGTGTGTGTGTGTGTGTGTGTGTGTGTGTGTGTGTGCGTGCGCGTGCGCGTGCGTGTGTGTGTGTGTGTGTGTGTGTGTGTGTGTGTGTGTGTGTGTGTGTTCTTATGTGAAAAAAAATATCAATGCATATTTTGAAAGGTCTGACTTATCAAGGGTAGTGTTAATATGTCTGTGCATGTGAAAAATATATCATCAAAAATGTTATCTGTAGACATACACAACTTTGATGGAACACATACATAACTGTTTTGGATAGCACTAAAAAGAGCATTTATAGCAAGTAATTATCTTTCAAAAATAAATCACAGAAGGAATTATACAACATTTAGAACCTTAGAGCTTCTAGAGGCCTCAAAGCACTCACACATCTTGGCTGTATAAAGGAATTTTGATACAGGTTTAATATATGGTCCCATCCTGAACCTCTGGCCTGTAACCCAGCTAATGTAAAACTGGATATGCTTAGAAATGCACAAATGGTCCTTATAGCTTAAGAGTGGTCATTATTTATTTTATTTTGCTCAGCATTAAACATCAGACGTGCACAGAAGGTTGATATAGCTCATGTGGGCCTGCAATCAATGTGGTTATTACTTCTTTAAATTTCCTAAAAATCAAACCTTGGGACAGAGGGTTGCTACAGTGTGTCTGTGGGGAATGTGGTATCTAAAAGCAAACTGGATAGATTTTATTTCAATTTCTTCATAATAATTTATCAGATATGTATACTGGTGACTGGCACACTGTGTGTATTTGTTTTGCAGTAACAAGTAGAAAGAGGTCACTATGACCATTTGTTCTTTCACTTTAGTCTCTCGGTTTAATTTCTCCAAGTCTTTTGGTTTTCTAGTGCCATGAATGGTATGGACCCCATTCCTAAGTCAAAGTATGATTAAAGTTCATGAAATTTTTATTATTTCAGTCTTTGATATTGGCCAAAACTGAAAGAAATGATAAGCCAGCAAATTATTTGCTGTTAAAATATACAAATGTATTTAATATATTACATAAAAATAACAAAAAGAACAGACCAGTTTCGGCTAGATTAGTGTCATAGCCTTCATCAGTGTTAAAGAAAAAACAATAATATGTTGCTTTTATACAGTACTAGAAATAAGATGTATAATGTGATTGGTTGCCTCATAAATATTCATTTAATCTGGGTGGAAAAAGTCCACCCAATTTGATGATCCATTTTTTTCTCTTTAGTATCCAAGATAGAATGCCATCCCACTTTGTTGGATCTATTCCCCATGACCCTGTCAATAATCATAAAACTGAATGAAGCTGAAAGGTGATTTATGGAGTGTTTACACAAAGCATTACTGGTTTTCTTATGTCTAATGTCACTTAGATGCTCAGAAATTCGCAATCTAAGTGGCCTTGAGGTCTGACCTACATAAAATGCTGAGCAACTACATGTGGCCAGATAGACAACCCAATCGCTATTGCAATTTGCAAATAATCCAATGTCAAAGACATCACTGGAATTCCTACTTGTAAAATGTCTGGACTTCATAACTTTATTGCAGTGGCTACAATGTCCACATGGCATACACCCAGTCAATCTGTCCCCTAGAAGTGTTGTTTGAGTGTTACCTGTAGAGACGGACGTAGTTTCTCGTTTATAATGGCTCAAATAAGAACCCAAATTCTTTCCTTTATGGAACGAAAAATGGCATTTATCCTCAAGAAGTTGTGATAGAGTGTAATCATCCAACAATATATTCCAGTTTCTCTGTACACTGTTGGTTAATACTTCGGTGTTCCTTCCATATGTGGTTGTAAATCATATAGGATTGGGTCCCTGATGCTTATCCTTGTATTTGAGTAAGTCCTCCCTATTGAGGGTTGCAGCCCAGTTGCTAGCTCCTAGGACATAACCCATTTTGTAGCACCTTTCATGAAACCTATTAACTAGATCCTTACAGAAAGTTTCAAAAGTGGAGTTCTGTGAGCAAATATGCCTCATCCTGATAAACTGAGATGTAGGGATATTTCTGGTAATATGGGGAGGATGAAAGCTGGATGCATGGAGTAAGGAATTATACTGTGGGTATTTGCAGAGAACTTCCATTTGTAACATGTGATCTTCATTCCTACTAACTAAAACATCTAAATACGTAATGTGTTCTGTGTGGTAATTCACCGTAAATTGAAGACCCCATTTGTTGTCATTCAGATATCCCACAAATTCCATTAGGTAATCCACATCTGACCTCCACACCATCCAGCAATCATCCAAATACCTCCTCCATATGTCCATTTCATCCAAGTAGATATTATGTGTCCCATCATAAATAATGTGTTCCTTCACATATGCCATGAAGAGGTCTGCATAAATGGGGATGAAAGATGCCCCCATAGCTGTTCCCTGCACTTGCCAATAGCATTGATTTTGATATAAAAAGACATTTTTGGTTAACACGTGTTCAGGTAAACATATCAGGAAGGTGTTAAAACCTGGTTCATACAGATTGGATTTGTATAACCAAAATTCTATTGCATCGAGGCTAGCCCAGTGTGGAATGTTTGTGTAAAGTGCACATACATCTAATTTGCAAAGGAGCCAACCCTGTTCAAGTTGCATCCCAGAGGAAATGTCCAAAAACTCTGTGGTATCCTGAATCCTGGATCTAACCCATTTTAGCAGAGGCTGGAGGTGCATCGTAAGGAATTGGGACAGGGGCTCCATGAGTGAACCATTCCCAGAAACAATGGTCTGCCTGGTGGGTTATGGGGATCCTTATGAATTTTTGGAAGAAAGTATATGTATTGACTATTGGGGTCCGATACTGTAAGATAGTATTTAGTTTTATCAGTAATGATACCCTCCTGCAATGCGGACCCTAAAAATCATCTATCTGTTATTTAAACATAAATGTAGGGTCCAGAGACATACTGGTGTAATATCTGCCATCTGTAAGCTGTTTTTTGCTTCAGCATCATATTGCTGCCAGTTCACAACTACCACAGCCCCTCCCTTGTCGGCAGAAAGAATCACCAATTCCTAATTAGCAACCAACTCACGTAGGCTTTCCATATCAGTCTTTGAGAGATTATTTGCCTTATTATTAGTTCCCCTGTAATTGAAGTGTAGATCTTTGAGCACACAGGATGGACATTGTGATGCATAGGTGGTACAAATCTAGATTTATAGTATGTAAATGTTTTGTCAGTATCCAGATTGGAAACATTGTCATGAAAATGCAACATAAGATTCAGTAATCTACAAAATGCCATAACCTCCTGTGCTAAAAATTCCTCCGAAACAAAAAAAAACAGGGATAAAACTGAGACCTTTATTGAGTAAACATATTTGTGTTTTCAGTCAAAGAAACATTGGAAATATTTAACACATTAGTGTTATCACAGTCATTCATTTCCTGGTGAGAAGTTCCAATAGCCCCTCCATGTTGTTTATTTTTGTTATGTTTCCTCCCTGCTCTCTTATAAGGCCTAAAGGGGCTGTTGTGTTGTTCCTTTTAGGGGTGGGTGAATCAGAGGCCTGCTGCATGTCCAGGTCAGTAACTGAGGAGGAATCTTCTCCAGATGAATCTGCGTACATCCCTCGTTTTCTAAGTATAGATCTGGGGCATTTACATTTGGTAGTTTGGCTAGTTTTACTAGTACCTCCCTCAAACCTGACATGTCTGTTGTAGCTAAATGGATTACCCTTCTCAGAATCTGATTGATCATGTTGAAACTTACGGGCCTTTCTATGCTGTAATTGTTGTTCCAAGCCCAAAAGGTCTGTGATTAATTTATTCAAACATGCAATATAAAAGGGCCGGCCCTCATACACTTTGGTCTCCTCACATAACTTAGTGATATTTGTAATCTCCTTATTTATTACACGTTCATGGTATCTGGCTAGTGCTTCTACAAACCCCATAGAGGTTTGCTGTTGTATAACTGACCACTCTTTAGCTAATTCAGCATCTATATCATTAACCAGAGGTTGTATCTTTACCCTTAGTTCTCTTGGGGATATGCCCTTGGTCATATAAGCTTTGAAAAGCTTACAATGCCAAACATTAGATCTTAAGGATCTCATGTTCTTATTCAGTTGCTGAAACAGGGTTTCAGAATTGTTCTCTGGGCTCAAAGTACTGGTATTGTTGTCAACATTGTTACTATTTTCTAGCCCAAATAAACCTAAATCCTCCCTATCAGAGGATAATCCTGCTAGGAGCCTGGTTAAGTCCATATTAATGTGGCACACTATCAGAGGCAGGAATAACCAATTATAAAGAGTGCAACCTGTTGCAAAAATATAGTGATCAAACCACCAACCAAAATGGCAATATTTCAAAACCAATCAATAATAATATGTGCCCCGCACTAGTTGTGGACCATAATAGCCCTTGTCAAGATATTCATGTATATCCCAACACAATAGTTTCCAACAAACATTGACAATACTATGTCCACAAAATTGATAGTTATATAACCAGTATAGTGAATAGCAATGGTCCTTGCCCTTATATAAATAGTGATGAGTTGTTGCTATTGATCGCCCGGTGTGTTCCAACAACACATTAAATATGCTGCTAACCACACAGATGTCTATTCTCAATGCAATGCCACGTCCACACAACCATCAAAATGATGTATGCAAGAATAACCAAACCTGGCCATTATATAAAATATACAATTTGCATGGACAATAATGGTCCTTGCACACATTACAAGTTTTTCATCATCCAGCGTCAACCTCAAAAAATATCAAAGAAATGAACTAGAAAGACCAGTAAGAGCCACTAATCCTGACCAAATATATTAATCAGGCAATACCACGTCCATCAAACCCAATCGGTATAAAATCTTATATGTAAGTCTGGTTGGTGTTAGATCAATAGGAAGTACCTCTATAACCACAACAAGGCAGCCCTAAAAGAAACCATGTGATAAATTAATATAAAATACAAAGAATATTATGAAAACCAGTCCTGATCCTCCTAATAGTGTACCAAAAGAAAATGCTAGTAATCGCTAGAACAGTGGATCAGACACAAACCCCATAAAAATGAACCATCCACTGATAACCGGAAATAGGTATAATGTTGATATTAATCCTGGTTGATATAAATGGTCCCAATATATCCAATGTTATTGGTTTGTACCATAGGATATCCTTTGAATATGCATTGATACTCTAGAAGTAAACCCCTGGATCAACAAACAGGAAATAGATAGCATTCCATAAATATAACTGAAAATAAGAACAGTTGACTGTCCTAAAGAGTATACATAACCAGCATAACAGTGTTCAAATAACAGTTGTGGTTAGTATAATTAAAGTTCATGAAATTTGTATTATTACAGTCTTCAATATTAGCCAAAACTGCTTTTCGCTGCACCTCCAGTGTGCCCAAATTGACTTCTTCTGTTACTCATATGGAGTTACATGTAACAGTAGCATATATAAATATGACTGAAATGTTTTTATGACACCCATTGCTTCTACTACTATTGGAATATTCTGGATATCCTTCCAAATTGCCCTCGTTTCTGTCTGCAAATCCTGGTATCTTATGACTTTGTGTTTCTGTGTACATAAGACACTGTAATCATTGGGTGTAGCAATTTCAATCAATACTACTTTTGCCTTCTTTTCGTGGACTACTATGTCTGGTTTTCTTACATCGATTTTTTTGAACTGTTGGTAATGGGTGATCCCATGTAATATAAACTTTATCATTTTCTATAATGCTTTTTGGCTCATATTTCCAGTACGTCTCAGCTACTTCAGTATTGTAATGTTTGCACAATCCCCAATGCAACAGTCTTACCACATTATTATGCCTTTCAGTATGCATGCCCCCTGCCATTAGTGTACCACACCCAGCAACAAGATGTGTGACTGTTTCCAGTTCTGTTTTACAGAACCTGCATTTGTCTGTTTCTCCCGCATTCAATGGACTTTGTAAACGAATGTGTATGTGGTCCATTACCCTGGGCTGCCAATAGTGATCTCTCATTTTTTGGTTTAGATTCCCCTTTCCTTAACTATTCCTATGCCAGATCCTGATCAGCATGAGATTGTACCAGGAATTTTCTGTACTTGCAGCTATACTTATGCATTTTCAACATTTCTTACCTTCTCATCTGACCCTTCTACTTACATTCTTTGTTTTGTTTTTTGGAACATTCAGCTTCTGCCTGATTTTTGTCTATTCTGGTTTGATTTCCATTCCTGCTTGACACCGATATGCTTCTGCTAAACTAAGTAGGGAAGTCGTCTCAGACTTATTCTCATCATGTTTTAAAACTTTCACTATGTATGGATTTGGTAAAGTCAACAGATATGTATTCAATCAAATTTCGAGGAGTCCCATACCTTCTTCAGAACGAGGAATATATAATCATGGTATACAGTGATCTTTATGGTTTACTATAATTTATTCGAATGGCAAAATATTTTCCGTTCAAATAAACGAATTGTAATACTAAAAGTAAAAAAAAATAACTTTCACAATGTCGACCCAAATGCTCAACGCATTTGACTCGACATTGTTGTCGAAACCACCACATGATACCCATATAGGAGCTGATGTAAATCAAACTCCTATACAGCTATCACGTTTTTGCAGGAGGACAAAACCCCCTGCACCCCCCATGTGAGGGGCTGTGCCCCCACACCCCCCTACTTATATATTCTAACTCCGAGATCGCACTACACTGGGGATGTGGATGAATTTCCACTCTCCACTGTAGCGTGATCTCCATGCAGATAGTCGACTTCCACTTATGCAAATGCAGTTGTGCATTCGCATAAGTGAAATTGACTATCTGGTACAAAACTGCTTGTGTGTTCGACATTCTGTTTTTCAGCACATTGCAGCCGATAGAATGTCGTTCGCACAAACAATAGTAAACCGATTTTTATATATCATTTGATAAGCGTGGAGCATTTTTCTTGTTTTTTTCTGTCCAACTGATCTAATACAATTTGGGGCCAGTAAATCACCCCAAAACTGTAAGTTACAACAGGAAGAACACATTGGTTTGTAGCTTGGACTTTGTTCCTATATGTCAGGGCTGTTTTCAGTATTAATTTTAGTCTTCTAAATTATTCCTTAATGAGTTTTGTCACATTTGTTCATGTTTTATTGTTGATCCTTCATCAGTTTCCAAATATTTATGCACTCCGTCCTGCTCAAATTCCTTTATATCACATCCCTGTCTCAATCTGATATTTTCTTGGTGCTGCAGCTTTCCTACTTTAAATGTTTCTTTTTCACATTTATCAAGACCAAATAACATTCTTATCTGAGAAAGTTTTAACTCCTTGCAGCTGGGCTTTCAGCTCTTCATCTAATGAACTATACAGTTTTTAAATCATCCACAAAAAGAGAAGTCTTTACACTTGGTAATTTTCTGGAAGCACAATTGTAACTATGACCTAATCTGGTAAGTAGACAGCATAAAGGCAAGAAAATAGAGCAGCTATGACAAATAGTCACTCTGGAATATGCCCCTTTGAATTTTTATCTCTGGGATGATAATTTGTACTTTATCATGGCTTAGCTGCAAAGTGGTTTGCCACTTTTTAATGGTCACTGTAGTGTAATTGATCAGTGTAAGGTATATTTTTTACATCTGTAAGCACTCCTTTATCCATGAGTATGGGATGCTATCAAATGATTGTTTAGAATCTATCCATGCCATACTTCGATTCTTCCCATTTATGCAATTCTCCATTATGACTTTATTTAACAACAAATGATCTTTGTTCCATATGATTTTCTTTTGTTACACTTTTCTTCTATTGCCATCACTGAGTTTTCTTCTAAATCACTATAAACTCTCTTGGCATTAATTCCAGTATATAGTTTATACATCATTGGAAGGCAAGTTATTGGTCTATACTTTTTAGGATAGCTTCCAGGTTCACTCTTAAGGAGGAGTATCATTTTTCCTGTTGTTAAAACCAGGTTGGTGTCTGCTCAGAATGTGAATATAAGCAGTTCTTACTTAGGGCTAAATCATTGTGTAAAGATGTTAATACTTTTAGCCAGAAGTTAGGTACTGCATCTGTGCCTGGGGTTTTCTAATATGAGCTTTTCTTTATTTTGTTTCAGTATCTCTGGTTGTTACTTCATCCCATCTCATATCTTGTACATTTGAACTCCATACTCTTACTTCTATACATTGTTCCATTGTGTTTTTGTAGACTTAGAGAAAGCATATGACAGGGTGCCTAGAGAGGAGTTGTGGTATTGTATGAGGAAGTCAGAAGTGTCAGAGAAGTATGTAAGAGTGGTACAGGATATGTACGAGGGTAGTGTGACAGCGGTGAGGTCTGCGGTGGGAGTGACTGATGTGTTTAAGGTGGAGGTGGGGTTACATCAAGGATCAGCTCTGAGCTCTTTCTTATTTGCAATGGCGATGGACAGGTTGACAGACGAAATCAGACAGGAGTCCTCATGGACTATGATGTTTGCAGATGACATTGTGATCTGTAGTGAGAGTAGGGAACAGGTGGTGGAGACCCTGGAGAGATGGAGATATGCTCTAGAGAGAAGATGAATGAAGGTCAGCAGGACTAAGACAGAATATATGTGTGTGAATGAGAGGGAGGATAGAGGAATGGTGAGGATGCAGGGAGTAGAGGTGGAGAAGGTGGTTGAGTTTAAGTATTTGGGGTCAATAGTTCAGAGTAATGGTGAGTGTGGAAGAGATGTGAAGAAGAGAGTACAGGCAGGATGGAGTGGGTGGAGAAGTGTCAGGAGTGATTTGTGACAGATGAGTACCTGTAAGAGTGAAAGGGAAGGTCTACAAGAGGGTAGTGAGACCAGCTATGTTATATGGGTTGGAGACAGTGGCATTGACAAAAAGGCAGGAGTTTGAGCTGGATGTGGCAGAGTTAAAGATGTGAAGATTTGCACTGGGTGTGAACAGGGTGGACAGGATTAGGAATAAGTATATTAGAGGGTCAGCCCAGGTTGGAAGATTTGGATACAAAGCCAGAGAGGCACGATTACGTTGGTTTGGACATGTGCTGAGGAGGGATGCTGAGTATATTGGGAAAAAGATGCTAAGGATGAAGTTGCCAGGTAAGAAGAAAAGAGGAAGGTCTAAGATAAGGTTTATGGATGTGGTGAGAGAGGACATGCAGGTGGTTGGTGTGACAGAGCAAGATGCAGAGGACAGGAAGAAATGGAAACAGGTGATCCGCTGTGGCGACCCCTAACAGGAACAGCCAAAAGAAGATGATGATGACTCTTACTTCTATACATTCAGCCTCTTTATTATATTCTACAGGGTCTTCAGGGATACTTCTACAAAATGTGTCTATTTCTTCTTTTTTGGTGGTGTTTCTATTCCTTTTGCTTTGTTTCCCAATTCTCTCTAAAACTGTTTTAGGTCATCATTCAATTGCATTTTTGTACTTTTATTTCATATTTATCTGTATATCTTCTAAATGTTTCTGCCTGTGCTGATATCTTTAGTTTATTATTTGCAAAATGCACAACAGACCCTGGTCTTTTCTGATACTTTTCATTGCTTGTATCATGTCTGTCTTGCTAAGTGTTTTTTTTTTATCTGTTCCCTCTTCTATACTCTTCTAACAATGACACTTCTTGTCTTAATTGCTTTATAGTTTTCCACTATTCGATGCTTCCACAATGGCATTTGATTTAATTTTCTTTCCCTTATTGACCTGTGCTTTTATGGTAAGACCACAGCTGTTATTAATTTAGCTGCACAGTAATATATCTTATATCCTATTCATTTCTGTTATATCAAGTAAATTTCTGTTAATAGTCTTGATTACTGTGTTCATCAGTTTTATCAGACATCTAACATTTTGGGTCTTATTGACTTTCTGTAATGTATTTCTTTCATCAATATTAAAATATTTATCCTTCTCTATTAAGTCAAGCAACTCTTCTGTTAGATCATTTCCTTTTAAACTGAGGGTACATTCTTTGTTCTCTGTTTCCTGCGGGCATTCTGTAGACATTTCTAGATCATCTTCCTGTTACATATTCTCTTCAGCTACATCCTGCATCATTCGCTGTTCTTTTTTATATGGCAACTTACTGGCCTTTAACTCCACAACATTGACTGTATCAGACTTGCCACTGTTCCCTTCTCCTTCCCTTGGTGTGCAACTCCAACTGATCTTTTCTACTGGTTTCCTGCTGAAGGTTGCAGAATATCTTATGTGAAAAGTGATCAGATGCTTCCAACCCCATGTGTTTCTTCTTAATTTGGGGGATTATTGTTCCCTCATGCTGTGATGTTACCAGAGTTGGATTTTCTACACTAAATCCTTCACTACGCAGATAATACGTAACTTCAATTTCTATTTATTTAACTTATCCATTATTAATGTTCTCTTCAATCTCCCCCTTTGTTTTCTTATTTTTGTATTGTGAAATTTTCCGTAGCCAGATGCCGTTGCCTGTATTTCTCTTCAAATATTTTTGGTGCTGCTTTTTTGTATTGATTAGTTTTGATTTTGCCTTTGCATAAATATTGCACCATTTATTTTTCAAGGGCAGCAAGCATTGTATTTGTAGAGGAAGCAATGGAATGCAAACAAGTTTGCCAACACGAACATATGCATTAGTAATAGTTCTCTTTATTGTAGAATTATTCAGATGACTTTTACTTTTATAGGGATTGTGCTTATTGACTTATATTTTATTAGGTGGTTAATTTTTGTTATGGTCTCATCATAAATACTCATATTTAAACTGTACTTCGCATCTGCATCTTTGGGTGTGATGATGTTTATACAGTTTCATATAGTTCATCCAAAGGTACCAATAAACTGCATGTTATTTATTTCTTTGGTGTATATACTGTTACATATATATATATATATATATATATATATATATATATATATATATATATATATATACACACACACACACACATATGCACACATATATACACACACACACACACACACACACACACACACACCCACACACCTGGGAAAGGTTGGCACAGGTTTACTAGCTATGCCCCCTTCTGCCCAGACTATAAGATGATTATCACTGCCACTAGGCACTACAAAGCCAGCTACTTTAGGCTCTTGCAAGGGTACCCAATTATACTGATTGACAATAATATTAATACAAATGGTAATGCTGACCAAACAGCAAGGCTTTCAAGTGTGGCCAGAGTTATGACCAAATAAATATATGCAAGTACTCTCAAAACTTTATTTTCTAAAAAGACTAGCCACAATGACAAGTTTAAATATATTTATAATAAATAATAGAAGAACATGAAAATACTAAATATATATTTACAGTAGACACCAGAGTTTCAGTGACAGGGAATATTAAAAATAACACCAATGGGAAGTTTCACATGGTTATAGAAAAACAGTATTTAGATAGTCTCACTATCTATTCCTGCTTGACTAAAAGAATTACTGTTCCTACTTACTGAACAGAGCAAGGCAAGATAATGTGGGTGAGTGGTCCTTGTTGTCAGATTCAAGACAGAATACAGAATGCTGAGAGCACTAATATTTAGGTATTTTTTTGGCTTACAGAATGACATCACGCACATCTGGTCACCTGACTCTGTTTCCCATGCTATTATCAACACTAGAAGCTGACAAGATTTTAGCACTTATGTGTTACCATACACACAGATAGAGCTTTGCTCAGATCTCCTGGAAGTCATAAAACCATAAAACTATTCCACTCTGCCTACAGGAGCTGAAACTTATACTCTAGCACAGACATTGCATCTCTGGCTCCATTCAGAACTGTGGGATAACATCTTTATGGCTTAACCCATAAAGTAATTTAATTTCAGATGTATTTTAAAGTTTGCTGGAGCTGGATTGTGATTAACCTCTGCTTTGCCAGTATCCTCTGTTAAAACATATACATTTTATCCAGTGGCAATAGTGCATGTACATTTCTTTTCTTTCCAGCAGGGCACACTGTTGATACATGTTAACATAAGCAACATTACAAATATATTTTTAAACACAAACATCTGTACAAATCAGTTTAATACATAAATAACATATAATTCTTTACAAAATTCCAGCTACCTGTGCTGGCATATGTTATAAACTCACTGCCCTATTTCTCCTGGCATGGCTGTCAGTACCCCCTATCATCGCACATAGTTAAAGCAATTGGTAAATTAGTCAGTACAAAACTGCCATATTATGGCAAAGGACTGCCTATTGTAGTAATACATATAGTTTAGAATAACTGCAAACATGCTCCACCAGAAGTCACAGATGTGAGGATCAGTATGGGCAGAGGGAAAAAGAGAAGGCACCAAATTGCAAACAGAGGGTTTTAAATGGTGCAGGCCATCATGGGAGAATAGATGTTACCAATGAAAGAAGAGAGGAGGGTGATTTGAGTTACACCTGAGCTGGAAAGGCTCACAGAAAATAGTCAGTAAGACCTGAGTTTTGGCAAGTATTGACCATACAAAAGGGAACATATGGTGTGCAAAATTATCCAATACTGAGAAAGTAGCATTTATTTTTCAAATAAAAAGTTTGCATTTATGATGTGCACAAAATCATCCAGTACTGAGAAAGTAGCATTTACTTTTCAAATAAAAAGTTGGCATTTATGATGTTGTGCCTGTCATAATTGTCCTGTGTGTTTTCTAGTGGGTTTTTTTTTCTGTACGGTAGTCAGGGGCAAAAAAATGTATTATGGTGAATGTAAGAAAAAGAGTGTGGTTTAAGTTAATGTATGTTTTCACTGTATTCTTAATTAAAACTGCTGTTACTACTATAAGGGCATACTTACATGTAGAAATGTGTAAATGATTCGTTTATTGTCTGATTTAGCTATGATTACTGCCTTATACACTTTCTCCATATTTCTAGCATTCTTTAGTAGTGCTTTTACTGTGCAGTATATAACTATTAGGTCTTACACTGCATTTCTGCCTTAGGTTAGAATTGGTATAGACTCCATACATGTGTCTTTCTCTCCTCTGATAGTATTTTCTGTTGGACTGGTTGTGTATATTCCATTACCAGTCTGCTTCATCCTTACTCAAGTGTTCATTCTGCAGGTTGGGTTTTCTGCACCTCAGAGCTTTGTATGCTCCACGTTCTTTTCCTGTAGAGCTCTAAGCATAATTTAGAGTTTTCTATTGCATTTATTCCATCAAATAGGGAATGCCTTTGAATGGCACAGCTGGTCTGTCAGGAAATGCTAATTCTATAGAACAAATATACTATACAATGTAGAAGATGCTTCTGAATTCTGGCCTTAATATATTACATTATTTGCTTCATTAATCAATGATCATATTATTCCAATTTACATTTTTATCAGCTTTCAATATTTCTTTTTTGTCCTATTTTTCATTCTTTCTCTATCTCTGTCTTTCTCTGTGTCTCTTCTTTGTGCTCTGTTCCCCTTTTATTTTATAATGATTTGTTTATCTCCTGATCTCTTTTGAAACTCTCAGGTAGGTATCACCCTGTACTTGCCCTTTATTTACCTTCTGTTTTAGTTCCCCTTTTTTGAATCATTTCAACCATTTCAATCATCAAATAATGGTATCTTTGTAATCTCCTGTGTTTATTACTGTGATTCATTCTTGTGCCTTCCATTATCAATTCTAGTACCTTTTATAGTTTTTTGTTTGTGTTTCTCATCTACCAGATAAAAACCCTATCACTGTTCATCATGTAACTCTAGCCTGCCTATGCAGAGTAGAATAATTAAATCGCTCAATGTAGAATAAGCCTTTGTTCACAATATGCTTGCAAAGGTATAATACAACTTAGGAAGCTAAGAATTTTTGTACATGTTCCAAGGCAGCTGAATAACACTCTGTTGAAAGTTCAACAGCATTGAGTATAACTATTTAACAATTGTTGGGATTCACATGATTTGTCAGAACTTCCCAACTTCCACCAGTATTATTGTTGCAGCACAGCTGATGATCACAGTTCATGCACTGTCAGTCTAATAAACTCAAGGCCCTACTATGTACAGATAGGTTCTATTTGGCAGTATTTGCACAGTTTATTTTTTTAGACATGCTTGTATTTTAGCTGGATGCAAGCTTTTGCTCAGTAACTTCTGTTGAACTATTAATGAATCAAGAAATGATGGATCATTTTATTGATGCAAACTATAATGACAAAAGTCAATCAAAACTAATAAAACAAGTAGTTGCCAATGGGAAGTTTAGATGCTCTGAGGTGCATTTTACACCTTTTTAAACAACTTTTTCATCCAATGATGACCTTAACATAAATCATACCTAAGGAAGGAAATTCAGCTTTGCACTTTAATTATTATGCCTACACGTAAGGCCAGTCTGGTAACTTCACAATCCTATCTTGATATTAGACAATACAGAAAATGTAGCAATCAACAACTGAGATCAACATAATTCATACAATTATTCAAAACAAAGAAGCAAAATACAGTGGTACTTGCTGTTTAACCTGTTTATAAAAAGGACCATAACCCATTCAATTTATTCTTTAGGATGTCACCTACATTTCCTCTCCTTAATGCTAGATCAGCTCAAAATTTCTATTGGTCAAACACTTATTTTTCTGTGTACTATACTCATAAAAATCAGTCACCTGTTTTATAGTGAGGGTTGTGACTATTCCAACATAAAAGGTACTCTACCTATGTTTTAAAATACATCTGTAGCTGATATTCACAAACCGTTAATATAGTTTCTCAAACACATTTTCATTTTAGTTTAGTTGTGAAAATGTGAAACAGTGCTCTCAAGTTATGAAAATCTATTCTTACTCTAAACGTTATGGCTGTATTTAAGATATCTTTGGAGTTACTGCTGCATGTGAACAAAATTAGCAAAAGTTCTAATTTTAAGTTCAATTGCAAGTTTCTCTTTCTAAATGTTTTTTGTTTTATTTTAATTCCAATAAACTAAAAACTGCAGTAAAAAGGTGGTGACTTACCATAAACAGAAATGTTAAATGTACTCTAGACAGCAGCAACAGTCCAATGCATTGAATAAATGCGTTCACATGCATCATAATATTATTAAAACATATTGCTTAATATAAGTCAGGTCATAATTTTATAATGCAATTAAACAGTCTTCTTGACAGATTTAAGTATGATTACTTACAATTCAAATCAGATGGAATAAGTTAACTATAGAATACAGTAGATTTCCATGTTAAATGAAACTAGTCAGAAAACAAACATTAAATTAGTTAATTCAGAAAGTTTTTCCTCACCTTATACTATTTTTTTTGCCTGAAGTATTCTCACAGTTAGTATCATGTCATTTAATGTGTTCCTATACTTTGCACTGCATGATATTCAATAACTCACAGCTCAGCAAGTTAGTTTCACCTTATATTACATTTTTTGTTTGAAATACTCATACAGCATGAGTTCCTCTTAATTTATTATGTTATTCTATTTTGCACTTGGTTGGCACAGTAGCACAGAACCCCTTACAGCAAGAAGTTCCTTGGTTTGGGTCTCAGCTGGGATTCCTTCTATATGGAGTTTACCTTTCCTCCTCCTGTTCACATGGGTTTTCACAACTCCCACTTACTCACACTTCTTGAAGTTGCTATTGTTTGAGAAACATGGTTAAAGACAAATGACTAGGAAACCAATTCTGTCAGGGTATAAATCTTCTTACTGTAATGGACATGCTAACAAAAACATCAGGTGGCAGTGTTATAAGAGAGAAATCTTTACAAACAAATTGTTTGTAGCTGAGAATGAATTCTTTAAATAAGCATGCCATTAACAATTTGCTGAAGCATAAGCATTTTGCCCAGTGTTCTAAATGTTATGTATAGATAAAGGTAACATCTGATAACACTGGAGACTACAAGCACAGCTAATTCAACCAGGCCTGGGGCAGTACTATGAACCAGTAACCCACCCCCTCAGTTCTTCATGTAAAAAACAAAAGCACTTCACTTTAG
The DNA here is from genome assembly GCF_019279795.1 of Protopterus annectens. NCBI lineage: Eukaryota > Metazoa > Chordata > Ceratodontiformes > Protopteridae > Protopterus > Protopterus annectens. Next base: position 1,280,293,260 of record NC_056731.1, on the reverse strand, counting down.
TAAAACAATTGCTACATTGTAAGTGATTGTCTTATTGCAGTTAGACTTACACCCCACGCCAGCTCTTCCATTCAAGAGAAAAAACAAAAAAAGACTCTCCTTCTACTGGCTCACCAACCAGGTGGCCAGATGCATGATACATCCACCCCTCCCTCCCTCCCACCCCAGCCATTCAGGTCCCATTTTTATTAGGTTCATAAGTTCATAGGTGTTTACTAGGCTAATGACAACAATGGCCTTTTTAAGCCTAGCCATGCATCCCAAATCAATGATGAGTTCTGATACCCTTGATAAGTGTAAGCATGGGCCTGGGAGATGAACCATTTACAGGTTACCTGTATGCATCAGAGACTTAGGTGCCAAACCAGGGATGAATTTCCAAGATGCACTTGAATTGGATTAGGAAGGAACTCTGCATTACATGGATGGGGAGCCTGTTCCATAGATGGAGTAGTCTGTGGGATACATACTTATCTCTCCAGCAGGTTCTATTTATATCACAGGTAAGATTTAAGTCTTTAGAATGGGTAATTCTGGTACTGTTTGTTTTGTGGATATGCAGGAGGTCCATCAGAGTGGGGTCTGACAATGCCCTGTATGCCAGGCATAGATCTCCCCTCAAAAGCCTGTTGGAGACAGAATACAGGGATTGGGGCTTGAGGCGGTCTGCATAGGACATATTACTTATGCTCTGTAGTCTTTTAGCGAGGAATCTCTGTGGGTATTCCAGTTGTTGGATATGCCTGGTTAGGTACATACCAAATGGGGCATTGTACTCAATGATAGGTTTGATGAATGCCAAATATAGTGGAACAATGACTTCCTTGGACTTAGATGCCATACCTTTGTTTATAAGTTGCACAACATAGAATGATTTCCTCATCACTGTAGACACATGATGATCAAAGGCTAGGTTACTATCTATGTGTGTCCCTAAGTCCCTGACTACTGGGTCAACTCTAAGGGGTGTGTTGTCGATATGATAGTTACCAGGGATGGATGACTTCCCAAAGGATACTATTATGCATTTCCTGACATTTAGTTTTAGTCCATGACTCTGACGCCAATTGTTTGTCTGTGTCAGCCCCTCCTGGAGAACATTTGTGTCAGTGTGAGACTCAATGACAGCTCCTAATTTGCAGTCATCTGCAAATTTAGACCACTGACATTGGCCTTGACTTCTGAGAAGTAAATGCCAAAAAGGAGCGGTCCAAGGACTGATCCCTGAGTGACTCCACTTGTAACTGGCCTCTTTGTAGAGGTGGACTCTCCACTTCTAATTTTCCTCTCTGTTCATTTTATAAAAAAAATAAATAAATTCTTTTAAACTGTAGCAAACTGTTTGCTACAAATTTAGTGATCAGTTGCTACAGTTTATAGCCCCCTGCATGGAACTCTGCAGTACTCATGTTTCAGTTTAAAAAACTTCTTCTTTTTAAGCTATAGTAGACTGCTTGCTTTTGAGCTATGGTGCTCAGGTTTTAGTTAAAAAAAGAAAAATATTTTTTTTTACTTTTAAACTGCAGCAAACTGCTTGCTACAGTGTAGCAAGTGGTTGATACAGTTTATACCATAGACAGAATGCTACAGCACTCTGGTTTGACCGCAAATGCAAAACTAATTTTTAAAAGCTAGTATTGCATTAAAGAGAGATTGGGATTGGCTGAAAGCACCCCCAACACTTTGCATCCAGAGTTTTTGCCCCTCTCACCCCACCCTAGCTTCACTAATGTTGGACACTTGTGTTCTTCATGTCAAAGGTTGGAGGATTTGCTTTCTATTATTAATAGTAAATCTAGACTTATTGAAAATTATTGCACTTGTACAATTGGCACAACTTGGAAAACCATTGTTACTTATATTAAAATATGGGCTGATGAAATAAATAATATACGTCAAAGTGCAGCTATTATACATTTAGGAAAGGATTTGTCCCCTGCCAGTAAAGATGACTCATCTCTTATTAAACAAGATTTTACCAATGACAACTCTGAAAAATCAAGTTACAAGTATTCATCAGTCTGAGAACTCATAGCATGTAGAAAAAAAATTAAATTCACAACTAATAACCAAGATGGAAAATAAATTGATTAATATCTATAATGTAAAGAGAGTATATACTAAAACAAGCACTACTTCATTATGTATCACACACATTACAGGGATTGATAACATTTTTCAGAAGAAATCTAAACTAAACTTGAAGGAAGAACATTATTGTAAGAAAAAAGAAAGAGACCAACTGAAGGTGACAACATAGCTTCGGTCTATGGAAGTGCAGAGACAGCTGGATGAGAACTGCATGTTTGCAAATTAAATAAATCGTGAAAACAGTAAAATGAATAAGACTAATGGTGATGAAGGCCATTCTTTTATAACAAGGAAAAGAACAGACATTACAGAATTAGAGGTAGGAGATTCTCCACAGCTTGTCAGAAATTATATACTAACTGGTGGTTCAGTTATTAAAGGACCATATACTCATATTTGCAGAGAAGATAATGGGCAGGATTCACAAAGGCTTGCATGGAGTCTAAGAGTAGTGTAAGACTCCATGCAGCCCTCGCGATCCAGGAACAGCCCGAAATTCCATGTAAGAGACCAGCTAAAATGTCTCTTACACAGAGTGGGCGTGGATATGCTAATCACCTCACTTGCAGCTGAAAGGCAAGCAAATGAGGTAGCTTAGCGATCCACGAAGCCCAAACCAGCCCGTGTAAGAGCCGTTTTAGCTGCAGAAGTGTACTCAGTTGACAACTGAGTACGTTTCTGCAAAAAACACAATGGAGCCATGTCAGCTCCAAATAAAGGGTGCATATGTGTCAGGCAGCATGCCAATGGCCAAATATGTGGCCATTGGCAAGGTACCCCGATGCAAATATGAGAAATAAATAATTTTTTTGTTTAAACGCAGCGCAGCCCCGCGCAAACGGGCTGCGCTATATAAAACATAAAAATGAAGGTTATAAACCCACAAATGTGGGTTTTATGCAATACATGGATTTACAATGCAGGGACCAGCAGACCAAAAGCAACATGGCCACCGTTTAGTGGTTGCCAAGGGGGGAAGCTGAGTCTAAGACATGTAACTAAGCATTAGTAGGCAATCTGATGTAAATGAGTGTTAGGATACTGAATCCCACTGTCACATAGCAAATGAGCACATTCTGAGTAGTGTAGGAGTTACATAAGGGGGAGGAACAGAGTAGGAGATAGGTGACATCACAGGGGGGAATGGCAGAAAGAAATGCAATTCATTGGAGGTCAGTGTTACATGACAGATGTCAGACACATATCATGGAAAGAGGAGTGCCACAAGATAAGCATGGGAAAGTCAAGAAATGGAAGGTGTACACTGTTGCTTACACCAAAGTTTCTTGTTGGGCGTGCATGCGGACGTGTGCGTGCCATGAGGTGTGAGTAGGGCAGTGTGCGCGCGTGTAAGGCAGACTGAGCATGTGGGAGCCTGTTGGCAGACTTGTAAGACTGTTTGCGCTGGTGTGCATGTGTTTTAACCCGAATAAGAAGATTCTAAACTGTGTAAGCCTGTGTGCGCGCGTGTAAGCCACTGTGAGCGTGTTTCTGCTGGTATGCGTGTTGCTCCCCCCTGAGGAAACAGAGAGGAAAAAGGAAGCAACAGAATTAGTAGGAAGCTAGCAGGGAATACTGCTGGAGCTAGCAGGTGAAAACAATTAGAAGCAGGCAATTACACAGGCAGAATAGTAGCTCAGCCAAGCACTTAAAACTCTGCAAACAGCAGTGCAGGATGTTTCTCTCAAGAGACACTGCAAGACAGGAGTAAGCTATTAGAAGTGAAAACTGAAAAAGCTGAACTCAGAGCAGAAATGCTAGGGGCTGCCATAGCTGCCATAAGGAGACATAGGCAACTTGCTGAGGGTGGTGACAATGCAAATGGTGCTAGACAACCCACAGTGAGGAGACAGAGAAGAGTGTACAGGCCCAGGGTCACCTACCATGGGTTACATGAGCTGGAGATAGTGGAACGCTATAGAGTGGACAGAGACCTCCTGCAGCAAATTGTTGAGCTGTGCAGGCCATGCCTCACACACAGAACCAACAGAGGGGAACCCATCCCAGTGGAAACCAAGGTATGTGTTGGCCTAAGAATACTAGCAACAGGTACCTTCCAGAGACCAACTGGTGATATGATGGGGATATCACAGGCATCAGCCTCCAGGGTACTGCACCAGTTCCCAGATGCCATGTCAGCACATGTCGGTGATCATATATATTTCCCCAATGCCCGTGAGGTATTGGCCAGCAATATGTGTCTCTTCCAGCAAATAGCGGAATACCCTGAGGTAGTGGGTGCAATAGACTGCACGCACATATGCATCAAAGCACCAGCTGGTGAGCGGGGTAGGGCCTATATAAACCGCAAGGACTTCCCCTCCATCAACTGCCAGGTCGTGTGTGATGCCCAGGGCATAATAATGAATGTGTGTGCTGGCTGCCCTGGGAGCTACCATGATTCCCATAGCTGGCATTTGACGCAGCTGTACCAGACATTTGCCAATGGGGACATCCCACATGGACACCTAGTGGGGGATGCAGGTTATGCACTGGAGCCATGGCTGATGACACCCATCAGAAACGCACACACACCTGAACAGGAACGCCATAATGAGGCACACGCACAAACACGTAATGTAATAGAGCATGTGTTTGGGCTGCTCAAGTCACGGTTCCGGTGTCTGGACACATCTGGTGGAGCCTTGCAGTACTCACCAACTACATGTACCCAAATTGTCATGGTATGTGCTATACTACATAATATGATCTTGCAAAAACAGCTGCAGCAGGACCAGCATAGGGCCGGGCCAAACAGCCCCCCACCATTGCCAAGGCCATCACAGGCAGAGCGTGACTTGGAGGAGGAACAACCTGAGCCTGCCCCAGTAGGCAGAAGGAGGCATGCCCAGTATGCCCTGGCCTTGGCAAAGAGGCAACGCATAGCACATACACTGGCTCAGTAGGAACCCTGGGAATGATACCCCTCTCTGACTCACTCATATAATAACAGGGATGCCTAAAATGACATAACCTGCTCTCAAACATGTACAGGGAGTGTAGTATGTGCATCCGACAGAGGCAGCCCTGCAGCACCACCTAAGGCATGAATGCCATGTGTTAAGCAATGTAACACCATGTAGTATATGCAAACTTGATGACCCTGACTAACATCCTACCCTCACCAAGCATGATTCCACAATATGACGATGAGATGATCAATTGCAATAATTGGCTGAAGTATTGCTGTTAGTCAAAGGGGATCCAATGTGTGTCAGCCTGGGATGACATGCTGAGCATGGCATGATGCTCCACCTGCTAGGGGTGGCGTGCACCTATCAGTCCTGGCCATATGGATACTGGCAAAGGCTGTTGTTACCCACAGCATGCCTTGAATAGGTAAGGCTCAAAACACAAACCCACCTACATAGGTATCACAAGGGATAAGAACCTAGATGTAATGCTACCCAATGCCAGAAGTCTAAACAGCAAGATGCATGCAGTCTAAACTCCCCCAGTATGGAGAATGTTGATATCTGTCCTGTAACAGAAAACTGGGTCAAGGCTCACAACAGCACCCTAACACTACCAGGTTACACCTCATACTGTGCTGTACAGCCTCAAAACATGGAACAAGCTACAAAAGGAGGGTGACTAGCAATAACTGTCAAGGATAACCACACCCCCATGTTGGTACCACAACAAGAAGCAGCATGGACTAGCCATGGTCAAGTAACAGTGGCTAAAACTGCCTCCCAGTTTATAGCCTGCTACAGACTACCATCCTAACACCAGGAACTGCACTTGGCCTATGTTGGAATACATGAATATATCAAGCCCTCCAAACCACATTATATTGGGTGACTGAAAATACCCAAACATAGACTGGGAGCATTATTCTAGCTCCAACACTGTAGGACAAAAGTGCTTAGAATCCAGAAACCAAAATGCCCAGGAACAACATACCGCTCCCACAAGAGGGGTAAGCATACTGGATGTTATAATCAGCAACATGGGTACTGGATGGCAAGATGAGAAGTGTATCCCTCACTGGTAAGACCAGACCATAGAGTAATCACACCGGATATACACATCCTGACCACAGTCCCTGGCCAGAAAACCACAGTGAAAAACATGTGTAAAGCAAAGGTTGCACTCCACCAAACTGATGTGGAATTCATTAAAGGCCCTGTGCAGGTGCAAAATATGGGCCACACCTCAGAACCTGTTATACAGGCATTCCATGAACACTGCCAGGAATGCATGGATTATGCAATCCCAAATAAAACCAAGACACAATGCCATACACGCAGGCATCTGGCATGGTGGACTACAGCCATTACCAAACCATGCAACAGAATGAGGAAGCTACTACATGATAGAGCAAACATAAAAAGGGAAGTAATCACTGATCAGTAGTATGGCAATAAAATATGTCCACTCATACAATCCACTAAGGCCAGCTACAACAAGTTGAATCTGTGAATCTTGAGGCAATGTTACACCTGCCCCATGTACACAGACAACCCTCACCTCCCCCCAAGAAATATAAATATATGTGAGAGATGCAACCATTTATCCAAACCGGAGGCTGAGCTCTGTCAACTCAGTACTGTCAAAACTAGACAGGAGGAGAAGGTAACCACACACACCACAAACCCAGTCTCACATAGACCTATCACAACTGCAAACCAAAGACATAAACACAGAAAAACATTCCCGGAGGCTCTAATTACAAACACACCCCATCAACAGAGGCCTCCAAAGCAGACACCCAAGCAACCACTACCTCCAAACATAGCACATGCAACACATAGTACACAAAGCTGGTGTGCCAAACAGTCACAGGCCAGAAGGAGAAACAACATGCCTGATACAGTTGTAATAGGTGACTACATAGTCAGACACACTGCTGTCCCGCTCACTAGACTGAACAAGGGAAAGGGTACAGTAAGCTGCCTGTAGGCTGCTACAATACGCCACATAACATAAGTACGCAGGTCACCCCAAAGCAAGTAGAAATATGATGCAGTCATTGTCCATGCTGGCGTGAATGACCTGAGATGTACCTCCCCGGACTACATGAAAAGAGACATAGATGAGCTCTCCGATTATGTAGTCCAGGCCGGTATGACACTGACCGTGTGCAGCATCCTACCCTCACCAAGAATGATGCCACAGTACAAACACAGAATGATCAGCTTTAACAAGTGGCACAATTACTGGTGTCATTCCAAGGGGATCCAATGTCTGTCTGCTTGGGATGTCATGCTTGACAAGCCACGCTACTGTGCCAGGGATGGCTTGCACCTGTTACCCCTGGGCATCTGGATATTGGATAAGGCTCTTGCCACCTCCATAGAGCCTTTTGTAGGCAAGGCTGAAAAGACTAACCCACCTCCCTAGAAAACATAAGTGGAAAGAAACATAAGGGTAATGCTGCCCAATGCCAGACGTGTAAACCTCAACATGCATGCTCCCAAGGCCCTCCCCAGTATGGAGAACATCGATGTCCATGCAGTGACAGAAACCTGCAGCAAGGCTCCTGACAGCACACCAGCACTACCAGGTTGTACCTCATATCATGCGTTATGGCCCCAAACCCTGGACCAAAACATAAAAGGAGGGGGAGTATCCATATTCAGCACAGACACCCACACGTCCAGGTAACTGACAATGCACGAAGCATCAGAGACCACCCATGTGCAACTAACCGTAGGCAAAACTGCTGTACAGTCTGTAGCATGCTACAGACCACACTCTCACACACAGGAACCCCACTCAGCCATCCTGAAGACACTGGACAGTATGAATGTCTCACCAAATACCAAACAAGGTACTCACAAATTACCACATAGGTGGTAATCCATTATGTATGGAAGGAGTAATCAGGGACCTAGGGACACAAGTGGACAGTAACCTGTCATGTGACACTCACATTGCCAATGTGGCTAGGAAGACTGTCTATACTGGACACCGTATCATGAAAGGATTCACATCTACGTCAACAGAGGTCATTGTGCCCCTATACTGTTCTCTTATCAGACCCATAATCTAGTACAATGCCTCATTTGGGATGTACCTTACCCGACACCTGCAGCAGTTAGAAAGACCTCAAAGGTACCTCACCAAGAGGATAAAGGGTCTCAAATATTTGTCACATACTGCCTACGCAGAGGCGTTGCATGCCTGTTGTACAAGGCCATGTCCAACACAGGAGTAATGGACATGCTCCACCCCAGAAAACCCAAATCCATCGGAGCTGTGAGAGTGAGAGATGTCAACCTCAACACATAATGAAATAGGATGTGCTGGAGGGACAGATACATAACCCAGAGGCTCCCTACACCCTGGAACGGAATACCACTCCATGTTAGGCAGAGCCCCTCACTGACTCTCTTCAACAGGAATCTTGCCAAGTGGATGGATGATTGTAGATGTGCACTGGGGGTCTTCACTGTGTCACATCCAGACAGAGGCACAGTAAAGTAAATCATAAATGGCCATAATATTCACATAGCAAGGGGTGGTGAAAGCCACACACACTCTGGCTAGGCTTAGAAATGCCCTAGGGCGGATAGCCTAGTATGAACCTATGAACCTATGAAGATACAAATTGTACAGGACACTAAGGATAATCACAAGGCTTTCTTAACTGATGGTAGGAACCTTGTTGGGAATTCACAGATATGCTCTGAATCACTCAAATATTACAAACAACATACCAAACACACACACATATTGCCAACATCCAACCTGACAGGTGCAGTGCACCCCCCCCCCCCAAAATGCAAAATATCTATCCCAGCAGAGTGCTGGCCCCCTGACATTGCAGATGCTGAGGTAACAGCCAGCATCTACAAAGCAAAACACACAGCATCAATGGTATGAGATGGTGTCCTGGGCTGAGTCCAACATGGACTCCAAGAAGAATGGAATGCCAAATAACACTACTGCTCAATGTCAGCCTTACCACAGGATATGTACCCAAAGAGCAGTGTACAACAACAGTGGTCCTTCTCCACAAAGGTGTTGCCTGAATGGATACTGCAAACTACCACCCCAGAATGCTGACAAGCTTGGTCTGCAAAGCTATGGAAAGGATCAGCATGTACCTCAGACATAAAGATATTGGGGACCTACTGACACTGGACCCTACCCAGTGTGGCTTTCTTAAGTGCAGATCCTGCCCCTTAAACATGTTTGACTCATTTGAAACAGTCATTAAGGTCATTGATGAGGGGAATGTGGTCCACACAGCCTAGCTGGACCTTGCAAAAGGCTTCCATACAAGACCCCACGTGTTCATTATAGATAAGCTCACCAGCTTAAATATAAACCCCTATGTCAGTAGAGGGGTTGCAAACCAGACCAAGGACAGAACTGACATGGTCAGAAATGCTGCAGCCATGTCAGACTACAAACCAGATACAACTGGCATCCCACAAGGCTCGGTCCTGGGACCTCCCTTGTTTGGTATATATGTCCCATAGGTACAGGCCAACATGGAAGGACTGTGTCTGAACAAGTTTGCAGAGGACTACAAACTGGCCACCATATCTGACCCTCCAGCTGACACAAGCATCCCACAAAAGGGCCACATAGAAACAGACAACTGGTGCCATAGCCATGTCAGCAAGCTAATTGCAGAAAAGTGTATAGTCAACCCCTGTGGATATACAGTAAGTGCCCACCAATTACCACATAGGTGTTAACCCATTAAGTACTTAAGATGTAATAAGAGACCTGGGGACACAAGTTGATAGATATCTTGCATTGGACAAGCATGTGGCTGTAGTGGTTACAGAAACATACCATATACCCACCTAATCATGAAGATAGTCAGATCTAGATCAGGGGAGGTCATTGTGGCTCTGCAGTCATCCTTCATCAGCGTCACAATTGACTACAATGGCCCCTGTGGGATGTACCTCAGCAGACACCTCCATCAACTGGAAAGACCCCAAAGGTACCTCACCAGGAGTATCAAAGAGCTTGAACAGATGCCATGTGTTGCCTGATTAAACAAACTGCAGCTCCACACACTGCCATACTGCCCGCCCAGAGGCAAGCTGTGCCTGATGTATAAAGCCATGTCCAAGCTGGAATCAGTGAACATGCTGCACCTTGTACAATCTGAATGGCAGTGAGCTATGCACATGAGAGACATGAACCCCAGCACTGACATACATAGGACAAGCTGTACTGAATGATCCATAACACAGAAGTCACCCCCACTCTTGAGTAAACTCCCAGTACAGGTTAGCCAGAGAGTCACCCATCGACTCTCCTCAAGAGGAATCTTGATGAGTGGATGGGAGATGGTAGGTTTACCCTGGGTATCACTGTTATGTCACAGATAGACGGAGGCACAGTATACTAACCATGACATATGTCATGGCAAACTCCAGTTACAATGTGTGTCGAAGGACAAACACACTCTCTGACTAGCATTAGAAATGGCTTGGGGCACATCGCTAGTGTTTGCCAATGTCCACCTATGTTGTGGAATACACTACCAATGTTGGACAAGCCTGGTTTAAGTAGTCCATATCTGAACATAATGCAACATGGTCATATGTGCACAAATGGCCCCTAAACAGTCTGTTGTGCTCACTATGAAAATTTAAAGCAGTGATAGGACTAAAGCCCAGGATACTGTCCACCACAGTGAAAGTACTGAACCAATACACTATATGGTACTACAGTGTTAGGTCAGTATGAAAGGATGTTGACAACTGTATGCAAAGTATCCCATGCAAACCCTGCAGGCACAGTATAATCCCTGTTGTGTTCAGACACGAAGCAGTTGGCCAGTAAGTACACAACATGACACCCAACACACAACCATAAACGTGAGATATTGTTGAAGTTCACACTCATCCACAAATGTGGTGGACTGCAGAGTTCAACATATGGAAAGCTCACACTGGGCATGCTCGCACACTTTGATAAATGAGACATATGTCAGACAACATGCCATGGAAAGGCTGAACTGGGCATGCTCACACACTTAGGCCATATCTCAGTTTAGCAGTTGGCCACACATATCTGGTATTTGTACGTGTTATTCCAGGAACCAACCACATTACAGCAATCTGCCCAGTGCACACAGTTAAATGACTACAGAGACATAAGTGATATAGTGGATCCCTCTCATATTCAAACATCTTCCACAGATACACAAGTTGTTCATAGAAACAGGGAATGCTATGGCAATAAAGACCTGCAAACAGTCTATCAGCAACAAATATTGTGCATCTGACAATTAAATATATGGGTGTAGAGGTCAATACTAGGCTGTTTACCCTAGGGAATGAAAGTTTAGCCAGAGTGTGCTTGGCGACTGCATCCCCAGTACAGTAGGCTACTGTGCCACTGTAAAGTAGGTCACATAAGGCACCGTTTGAGGCTAGTGTGCTGTGCCTCCATCAAGCAGGGACACAGTGGAGATCCCAGGGGTTGAATTTGCTATGCCACATCCATGTTGTTGGTGTGTGCTGGAAGAGGGTTGGTGAGGACCTCTATCAGTAAGTGGGTGTCAATAACAGAGTGAGGGGAGCCTTATCTGCAGTGTCTGGACAATTTCACTGTCAACACATTGTCGTGATGATTATGAGGGATTGAAGTGTCGTGCCAGTACTGTTCAGAGATGTCCTCCCTCTGTGGGCTACTGCTCTGCAATGTATTAGCTCACTCCATCTGTTGGACAGCTCATATATGGCTGGTGTACACCTGACAGGGTGTCCTGTTGTGGAGGAGTCATGGGTATATTTGGGATAGCATGATCAATGCAAACCTTCCACATGCTCATAGAATGCAATTGTCATGGATTATGCAGAGTGGCCTGTATACTCCCCCAGCATGGGTCCTTTGAAGTCTTCCACCCCAGTCTTCACAAGTGCAAAGTCTGCTTTTGATAAATACACTTTGTTTGCAGTGACAACCTTGCCTGGGGGTGGGGATGGGATATGGATGTCTAGGGAAAGGTGGGTATGGTCAGATATCAACAATGGTGGTCCACCTCTGGTGTGGAACAGTGAGTACCCATGTTGCAGATGGTCAGGTGCAATATGTATTCCCCCTTGTGGCTGTGGTGAGTGGTCCTGCCATAGCACATGGACTCACAAATTGTAGTGGCTGTAGGGTAATGTTGTAGAGGCCTGAGTAGTTCCCACACACAATATACCTGTACCTGACGTTAACAACTGGAATGGTGTATGTGAACACCTTCATATCTTGGCACTGTTCCCAGGGAAGCAAAGTGTGTGTCCCAGATGTGGGAGGGGTGGTCTGAACTGGTTGTGTTGTGTGTTACATGTCTTGTGGTCAGGAAGCATGGTATAAAACATAACCTGCCAGTGCTGATGTGCATATCTGACCCTGAAGTAGGTGGCTGCAAATTCATATATATGCTATCCCCCACCTGACAGGTAGTAATAGATGTACATACCTCGGTATAAATAATGATGTCAGCACCCTATAAATACTGCAGGTGCAGAACAGAAGCCCAGTAATTCAGATAGTGTGCTCTGCTAATGCGTCTCCCTCAAGTGTCATAATATAGTTAGGTAGGGGTTTGAATCTTGCAAATGCTCAGTGTGAGCGGGGTTGGTGTGTGTGCAATTCAGCATGAGAAAAATGTCCCTTTTGGCAACTAGGAGAACACACTACAGGATGCACATTCCTCTTTCTAAACACTGATGATGTCAGCACCCTATAAGTATAGCCGGAGAAGGGAAACCTCCCAGTAATGTGAATAGCATTCTCCGCTAATGCATCTGTCTTGAGTGTCATAACATAGTTAAGTAGGGGTTTGAATCCTACAAAGGCTCAGTGTGTATTGAGGGGGGTTAGTGTGTATGCAATTCTGTATGAAAAAAATGTCCCTTTTGGCAACTAGGAGAACACACTACAGGATGCACATTCCTCTTTCTAAACACTGATGATGTCAGCACCCTATAAGTATAGCAGGAGAAGAGAAACCTCCCAGTAATGCAAATAGCTTGCTCTGCTAATGCATCCGTCTTGAGTGTCATAACATAGTTAGATAGGGGTTTGAATCCTGCAAATGTTCAGTGTGTGTGTTTGGGCGAGGGGGGTTAGTGTGTGTGCAATTCTGTGTGAGAAAAATGTCCCTTTTGGCAAATAGGAGAACACACTACAGGATGCACATTCCTCTTTCTAAACACTGATGATGTCAGCACCCTATAAGTACAGCAGGAGAAAGGCAACCTCCCAGTAATGTGAATAGCGCGCTCTGCTAATGTGTCCATCTTGAGTTTCATAACATAGTTAGATAGGGGTTTGAATCCTACAAATGGCAAGTGTGTGTGTGTGTGTGTGTGTGTGTGTGTGTGTGTGTGTGTGTGGGGGTGGGGGTGGAAGTAGGGTGTGTGCAATTAAATGTGTGAGAGAACTGACCCTTTTGGCAACCAGTACAACACACCAGCTGTTGCATATTCCAATCTCTACACAGAGATGATGTCAGCACCCTACAAGTACAGCATAAGAGGGCAATTCTCCCAGTAATGCAAATAGCATGTTCTGCTACTGCGTCTCTAACTACTGTCATAGCACAGTTAGTAATTCCACACATGCCACGTGTGTTTTGGTCACACAGAATGCCCATGTGTGTGGGTTGTTGTTCACAATAATGCATGACATCAATTAAACCAGTAATGGCAATGGACACAGATGATGTATGTGTGTGCAAAATACACATATGTACCTGTGACCTTCAATAGTTCCCATGTCTGACGCCTGCCACATGTGAATACATGGTATTTGCACTGGATAACATTATGACTGTGGTCTTCTGTGTGGGTGCTGCATGTGGTATGTGTATATACAGTGTGAGTTGTATATGGTATCATCCTAGCAGCAAGGGATACACATCTGGTCTGGGGCATATAGTCTACATGTTGTTGATGAACAGGTGCTGCATGTTTTCACCTGTTGTGGGAGTGGTAACAAGTTGTTCCATAGCAATGCAGTGACTACATGCTAGGAACCTTTCAGCTAGGGTGTTGTAGCTACAGTAATTCATCAGCATTCAGTAATACTTCAGCATTCTTGGTGAGGGTATGATGCCAACCAAGGTCAGGGTCATACCAGCCTGTGCCACATGCTCAGAGAGCCCTTCTATGTTCCCTATCATGTAGTCCAGGGAGGTACATCACAGGTCAGCCATAGTGGCATGGACAATGACTGAGTCATATGTGTCCATGCCTCTGACTGACCTGTATGCTTGTGTTATGTGGTGGACCATAGTGGCCCACAGGCATATCACTGTGACCTTCACCTCATCCAGCCTGGTGAGTGGGACCTCACTGTACCAGACAATAAAGGTACCTAACACAACTGTAGCAGGTGTGTTGTCTAGCCATACAGGCTGTGACTGTTTGGCACACAGGATTTGTGTGCTGTGTGTTGCATGTGCTGTGTTCTGGCTTAACGTATGCCTGTGTGCCAGCTGCAGAGGTGTCTGCTGCTCAGGCAGGATGCTATTCTGAGGCTCCACGAATGCCCCAGTGTGTTCATGTGTTTGGATTGCTGTCAGTGTAGGTCTACATCAGACTGGTATTGTAGTCACTGTAGTATTTCATGCCACCTGACAGGTTATGCCAGTACTGGGTTCAGAGTGCTTAGTCCCCAGTTTGGCTATGTGGTTGCATCTCATACATGTGTTGTACGTCCATGTGTAGGGGAGAGGGTTGACTGTGTACATGTGGCAGCTGTGACATTGCCCCATGACTCACATATTCCACAACTGTACCATAGAGGTGACTGACAAGTGACTTTTGCACATGCTACCATAGTATTGTGATTGCCATGGTGATTAACAGCACATAGGGCCAATGGGGAACAAGGTACAGAAGGTGAGTATGTGAGGGTGCAGTGCCTGTGATTAGTTAGCAGTGGCATATATGACTGCACACATGGTCAAATGCCAGGAAAGTCATATGCAATGTGTCACAGGCAACGTACATGCGAACAGGACAAACAGTGACGTTCTGTCAAGTGAGACATGGACATACATATAGTAAGCTATGCAGATGTCACTAGGAGTCCACAGAAGCTCTGTAAATCTGCATTGCAGGTGGGATCAGTGTTCCAGGGTAACTGCAAGCAAACATGCATGCAAACAAAGCTACAGTAAGCAGGGCTGCATGTAGTCCATTGTACAACAAACAAGCTGTACCACTTCCAGTAGGTCACAGTGCAAATATGCAGGCACTATACACATGTACATTGAAATACACAGGTCAGATGGCCAGGGTCCAGTCTCAGTGCACACAAGTGTACAGACCATGTACCGTCAGGATGTACAATAACCGGATGGAAACCCAGGTGCTCATACCTGCAGTAATACACATGTCAAATAACAGACACTGAGCCTTCACTCAGTGGTTCCATACTTAGTAGGATGTATGCTACCTGTCCTGCCACCACAGTATCCCTGACATTTATGGGGACTCTCCCTCCTGTGAAAGTTAGTTTTGTGTGTTGGGGCTGTCTAGCATGGTATGAGATGTGAGCTTGCAGTGCTAGGGTGCTCCTGTGTGTCCTGTACCAGTCGTGTAGTACTGCACACATATCAACATCCTCAAACATCCGCATTGCAGAGTCCAGTGTGGGCAACATGCCACTTGCAGTTTACATGTCCATCATTGCGTATCAATACTTTCATTACCTTATCCCCTGTGCTACCTATGTATGTGGCCTTCTGTTGACATCCTTACCACCAGTATGCAAACATGTGCAGATGATACACTATGGTACTTACCATGGGTGTAGAAAACAGTACAAGACAATCATACCCTTACTGCATCAGGCATGCTGGGATATACCCACAATTATATCAGCACACAGTACTGTTAACAACATGATACTATTACTATACGCCTATGTAGTCACCCTGTGCATCAGCAACATGTTAACCTGTACCTGCACTGATGTTACAGATTGCAGGAGGTGGCACAGTTTCATCATATGCACAGGGTGTGAACTTGGTATGCCTGAGTCTGCCACTGATACCACCAATTGACATGTATGTGCATGTGTGTTGGTGAGGGACAGCAGTACAAGGTGGTGGCAATGTTGATGCAGTGTGTGCATGTATGCGGTAGCCCTAGGTGTTGTCAATTCGCATGTGTGTATAGATGCACACAGTTCCACCTCATGGCTGCCATATACCAGTGTTTGTGGACAGCCACAGACTGTACCTGCTAGGTCATACAGATCAGTGTCTCTGGCCACGGACACGGTACCTGTGCCTTGCAGGGGTGCTACGGACCGTATCCGGTACCAATCCAGACTGGGTATTGTCATCAGAAGCAGGTATTCATTGACTGGACACAGATCCCTGTTGGGCCTGTCCAGAGCCACGTGCACGTGGTCTCCTGGGGCGGTCTGATGACAGCACAGACCCAGCATTGCTGGGGCTGCTGCTGGCACTATGGGGGCAGCCACGGCCCTGTTGTCATCCACGACGACTGCCAGCTGCTGCTGTTGCTGGCATACGCCCACGTCGACACCTCAACCATCCACCATTTGCCCTGGCTCATGGACATGTAGTTGTGGAACTGATCTAATATGTCCCCACAACGTCTGTCTATGACATCGGTGAAATTACGGATGGCAGCCGCAATGTCACGCATACTGTCAGTCATGGCTGTGCAACATGCTGTCAGCTCCCTCAGACCCTGTCTGGTGTACCGTTCCATACATGACTGTGCCTGCATGACAGCCTGAAACATAGCTGAGGTTGTAAGACCTCTGTGGGCACGTCTGACAGGGGCAGTACACCCATGGATGCTCCCACGAGAACCCCTGGACATCTGTCTGTGTGGTACCATCTCAGGGCCATGCCCATGGCTGCTGTGTGGGGAAGCATGTGCCACAGATACCACATTACCCTGGTCAATGCCCACTGTATCCTGTCCATCACCTAGGGACATTGGTGACAAAGGGTGTATTGGCAGGATGACTGTGCGCATTGATGGGGTTGACAGCTGTGTACTGTCAATTGGCTGACCAATGACGGACCCTGGCACACCTTCCTGTGCCATTACACAGATGTCATCATTATCAGTACCCGTGGCACCTGATTCAAGTTCCCTGCTGCATGACACCAGAGTAGCACCAGAACCTGTGGGAGGGAAACAGGAAACACAGTTTACAATGTCTACACAATGTTACCAGTGATGCACACATGCACACATGCACAGGTGCACACATGCACACGTGCACACGTGCACACATGCACGCATGCACACATGCACAGGTGCACACATGCACACATGCACACATGCATACGTGCACACATGCACAGGTGTACACATGCACACATGCACACTTGCACGCATGCACATGTGCACACATGCACAGGTGCACACATGCACACATGCACACAGTTGCACACTTGCACACAGTTGCACACTTGCACACTACTCAGTATGCGAGATTTCAACACACAGACACAGACACACCTGCATGCATACACAGAGCACTACTAAGTGAGCCTAATATTACTATTACTATCAAGACTATTAAAGGTATTGTTAATACACACTCACCAGCATGGATAGGCTGCATTGCTGTTGCACCGGAGGGACCTGCAGAAGTGAGGAAATTAATGTCAGTGGGCACAACTGTGCCATTGTTACTGAGTATGATACAGGTCAGTAGTACAACAGTTGCCTTTCACAGGTCAGCTGTTGATATTGAGAATATCACACTTGCACATTAAATACTATGATGACAGCTACAAACCAAGGACACACTTCACACATGCATTAACTACCAGTGTACACAACAGTCAACTATACATATGGCATATTACCTGCACACTCATAGTCTTGGTGCTGTGTGGCTCCAGCCTCCATCATAATGCAGGTCTGCTGCTGTTGTTGTTGTTGGTGGGTAGGAGCCACAACACTTATGAGTAGTCCCTCCAGTCTGGTGAGTGGGGGATGTGTAGCCACCCCACCACCTATGGCAACCTGTTGCCTGTGGATATCCGATGCACGCTGACGGACATTTCTGATTAAATCACTGCAGTGATGTCGTACTTGCTCATATGTCCTATTATACATGCCTATGTCATTTACCCGACGGACCAGGTCTTGCCACAGTGCAGCCCTCTCCTGCTGATTCTGGCTGGTGGGAAAAGAGTATTGCATAATCCCGCACCAGGCTCTGGTGTATTTCCTCATCCTCAGCTGCAGAGTACGCTGGATTGCGCTGGTGAGCCATGGTCCTGAAAAAGGAAATAACATGATATCAGCAAAATATGTCAGCAGAATTTGGCACACATACTACACATGCTACTCGACTGTTGTGATACAACATATCTCACATATATAGCATCTGTCTGTCTATTGGTGGATACACATGTAAATGGCCAGGTATCAGTGCTCAGCCAACAACTGTGCAACAGTACCTGGCACACTCCATACGACATACTACCAAACCCCAGCAGTCAGAACACTGATTCAGGTCCAAAGCACATCCTCACTCTGGGGGTTTGTATCGAGGAACTGTATGGGTACATCATCAACTACTGTGATCTGACCACAAACTAATTGCCCTGGATATACATATCCCACCTCCACCACCAGCACAAACGACTACAGTGAATAACATTTCAAATGCAAACTTTACACTTCGTAACACTGAGATGGTATCCTTTAAGCCCACTGGGCCAGTGGAAGACACAACCCACAATGCTGACTCCTTCACAAATGATTTCTACGGACATCTCCGAGAATGCATGGATCATGCAATCCCATATAAGACCAAGACACTCTCCACAAAGGGAAAGCATCCTGTCTGGTGGACCCCAGCCATAGACAGATTGTATAACAAAAGATGGAAGCTACTGCAAGACAGAGCATAATTCCATAAAGGGAAGGCATGTCTGATCAGCACTAGTAAAGAGCAATTTTCTCTCATACAGACATCCATGGGCAACTTTGAGAGGGAAATCACTGGGGACACTACAGATAACCACAAGGCCTTCTTCAGTTATGTTAGAAACCTGGTCAGAAACCCTCCAATATGCTCATAGTTAGTACACAACAACAAATAATTCACTGAACCCACAGATATTGGCAACATTGTGGCAGACAGGTTCAGTGCAAGTTTCCCCCCTCCCTCTCCCCCAAACTAAGACATACTGATCCCAGCTGAATGTAACCTCCCTGTCATCACAGATGTCCAGGTGAGAGCCGCCCTCAGAAAAGCAGAAAACACAGCATCAATGGGACCTGATGGTATCCCCGGTTGCATGCTACATGAACTCCAAGAGGAGCTAAACACACATATAGAAGTGCTATGTAACACTAGCTTGACTACAGGATATGTACCTGTACACTGGCGTACAGCAGCAGTGGTTCCACTCCACGAAGGAGGCACCTCTACATACCAATACAATACAACACAATACAATACATTACAATACAATACAATACAATATGCTATTGCCCCTGGGACTACAGCAGCATACTGTTCTGCTACCCTGACCATTTTTACACATGTGATGTGATGGTACCTGCTCCTGTCAAACAGTTACACAGGGTGACTCATATGGCATATTACCTATCTGACTAACATTCAGCAGGGGTATGTGTGACATGTACTCATGGGGAGTCTTGCTTCTTAACGCTGTGTGGTTTATTACAGGGTATGTCTTCTCTATGGGTAGGAACCTGTACCTCCGCCATGTGCTCTCTACTGCGGTGTCAAGGACGACACACATCAGTCATTTAGGTTGTGGATGGTGTGAGGTATTACTATGGTTGTTGGACATCTGTCATGGGTGTGACTTAAGTATGTAAATCCAGGAGTGGTAACCTCTATGTGGGTAGTATGTGTGTACTCTGTGGTGTTGTCAGTCACTGTGCATTGGTAATGTGTTTGAGTGCATTGTCACAGTGTTGTACATGTCACTGTGTCCTTCTCCATATCTGTAGCTGTCATGTGAGGTACATACCGTGGCAGCCATTGTGTGGTGTGGAGGGGTACACTGACCTACATGTCCATAGCTGACACACCATGTCTGCTGACACATACAATGTGCAGGTATTCCAGGAATAGTGTGCCACTGTGACTATCATTGGGGGGACTATTGTACACATTTATGACCCTGTTCACCCCTGACACATGCAGTGGTGGGCAGCCAATCACATATTTGGTGGTTACTGGTGTAGGTGATTTGAAATAGGGTATGGTACTCCAGTTTCGACACTGGTGTTCACTCCATGCCTTTGTCACCAGGCACCTGTTGCAATACATCTGTACACATGTGCCTCACTCAGAATATATATACATCTCTCTCTCTCTCTCTCTCTCTATATATATATATATATATATATATATGTATATATATATATATATATATATCTGTATATATGTCTATATATATATATATATATATATATATATATATATATATATATATATATATATATATATATATGTCTGTATACATATACACATATATATATATCGATGTACATATATTGCTATAGATATGGAGAGGGGGGGTGTGACAGAGGGGGGGTGAGAGTGACAGAGGGGGTGCCGACAGGGGGAGTGTGAGATTGTCATATACAGTCATATCTGTAGTCAGATCTGTCTGTCTATGTATATGTATCTACATATATCTATATCTGTATGTGTGTATTACATATATATGTTTCTACATATTCTATCTACATCTGTCTATGTATTCCTACATCCCTCTCTATGTATGTATACATATATGCATATTATATATATATATATATATATATACATACATACATATATTGACATACATACGTATCCATATGATAGATAGGTATATCAACATGTTTGTTTACAAAACTGTATACACACACTAACATACTGCTAAACATACATAACTGTGAAACCTACTTTGTACATTGCACTACAACCTACATTCAACCTACATTGATATGTGCACATAGATGCCCTCACATACATATGTATGTACAGCCTTCACTGATAGTTGCTGTATGTCCCCTGCCCTATGCACATCTTCATATACATATGGATACAGACCAATGACACATATGGAGGGTTCACAGTATGTAGACTTTTAAAGCATTACTTTACATTACCTGTGTTTGTCAAAGCTGCTTGCATTGCCGTTTGGTTTGGTGTCCTGCTGCTGCTCCAGTTGGCAGATGTCAGCTTTCGAGTGGGTTTTGATGACTGCTTTTGTTTGTGTATGTTTTTTTTTCTCTCTCTCTCTCCCTACCTCCAGAGGGTGCAATGAAAGTATTGCATGTGTGGACTGGGAGTACAGCATGCTTTTGTAGGTATCTGCATATGTCCATGTGATGGCCTCTGCACCAATTGTTAGCCAGTATTTGCTAATTGCATGCAGCCAGTTGTGTACTGATTGCAGTTCTCACTGTGATTCCAGGACAGTGCTATAAAAAGGTATGTGAGATAGGCATAGCCCTTTCAGAGTTTAAGGGCAGGGACCATGCTGGTATGTTGTGGACACTGTTCTGTGAGTGTAAAGGTTAGTATCTCTCTCATATTTCTGGCTGCTGTGAGTATGTGTGTGGCTTGCAAGGTGCTACAGTGACATTATTACCTACTAGCTACCAACTAGCATGGCTGTTTCTGTTCACACACTACTATTATAGAAATCCACTACATTTGACAGTAAATATACATGACATGCTTTGTGTACTACACATCCTATATTCCCTTTACATTAATTCATACTATCACATGATATATTTATTGTAGCACAATGTTCTTGTATAACAGTCATGGCTTAGTGGTAAGTCATGCAGACTACTGTTTCCAAGGTCCTGTGTTCGGGACTGACAGTGGGATTTTATTTTGCTTTTGAGCAGACTACAGGCCTTGTCATTCAGAGTGACTAAGGCACTTTTAAGCAGTTGTAACCGGGTTAGCGCTGGTTTGTGCGGATCTCACGCATGCACACTGGTGTTCAGCTCCGCGCACACCCGCTTACAACCGCTTAAAAGTGCTTACTCTTGCGCACACCCGCGTTAATTTCTTTGAAAGAAATGAAAATGGGGAGACAGGAAAGTGGTGAAAAAGGGGTCACAAAGAGGGCAAGACAGTAGGGAAACAAGCTCGGGTTTTGCAGGAGGGATGTAGGTAAGGCCCATAGCTGCCCATTTCTTCATCAGCAGCAGCTGTGCATATGTTTGTAATTTGGTGTGGCATTTGAAACCTTCCACCCCTGAGAGAGGTGTAAGGACAACAATAATACTTGTTGTACAGCCAATTGTAATTGACAGTTTCCATGTCCAGCAGACATGTGTGCGAAATGGGCAGCTATGTATGGGGCATAATTTTTTTGTGGGTAAAGAGTGCCCTTTTTTTTTTTTTCAGGTGAGAGTGGTATGTCAGGTACAGGAAGTTGGTATAGCTGGGGAGGTAGGTTGGGTAGGTTAACAGACAAGACAAACAAGATGCATACCGAGGCGGTGTATGACACATGTGGAGGGGTTACACAATTGACGGGGACGGATGTTTGGATATCTAGAGCCCATGAGCCCACAGATGGCAACAGTGGTACTGATATCCCCACCCATGGGCAGTTACCACTGTGCCTTCACTGCCCAGGACGGGGCTGTGCTGGGGCTGTGTAGGCCGGGCAGAAGGCACGCCCGTTAGTTGTGCCACCCGTGCCTCAAGCTGGCATAGGGGCCCAAGAACAGCTTCCCGGATCTCCCTATGCACCACAGTCCGGACACTACGGAGGGTGAGTGGATGTTCTCCTCCGGCCACACTTGCAGAGGGGGGACGAGCCCCATCCCCTGCAGCGCTTCCACCCGCAGGTGGCACAGGGCCACCGGAGAAGGGTCCGGCCTGGCCACTACTGCCAGGTGCACTCGCCAGCTGAGGAGGGAGAGGTGGGTCCGCTGGAACCCGCCTTCCCTGTCGTCCTATGTTTTGCATTATGTCATGACAGTTTGGGTTAGTAACATACAATACCATTCACAATTAGTTGTAACAGCATGCATTAGTATTCCCATTAACCAAACACCCAGATATTCAAACCATTGAACAGTAAGCATAACACATGCATATTTTGAACAGCAATACACAGTCCAACAACATGCAGGCAACAGGCCATCAGGTTTGGATGTATGAACAGGGCAGATGCATCAACGTACATGCAAATATGTATGAACCAACAGGACAAATGTCCGGGGGTGTTAATTGTGATTGCACATACCAATTTCACGTGGAATGGATTATATGTGGTTATAGGGTAGGGTGAAGAAAATTTAATTAACAACTTCAAATACCAATACATATGCAGTACATTTCTAATAGCTGCAGATATATACACACTACATTTCTGCCTACAGTTTCCTATGTGATAACTACTTCAAGTTGGTGATAGGAATGTTACTGCTACATCAATATACATTTTCATTTTTATTCATACACATTCATATCTGGCTCTGTTCAGCTACATCATCCTGCTACATTTGCTTTATATAGCTATAGACAGCTGTGGATGTTTGGTATTTCAGACAACCATACTATCTGCATATTGCAGACTGAGAGCAACATATCCAGATTTTGGGATACTCATTCCAGCTGCGGTACCATTTTCAGCACATGTTAGTGTTTGGTTCTGCCTGTCACATTCATTTCATTCTGTACTGACTGCAGTATACTTTATTCAGGAGTTAGTACTACTTTATTGGTGGATTCATAACTCTTTCTTACACTCTCTCACTTGTTTTATTTTTACAATTCAGGATGGTACTTAATTCTAGGCTTTATTGACATGTTTTACCTGTAGTTCTAACAATCCTTTCCAACAGTCTCACTTCTGTCATGTTTCTGTATTTCAACAGGGATATATTTCACACATGTGTTGTACTCAGCTTCTGCAGCTGTACTTTTCAGCCTGCTGCAGGTTATGTACTATTATATTACAGGTGGGACATCTTTATTTCAGACTTGTTTCATTTTTATGTTTGGATTACAGGCTGCATCACACTTTTGTAATCAAGCAATACTTGCAAACCCTCTTACACTGTTACTTGCACATTTTATTAATTAGTGACTACACTGCACTCTTTTGCTAACTGTCATACTTATATATTTATTTACAGTTACAGGGAGATAATTACTGACCTGCCTGGTGGCACAACCATGCCAGCCTATCGCCATAGGCTCTACGGTTCGCAGAACGGACACCTGCAGCTGTAATATAAATAAAGTAATATTGGAATACACATCTCCATAATATCAGCTAGGTTAATTTCTTACATAAATAATTAGATGTAACTTAGTAGTGGGGCATTGGGCATTTGCCGGGCCTCCTGGATCCAACAGTTCAGTTGGTCCTGCTTCCGTCTCTTCAGGTCCGCATGGTGGTGACGAACCTGCTCACCAGTCCTTGGTATCCCTGTGGCACTGGTGAGATCATGAGCCAACCGGTCCCACGCCTCAGCCCTATATGCTCCCCACAGGACCTGGCCCTGCATGAGTTGGGCCTCATGACTGTGGACAAGGAGCCAAACCATATATTTGGACTCCTCAATGCCCCACCTCTGTGCTCGAAAGCAACTACCCTCACCTACACCTGACATTCTGGCTGTAAGTCGGTTCTACAATCGGTTATGCTGTGTATTCCTGCCTATGGGGCTTATATATGCCATTTTTTTCCCGCACTTATCTGTGATTGGCCAATTTGGAATTGTATCAGCTTCACAAAACCTGCTTTGTCATGCTCCTCTTTCTATTCATTCCTATATATATGCTATTACTGCATTTCTAAGTGCAACTGTCATGGCTTAGTGGTTCAGTACCTTGACTATGGTGCATGGTATCCTGGGTTCGAACCTGGCCACTGCTTTTTATATTTTATGACTGTCTACACAGGCTAGGAGGTGTGTCTGTGTAAAGGCAGTTTTGTTACAGCTTGCTCAACGTTGCCCGTCGGTTAGCTTGTTGGCGCGGCGCTCAGCACCGCGCAAACGGGATATGCTAGTTTACGTGTCATTTGGCTGTCAGCACGCATATTATGCTCAGCTCAGCTATGGGCACACAGTTTCAGCGTGTTAAACCACTGCTCACCTACGGGCACTCATTTTACACCTGTTAAACCACTGCTCACCTACGGGCAGATGTACTCAACTTGTTAGACTGTAGCTCAGCTATAGGCACATCTGACATTTTTTTTTATTTTATTATCTCACATTTCTTCAAAATATATGGCCCATTTCATTACATTTTACATAAAATATAATTTTATATGTGTACAGATATGTCAGGGACTTGTTTCGTGCTTATTTCACTAAAAATAAAAATCGATGTTGGTGGGGCTCGAACCATGACTGCCTGCTCTTCAGCCGACATCTCTACTGCTATGCTATTGCTTCTTGGCTTATTTTGCATATTTAGTTCTTATATGCTTTTCCACTGACTGCTAACTGTAGCTAAGCTACGGGCACGCCTGCGCAAATGAGCGCACTCACAGGCAAACATCTTTACAACTTAAAAAATATATATAAGATGTTCATTTATACATTTTATGTTCATAGTCTTTGGGGGCATGTGTTGTGTTGTGTTTATTCACATTTACACTGACTCTGTCGTGGGGGTTTACTTTCGGGACTTTTACTCTTCTGGGGGCGTGTCCGTTTACAGGGTTCGGCCTACGGACATGCCCCCTACTGTCTTCCACGGACCGTGTTAGCCTTAGGTGTGATTCAGCATGCAATCATGTATATGCATGACATGCTGACGTCACACCGTTTAACTTCAGCCTCCGTGTAAGCCTTGTAACTCTTACACGGAGGCTTCGTGAATCCTGCCCAATGAATATCGAATAGTGTTAGGCTTGCCTGGAGCATAAATTCAGGATCTATGTAGGGCCTTAGTACTCCTTAATTTAAGGAATTACAGAGCTATTTTTATTCATGTTGATTCCACTCTTAGATAATATAGCTTGTACAGGTCTCGAGACATATTTTTCACAAATCATATATAGAAAGAAGAGTTAGGTCACAGTAAATGAAAATATTTTTTGGCTAACTACCCACATGAAAAAAATGTCACATTTTAAAAAGTTGAAATGTATAGAACAATGAAGAGAATGTTTTTCATCAAATATATTGCCATACTTGACTAACTCAAGACAAGATTGTTCCAGGTCAGAAATGTAAAAGTTCACAGATAACAGCATTTAATTTATCTAATCTGGTTGTTATGGCTTTAAGCATTAGTGATATTTTTTCATTGGAAAATTAGCTACGTTCACATAAGATTGCGCTTGTTATTGTTTGAGAAACATGGTTAAAGAAGAATGACTGGAAACCAATTCTGTCAAGGTATAAATGTTTTTATTGTAACAGACATGCTAACAAAAAAATCAGGTGGTGGTGTTATAAGCCAGATTAAAGATTGTTATTTAGCCGCGGTGGTACAGTGGTAGCATTGTTGCCTCACAGCAAGAGGTTCTCCTGTTTGATTCACGGCTGGAGTGCCTTCTGTGTGGAGTCTGCATGTCCTCCCCGTGGCTGAGTGGCCTCCGAAAGACATGTGTGAATGGGCGTGCCTTCGCTGAAGGTTGGGCGTCGGGCTGGCAACTCGGCACCATAAAAAAATCAACTGCCAATCATTAGTGGACTGGAGTTCCGCTGTGGCAACCCCTAACTGGGAAAAGCCGAAAAGACAAACAACAAGAGGCCTGTAATTATTACATGTGTGATAATAACACCAGTACTGTAGATTATGTAACTATGACACTAAAGACAACCGTGGAAAAGACTGCAATAGTTGGAGTGAATAGACCACCAAAGTTAAGTGCTGATGACATAGATGAATTCATATTTCTTGCATGTAACACAGCTGAGAAAAATAATAGTAGTTGGGTACTGAAATTTACTAAGAACGGACTGGAATAACATTGATTCTACAACATTAGTAGGGAAATTATTTACAATGTAGTAACTTCCCATGATCCTATGAGAAATGGACTCCCTCTCCAGAGTACCTCATTAGCGCTTTTTAAGTGCAACCTGGATAACTGGATAAGGAACTGAAAATACACATCTGAGGTCCCACCTGTGTCCCTGCTGGACAGGGGCATCTGGTGCTGACTTGTCGGAACATGGGCTAAATTCTTGGCTAGGCTGGTAAAGGCCTCAGGGCCAATAGCCTAGTAACTTCCTATGATCCTATGATCCTATATATGTTAATGAACAGCAATTGTTGCAGATTATGAACAAACCTACCAGGGAATGGAACATAATGGACATTGCTTGTGATACTAAGGGGATGATTGTTACTTTGGGTCAAGTTTTCACACCTTTAATGTGCAGTGATCATGGGGTTACTAAGGATAAACTACTAACTGTACAAAGGTAGCTCATTAGTATGTAAAAACATGCACACTGATTGGACAGCCCAACCAGTATGCCCTTTGTAAAAATCAAGCATATACCAATAGAAAAAAGTTCGGCTGCTGAAGTCCAATAGACTTTCTTCTATTAATATATTCTTTCTAAGAGGTACGACGGGCAGAGAAAATACAAGGAAAATCAGGTATGTCATGCAAAACTAAAGAAACATACCTGATTTTCCTTATATTTTTGCCCTGACTCTCTCATACCTCCAAACTGTCCAGATTTCACAAGGTTTTTTTTTTTTTTTTTCAAAAAAAAAAAAAAAGCAATTGAGATCTTCCTTTCTTCATTACTCGCTTTCCAAATCTGTGATGTACTGTGTATGCCTGGGAATGTAAGTACCATACGCATACGCAGTATATTAACAAAGCAGCAGAATGTGGAAACAATGTGGAAGAACATCACGGCACCATTATACAAAGACATTATTTAAGAAAAGTAAGACATTTCTTTCTTAAATAATGTAATTGTGTAACAGCAATAACTGACTCATGGCTGTGGGTATATTGAAGATTTATCCATGGTTGCCTTTGTTTAACCACTCAGGCTTTGCCTCGGTGATTAAACCACATCAGCTATGGGTTAACATTTAATATACCATAGCCACTCATCAGTTATTGCTAAAATAATTCTGGTAAACTGAAATCTAAACAGTAAAAGATTATATGGAAGTAAACTTTGTAAAACTAATTAGAGTGATGCATTCAGTGGTAGGACTACAGAAGAAATGCTACAAGTTTTGAAAGGTAAATTGTTTAAATGTAAAAAAAAAAAAAAACTTTAATATCAGGATCTAGGCACACAACATCAGCGAGGTACATTTCCATAAGAACATAATAAGAGGAAAGATAAAAAGTATAAGACATGGAAACAAGGTTGAACTATAACTTTGTAAACTGAAATAAACAAACTGGCCAGACAAATTAAATATAGTGTAATACAAGATAAAAAAAATCTGAAGAAAATGTAAATTAAGATACTGATCATAACAGGGAACCACTCTATAAATATACAAAATGTGCTAGGAATAAAGATCTACAAATTAATAGCCTGTATGTATACCTCTCAAACTCTTAGTGCTAGAAATCTGGACAAGGCTTGACAAAATAGGGGCAAAGGCCCAAAAATAGGGACAGATTTTAAATATTGCACTTATAAACATAGAAAGTTACTAGAATATCAGGGTTTGTGTTAACATGCATTTTCTGAAGGATTCAATGTCTGAAACGCAAATGTATACCATTATTTAGTGACTTGAATCCTCAGATCACCCCAGTCATTTACCAGAAAATCACGAATTTTATGAGGAACAGGCCAAAACTAAGAGGCAAAATTCTGGGCATTCTTCAAAAATCTGGACAGTTGAGAGGTATGTGTATATATTCTAAAGTTTATTCTCATACATAACATATTATAAATATATTTATAAAATCTTATGCAGAACAATTTGGCTCAACAAATGAGGTGATAAGTTTTGCTATAATATCTAGCCAAGTTCAAATAATGAAATTAAATCATATTGAAAAAGAATTATGTAAACTGGTCCCAAGCACAGAACAAGGAGGAGATAGAATCAGTAATAATGACCTGAGAACACTTTCTGTTACCCACTAGGTCATTTAAAGTGATTTGTCACCATTCTTTCCTTCATAGTTGTTTTATTGTTGGGATGCCCTGTTGTGTGGTTTCGCCATAATCGTTTCATGGTTTGCAGTCATTTTTTTTCTTTTTTTTTCTTTTATTTTTCATTGTGTGATGCTCCATCATCATGTAATTCTCTGCAGATTGCCCTCTGATGTTTGATGTCATGCAAGGGATTACAATGGGATTGTCATTAAAGTGTGTGAAAGCAATTCTGATGATTGCAGTATTTTACACACACACACACACACACACACACACACACACATACATATATATATATATATATATATATATATATATATATAATTTTTATTTTTTTTTCTAGTGATAGCAGTGATGTCCAAGTTGTTGATTTAACTTCTGATTTTGGAGTTCTAAATCTTTACAAGGATGGCCCTTATCTGAGTTCAGTTGAAAGTTCAAATGACAAAAATGTTTATGTTGATTTTATATATATATATATATATATATATATATATATATATATATATGTGTATGTATATATATATATATATATATATATATATATATATATATATATATATATATATATATATATATATATATATATATATATATATATATATATATATATATATATATGTATATATATATATATATATATATATATATATATATATATATATATATATATATATATATATATATATATATATATATATATATATATGTATATATATATATATATATATATATATATATATAATCACAGCTAAAAATAAAAACGTGTTGTGATGCAATTTATATGGACTTAACTTTAATATTTGATAGAGTCATACAAAAAACTCTAATCAATAAATTAGAACAGATAGGTATTAATGTAATCTTGATAAGATGGGTAGCTACATGGAATACATATGTCATACAGTAATTCTGCAGATGAAATTCTATGTTAAAGTCATGGTGTCCTAAGGGGCTCTGTCTTAGCCCCATATATGTTTAGGTTGTATATTTCAGATCTAACTTTTTCATCTGAGATGTTCTATCATCTGTATCCAGATTACTTGAAATTGGGTCAACTGTTTACTTATGTTACACATACTGTAGGGTATGTCTGCAAAAAAAAAAAAAAAAACTAAACTTACCATTTGGGCACAGGAGAATAATATGCTGATAAATACATCAAAAACTAAGCATATGAGATTTGGGAGACAGACAAAAAAGGGTGAATATTTAATATAGCACACAATGACTGAAACTCTGGAATTCATTTAATGACTTGGGTATATGCGTAGATTCATCTTTGAGTTTTCTGATCATATCAACCAATTGACTAACAACAATCATAAAACTATATTCTGTAAAAATACTTATAAAGTCAAGAAAATCAGAAATGATGAAATTACTTCTTGTAAGTAGAATTACACCCAAACTAGAATATGGAAAAATAATGTGTAAACCTTATAAGAAAACTTGCATGAGTAAACTGGAAGGAGTGCAATGGAAAAATACCAAGGACATCAATGGATATGTACATTTATTTTATAAAATATCTGAATGTGTACAGTGTCTCATATAGATAGTTAAGCAGAGACCTTATTCAGACATAATGTCTTATATACCTTATCCAGGTATAAAAGACATTTAGATACAACTGGGAATGTTCGGGGTAATCAAAGAGTAGTAGTAGTAGAGAATCGTCAGACAACCTGTGTAAGAGACTATGTAGGAATGACAGATGTACTAATTGGTTTGATGCATGGAACAGACTACCAAATTATATTAAAACAAGCACTTGTTTAGATGCTTTGAAAAATAACTTGGACACTATTATAGGAATGACCCTTTTGGTACAGTGTCGGGCTAGAAGGGTGTTATTGCTTTTGCCTGAAATATTTATATGCATATATGTATGAAAGAGCATTCATTCCCTCATCATATACAATATAGATGCACTTTCTTTGGCAGCCTGTCTGTTTGTGCTAAATGGACAGTAACCTTGTATATCCAGCCATGAGTAGCAGATTTCATCTGTAGGAAGGCAGACTACAGATAAAAAATATAAATATTTATTGACTAGCTATACAGTATGTAGCATTCTCAACAACAGAATACATTTATAACAAATTGACAGGCAGCATTTAAAAGTTTAGCATAAATATCCAGTATTACAAGGTTCTATTAATTTATCTGAAAGCAGAATTAAAAAACAAACAATTTGCCATCATAATTTATTATTTGGTTTAAGCAAGAGATAGCAAAATTGAATTTTATGACTCAGTCAGGCCATCATTGAAATTAGGAGAAGAGTATTGTATCTAGCTGCCTCCTATTAGAAAGTTTCTGATGTTAATTAAATGCCTGCATTTGTAGCATCATTTTAATGTAGGTGCATTTGGTCAGTACCCCTTAGAAGCCATAAACACGTGTGCAGTAAGCAGTACAGTGCCAGCTTCTGAATCCTTTCCCTTAAATGCTTTCCTTCATTGAGATCAGGGTGATATGTATTCTGTGGTTTCACATCCTAAATTAGAAAGCTGTAAGATCTTTGATCCATAACCTTGTAATGTTCAAAGTTAATGTGAAGTGATTTGAGGGGTTAAGTCAACAAGAGCACCTCTGCCCTGGAGCACCCTCTGCACCATGCATTTTCTTTTAATGGGTGTGCTTTATTTTTTAGAGCAAAGAAATGACATATTTCATTGCTTTAAAAATAAATAAATATATATGGAAAGTACACCCCCTAAGAAGTGCAGCACTGTACATGGCCACCTAGTTGGCTTATAAGTACTGCCATCTCTGTGCAGAAGTACCAGTAATTCACAATAAAATAATTTTCCTAACTGCTTTAAACAAAGAAGGGATCCAGCAAAGCAATATAGTCATTTTGAACTAGCAAATAATTGTTTAAATAAAGCATTAATATAGTAATACACATTTGTATTATTAGACAGGAAAAGAACCCTAAGAAATGAGATTATCAGAAGTGACAGCCTACAAATATGAATACTGGGAATAAACACTTAATGATGAAAATTGAGCTTTAATGTAAGCATTTAAAATTTTAGTAAACTCTTTAGACGAGCATGTATTATTAGTCAAAGTATACAGTTGTGTGGTTATAACACTTAAAAAAACAATGTTGCTGATTTGAAACACTGGTGCTTAGGTAAGATTAACCCTGTAGGCTAATGCAGCTTCCTGTCTCACTTTCTCTCTCTCTCTCTCTATATATATATATATATATATATATATAGAGAGAGAGAGAGAGAGAAATGTGTGTGCATGTGCGCACACGCGTGTGTGTGTGTGTGTCAGTAGTGTACTGAATTGCCAGAAAAATCACTGTAAAATGAATACATTAAAGGAGAACTACACCCAAAAACTGAAAAGATAAACATATGTTTTTTCAGCAAATCATAAATTTTTCTGCATTATTAATGTCTCTGTATCAAAGTAAATGGCTATTATTATTTTCAAATTTGTTATAGCTCAAAATCATCTGAAGGAGGCTGCCATGGCTAGCATTGTTTTGTTTTACAGTCAACTCCTTTGCCTTCCTGATGTCATGTTAGAGGGACAGAAAGAAATCCTTATGATGAGGTTATTATTTACTGGGGTTTTCTCTCGCATCAGTTTACTATAGTGCTGTGACTGTTTGCTTTTAACTGTCAGCTTCAATCCGCATTTGTAATTACTTTGCTTGCTTTTATTTTCATTTGTGCCCATCTCTGCTACAGCAGTTTTAGGAATGTTTGAATGACAGGCTTGAAAATGTAGCGGAGGTGATTTTTCTTTCCAAAGTAACAACTGAAGCTCATTGTTCAAGTCTGAGAAATCTGACCCCCTGTGATTAATTGGTGTTACTTGGGCTGAGATGGTGTGTGGTGCATTCACAGTTTTAAATATTGTAACTAGAATTAAAATCTTTGATATGAATTTTCTTTTCCCAGTTCACTGACTTGTCTCAACAAAACATATGCAATGCAAAAAAATGCTGTAACAAAACAATTGAAGAAACATGCACTTTTACAGAAATTACAGTATAGAAAAAATGTAAACTCAAATACTGACATAAAGTAAGAAGAGTTAGATGGATATGTTTGCTTTCTTTCTTTGTAGCACTGAGATTTATTAAAGGAGAAGACATTTGCATTTGAAAACTAAGCTTGAAAGCCCTGTCTTTGTAAAGACTGCAGGTTACACAATTTATCTGGTGTGTTGCTGACAATCTGTAACTGAAAAGGCACATTTAAATGTCATTCTTTAAGAGGCATTGTTTTCTTAATGGCCTTATAGTTGGGAGAAGTGACCTAACTTAATTACTTTCCCACTGCTGGCCTGGTAGCCTTTGTGATGTAACAGATGAGACAAATGCAGGAAAGAAAACCAAACATAAATATTAAATTATGTTTTTCTGTATGTGAAGTATTTAGTGTTAGATTACAGGGAAGGAAAATAACTTTTTGGAAAGAAAACTTGACTTTTGTGTGAAGTTCTCCTTTATTTATTTAATTATTTATTTGTTTGTTTATTTATTTATTTGTTTGTCATTTGCTAACCGGGTTTGTCTGGCCAGGCAGATGCCCTTTTTTAGCAGAGACCGGAGGAGAAGAGCTCCAGATACAATGGTTACATTTAACATTGAATTTACAGGTATCAACAAAAATGAAACAAAATACACATAATAACAGAATTCTATAATGGGTGTATTAATTGCTTTAAACATTTTTAGAAAGGTAACAATTCATGAATTTATAGGAGACAGAAGAATGAAGGACTAGAGGATAGACAAGTCCTATTAATGGGACAAGATCCTATTGTTTTTATTGATCCTATTAATGGAACAAGAATAATAAGAACTTTGTACTAGTACACAATTAAAAATCATTCATCGTAAAGTTAGCAGTAAGTTGTGAATCTATGCATTTATAGCACAATAAGTACATGTTTTAAAGCTAAAATATTAAATATATAATTTAAAAATCATAAGAAATTAATGAAGTGTTATAGAAGTAACATGAAAGCATTTCAAGTATTCACGTGAAACATACATTTCAAAGAATGACTAAAGTCAAACAGTGTTGTAAAATTCAATATAGGCAAATTGTTGCCAGTGTAAATTGTAAAAATCCAAGAACCAGTTTAACAGGTGGTAAAAGCTATGCTTTGGAAAATGATTGCTAAGTACTAAAAATATATATTGGTTATAAAATAGTCATTGTTGTTTCAGCTGTTTAACTAAGTAACACCTAGCCTGAATGGAATTTCATGCCTCCAGACACCTGCAGATGTCCTGGTTGGACAGCTTTCTCCTGAGCTAAATTTGTGGGAATGTAATTTTGCAGCTTACCTATAAATAAATGTCTATATCTCAAAAACTATAAAGTTACAAAGAAAGTTAAAATATGAAAGTTGTCCAGCACACATCCCTTTTTACAATAGTATTATTAATATCTCTGTCAGATTAATGGTGATTTGTTCATTTAGCAAGTAATTAAATAATGCATAATTTTTGTTATAGGTTCATTGGTTCATAGAAGGTTACTAAGCTAGTGGCCTTAGAGCTTTTATA
The DNA here is from genome assembly GCF_019279795.1 of Protopterus annectens. Lineage (NCBI taxonomy): Eukaryota > Metazoa > Chordata > Ceratodontiformes > Protopteridae > Protopterus > Protopterus annectens. Next base: position 1,280,258,613 of record NC_056731.1, on the reverse strand, counting down.
AGCCTAGCAATGTTAATCCTGGGTTGTCCCAATTGTCCTTGTTTAGATGGACGTACTTTATAGATCAGCACAGGCTACCCATGTGCATGAGGAACATAGGTGCCACCCCTTAGGTGACTCTGCAGTCACCCATCCATTTGTCTAGGTTACACTTGAACAGGGTCATTGAGGAGCTCTGTTACACATGAATTGGAAGTTTATTCTACAGCAGCAGCAATCTCTGGGAGACATACCTGTCTCTCCAGCATGTTCTATTAATGTCACTGACAAAGATAAATCCCTAGAGTGAGTGACTCTGTTGCCATTTGATTTGAAGATCTGCAGCATTTCTATCAGTTCGGGGTCAGAGACTGCCCTGTAGGCCAGGCACAAGTCGCCTCTCAGTAGCCTATAAAATGCAGAGTACAGTGACAGGGCTTTCAGTCTATCTTTGTAGATCATGGTTTGGAGGCCCTGTATCTTCTTATTGAGAAACCTCTGTGGTCTCTCCAGTTGCTGCAGGTGTCAGGTGAGATACACGTAGAAGGAAGCACTGTACTTTATTAATGGTCTGATTAGAGTCAAGTAAAGTGGGGTTATAACATCCTTAGACCTGGATGTGATGCCTTTACTTATGAGATGTGCAACGTAGAAGGCTTTCCTTACCACCATAGAAACATTGTGGTCAAAGTTCAGATTGCTTTCGACCTGTGTTCCCAGATCTCACACCACTGCGTTTGAACATAGAGAGGTGCTGTCAATTTTGCAATTAGTGGGGAATTATGCTTTGCCAAATGGGATAATAGTGTAATTTTTTGTGTTTAGTTTTAGACATTGACTTTGGCACCAGTTATTTGTTTGTGTTAGCCCCTCCTGAAATATATTAACATCATTGGGGGACTCAATGACTATGTCTAGTTTAAATTCATCAGTGAACTTAGTAAGCCAAAGGCTGTCTACTTTACCCTTGCCTTCTGAGAAATAATTTCCAAATAGAAAAGATCCAAGTACAGATCCTTGAGGTATGCCACTGGTGATGGGTCTGCTGGTACAGGTGGAGTCACCAACTTTCACATGTATGTGTTCTCCTGGTGAGCCAATTAGTTACCCATCTAGTGATGTAAGGGTTAACACCTAGCTGGGAGAGTTTTTCAATGATACCTGAGTGGGTGATTGTGTCAAAGGTTTTGGCTAGGTCCAGAGAGGCAGTATGCAATGCTTTACCTTCATCCAGGGCTTTGGTGACTTTCTCAAAGACGTCTACCAGGTTCAATAAGCACAATCTACCCTTAACAAAGCCAAACTGAGTTGGGTCTAGAGTTTGATGGTCACCTACAACCTTGTAGATAAGGTCCATGATGATCCTTTCCATGGCCTTGCAGATGAGGCTGGTTAGACTTATGGGTCTGGAGTTCCCAGGGTCAGTTGATGGCCCCACATTATGCAAGGAGATTACTGTTGTTGCCCTTCATTCTGATGTTACAAAGCCAGTTCTCAGGCTATGGTTAAAGAGAATGGCAAGTGGGTCAGCTAGGTACTGTGTTAGATTGCTTAGCAAGCAACTTAGGATCTTATCTGATCCCATTAAGGCTGTGTTTTTGGACTTGGAGACAAGAGATATGACTTGCTTTCTAGAGATATTAGGTAAAGAACTGGTATCAGGTATGCTTTGGGCTATGGCTGGTGGGGCTAGGGGGTGAAATTTGCACCAAATCTGTCAGCTAGCAGGTTGGCAATTTCCTCCAGTATAGTATGAGTGGTACCATCTATCACCGATTTGGCATATAGCTGGGCACTCCCCTTAAGATTTTGGATGTACTTAAAGAATGCCTTATGATTGTCCTTGGCTAGGGATGGTATTTTAGCTTCATAATTAGCTTTAGAGGACTTTACAAGACTTCTGATTTCAAAAAATAAGAAAAGCAAATGCAGTACCATATCCCACAACTATTTTTATTGTTAAAAACAAATAAGCGTTTTCGTCCTGAGCTTCTTGTATAGGAACTTCATCAGATTTACAGTATTTCCTGCTTCAGTAGTTTAAATCACTTAAAAGTGATGACATCACATCCTACTGCTCTTAAAGTGCCACAGTATGGTTAATGTGAATCTAATAAACTGACTCAAATCATCATTACAACATTCATTCAACAATAAATTTCAAAAAAACGTAAAATTCAAAAGTTAAATACTACTAAGTAAACATGCAATTAAATGTGCTTATATAACCCAAAGTCAAAGTTCAAATTGTTGCAACATTAAAACTGGCTAATGTCCCTAAACTTATGTAAGCTTTTAAATCATATACTTCTAAAATACTACTATACATCCATTTCAACAATGTGCTTTTAAAATCATACCCCCCCCCTTTTTAAAAAGGCTTAAAATATTGACAGTTTTCATAATATAAGATATCTTTGTTAGTAAATAATAATTTCATCTTCTTAGGGCTTTTAATTTAAGAAGGCTGCTAATGGACACACCCTTATCCTGGCCAGTTTAGGGCATTCAAACGTAACTGTCATTTAAGCTCAAGTTTTTCAAATAAATATGGCCAAGTGCCCCCTCTTTCAGCTATTTTTAAAGCTTCCAGAACTATAAACTTAAACTGGTGTCCAGGATTTCCAGAATTATGTTTAGTTAGGGTGTTAAATTCACACCAATCCCTCATGTTGCTTAGATGTTCCCTTGTCCTTTTCTTCAATTTTCGTTCCATTTTGCCCATGTAAAAACATGGGCAATTTTCACATATTGCACAATAAACCACCCTTTCACTAACATCTTTCCTTAATTTTTATTTGAACCCCATTTTTATCTAAGCTAATTGTCTCTAAGATATAAGGGCAAAATTTGCCACATTTAAACATCCACCCTTCTCTATTATTATTATATTCCTTTTGATCTAATAAGCTTTTTATTGTAGCTCCCTTTATATATACACAAATTGGTTTCTCACCTAACAGTTCCTTAATATGTTTTTCATTACTTAAAAAATTCAGTTTGTCATTAAAATATTTTTGACTACAACTGCATCCCTAGAGAAGGTTGTTAAAAATCTGGACTGGTGAGCTGCCTTTGTTTGTTCAGAGTTAGTTATTACGTTCTGTCCCCCTATAGTTAAATGTGGGGTTCGTTTCATATTATTTTGCCTTTCTATATCCACCAGTTCTTCTGTGTTTACATTTCGTTGTCCAGATCTAGTTTTAACATTCAGGATCGGAACACAATACCCATTTTTCCTTTTTATCATAACTTCATCCATTATCTCATCTATTAGTGCCATAGGATTACCTATTTGAATGAACATTCCCTTTAACAAATCACATTCCTTGACAAAGTTTTCCCATAATGTCACCATCCGTGCTGCTCACACAAACTGTGCTTTCAGGACAGCTCTTTTTTATGACATAGGATGACAGCTGTTGAAATGAAGATAGCTGTTAGAATAAGTTTTCTTACAGAAAATTTCAGCTAGGAATCGCTCATTCTCAAAATCATTTAGTAATTCTTCTTCTTCTGGCTTTTCCCGGTTAGGGGTTGCCACAGTGGATCATCTGTCCGCTCATGATTGGCAGTGGAGTTTTACAGTGTTGAGTTGCCAGCCTGGCACCCAACCTTCCACAGAAGGCACACACATGCACACACTCACACCTAGGGCCAATTTAGAGTGTCCAATCCACCTACTGCATATCTTTGGGATGTGGGAGGAAACCGGAGCACCCGGAGGAAACCCACGCGACCACAGGGAGGACAGGCAGACTCCGCACAGAAGGCACCCCAGCTGAGGATTGAACCGGAGAACCTCTTGCTGTGAGGTGGCAATGCTAACCACTGCACCACCATGGTCGCCACAATCATTTAGTAATAAGATATCCAAATATGGGATTTTATTTTCCTCAGTGGTGTAAGTGAACTTTAAGAAGTCCATTGTTCCATTAATGTATTCCACAAAACAGGTTATTAACTCTTTTGGCCCTTTCCATAAAATAAAGCTGTCATCCAGGTATCGTATATATGTATTACAAAAGATGAAAAATGGGGATGTTCTTAAAAATCTTTTCTCCCATTCAACCATTATTATGTTCACATATAGGCCCCCACAACAGGAGCCCATAGCTACCCCATCATTTTGCAGATAGTATTCCCCCTCAAATATAACAAAATTATTTCTCGATACTAGATCAAGTATTTGTTCATACATATTAATTTTGTTCTGGGGGATCCCTTTGGACTGTAAGTAATCACAAAAACATTCAATACCAGGGTCATGGGGTATAACACTATATAAAATTCACTACATCTATTGTTATAAATACAAACTGCTTACTATATTCTAATGCATCAATCTTCCCTAGAAAATCCCATGAATCTATACAGATGTAAGGTTCTTCCTTAATGTATTTGTTAAGTTCCTTATCCAAGAATTTTGCTAATGGGTAAGTAATTGAACCCCTTGCATCCACAATGGGTCTTAATGGAGGTTGATACAAGTTTTTGTGCATCTTAGGCACCCTGAAAATGATGGGTATTGTAGGAAATTCTACTGATAGATAGTTAAGTTCTTCTATTGTAATCAAGCCATCAATAAACATGCCCTGTAAGAAACCCTTAATTTTTCTATAAGAGACATTCAGTTCATTAAGGGAACTTTCAGCATAAGTTTCAGTATCTAGGATTTCTTGCATTTTGAGACTGTAGTCAATCTTATTCATTATAACAACCCTTCCCTCTTGTCTGGCTTCATAATTCTGACACTCTTGTTATACATGAAAAAATCAAGTTCAAATCTTTCGTCCCAATTCAAATTACCATCACATTTTGTTTCTACTGTTTCCATATCTTAATTCACGTAGATCTAATTTGCAAACCTTTTCAAACATAGCCAGCAATGGGAGAATTGGGGGATTGTATGTGCTGGAAATTCTAAGTGGGTCCCAAATCTGTTCAACATTTTCAAATATAATATTAAAGTTTAATTTTCTCACATATTCCTTAAGATCTATTAAAGTATGCACCAGATTGGTGGGTTTGTTGGGTACAAATGTAAAACCTTTAGACAGTAAATTACATATAGTCACATTAATTTTCAAGTCAGAAAAATTGTAAACTTTAAAGTCCTTCGCGCTATTTAATTCACTGTTCAGTGCTGGAAGTTGAAATCCACTTCCAACTATGCCAGTTTCCCGGTTCACAGTCTCTCTTCTAGGATTCATGTTCTCTGTTCTCTCCCCCTCCATACATTCCTGTTGTCTTCCCTGTTCATACGGCCTCTGCTCCACTGGTAAGGATTGGCTTGTGGTCTCACCTGTTGAGTGGCAGTACCCCATAGATTCATTATATGTTCCGAACATCTCAGAGGAGGATATTCCTCCTCATCTAGAAAAATCATCCTTTGATACTCCTTCAGCATCATTATCCATCTCCTGTTAGCTATTAGTGTTATTAACAGTACTTAATCTGCTGCTATGCTGCCATTCTTGAGAGGTTGGGGGTGGGGGGGTATGCTGTGTTATTTCTATAATCCTTTTCATCTCTAGACAGTTTTTTTATTTTCCTGTTTTTAATAATCTGCATTTGCTCGTCTATAGTACAAAAAAATTCGGCAATAATCGAACCTGTTGTTATTAAATGCAGGATCTTGTACTATATGTCTGTCAAGAGTCATGACTTCTTTGTTTAGATTTTCTATTAAGTCCTTGTTATATCTTATAACCATGTGCATATATTCAAACCCAAACTTGTCAAAAAGTTGTAGTAATTCTTTGTGGAAACCCGAGCCTGCGACTAGCCCTGTGGGATATCTCCACATTCTTAGTCCTTTAGGGACTTTAGGCAGCTTACCAGTCCAGCTTTTTAACAACCTTCTCTAAGGATGCAATTGTAGTCAAAAATATTTTAACGAAAAACTGCAATTTGTTAAGTAATGAAAAACATATTAAGGAACTGTTAGGTGAGAAACCCATTTGTCTCTATAGGAAGGGAGCTACAATAAAAAGCTTATTAGAACAAAAGGAATATAAAAATAATAGAGAAGGGTGGATGTTTAAATGTGACACCTGTAAATTTTGCCCTTATATCTTAGAAATGAGTAGCTTAGATATAAATGGGATTCGAATAAAAATTAAAGAAAGATCCAACTGTGTTAGTGAAAAGGTGATTTATTGTGCAATATGTGAAAATTGCCCATGTTTTTACGTGGGCAAAACGGAGCATAAACTGAAGAACAGGATAGGGGAACATCTAAGAAACATGAGGGATGGGTGTGAATTTAACGTCCTAGCTAAACATAATTCTGGAAATCCTGGATACCAGTTTAAATTTATAGTTCTGGAAGCTTTAAAAATAGCTGAAAGAGGGGGCACTTGGCCATATTTATTGGAAAAACTTGAGCTTACATGGCAGTTACATTTGAATGTCCCAAACTGGCCAGGACTAAATGATAGTCCCCCGGATTCACCAATCTTTCGTGCATGACTAGCTTAGTCCTGCACCGAAGCACCCGTTTAGGAGCAGGATGGCAGCGCACCATGCATATCAATGAACGTGCGCTGCCCAAGCTCCTAGGCTTACACAGAGCGTGTACGAGAGCAGGGGGTGTGTCTGAGAGCAGAGCTCTCGAATAAACACACCTCTGCAATGTAGAACAGCAGAAAGTGGGAAGAAATGAGTGAGATTGCTCATAGTTGTCCACAGATCCCCACCAACAGTTCCCCATGTGTACAACAACAACAGTACAGAAAAAGTAAATGAAGAAACCCTTTTATTTTTTTTTTTAAATCTGATTAAACCTAACCGTAGGTGCGCAGGTGTGCCCATTGCTTAGCTATGGTTAAAGCAGCTTAAAAGGCTGAAGAGGATAACAAGGAAGATAAATGCAAATGAAGCAACACAGTAATAGTGTAGTGAGCAGGCATTGCCTGTTCAAGTTCCACTGCAGCACACTCTATTTTACATGGCAAAGCACGTTATAACCAATATTTTTGTTGCAAAACCCACTAAATAACACATATTTATGAACTAGAATACTGCAGGAAATGCACATGTGAAGTATCAGTGTCATAATGAATAAGGCCCTAGTAAGCAGGTCTAAGCACAATTAAGCAGTAGTAAACATATATAAGCACTAGTAAGTGTGTTTGGGTGCATTTGCACGGGGGTAAGCACTGCCTACACAGATTAAGCAATCTGGAAGCTTACAGAGTATAAGAAACTGTAACCAGAAGTTAGCAGTGCTTAGCTCCATGCAAGCATGCGCACACCCACTTACAACTGCTTTAAAGTGCCTTAATCACTTTGTATCCAACGGCCCGTGTTCTGCCCAGCAACAAAATAAACAGTCTCTGCAAAGCTTGAACCCTGCACACTACAGTCACAGTAGTTAACCACTAAGCCATCACAGCAGTACATAAGATTGAGGTTTCAACAAACAAATCCTGACCATAGGAAAATCAAACTGAACATGTGAAATTAATCTATGTACAGTGTGATGTTGTATAACCTGCTACATAACATAAAAATGTGAACTGGAGCATTGCAGTAAGGCCAGATGTGAGGCATTATTGTAATAAAGTGTTGAATTCCCCAGGACCCCATACAGTGTACGTACACATGAATCACAGATACCAGACACAGATATAACATGTAACAAATAATAAATCAATGTCAAAAGGAAAATATAATGCTAATAGATATTAAGCAACGCTAAGCATTGCACAGGTCAGCTTACTTGGTGTAAGCAATGTGTAGGCCAGCTAACTCAATCTGCCCAGTGTTATGCCCCTTTAAGCAATGCCAACATTAGGTAAGCAGGTGTGCCCATAGCTTAGCCTTTTCAAGACCGTCCAATCATGGGAAAGTGTGGGAAATCAGGCATATTTAAACCCCACAGGTGCCAATAATTCCCGTAACTGGTTGCAGCTCCCTACTGTAGGCAGAATGGCTGAAGTTGGGGAAGGCATTCGATTTAGAGTGCAGCGCTGGGGCACCCAGGAGTCCAGATTCATGGTATGGCTCCTGGCAAAATACCATGAGGAGAGACTACTGCAGGGCCAGTACCAGGGCTCTCAGTATAAAGCGGAAGCCTGGGGCAGTCTCACCCATGACCTTATCAGTGCCACTGGTATCCCCCGGACTAGTGAGCAGGTCAGGCATCACCATGCTGAAATGAAGCTGCGAAGGGCTGATCTCTTGGACCAGTGGATCCAAGAATCCAGGCAGATGGCTAATGCCCCAGCACTAAGTACTCATTCTACTACATAGATAATGCTTGTCTAGCTTGTGTATACTATGGATAGGTAATGGCTAAATATCACTGTATTTCTCCGACAGCTGCAGATGAGCGGGCTGTAAACCAGCAAGCCCATGCTGCTAGGCTGCAAAGGCTGCATCGCGAGGCAGGTTAGTAATATTCTTGCATGTACTGTCATAAAAAATAAATATGACAGTACTAGAAAGTGTTGTACCAGTATAAGAATGTATTGTGTATGGGATGTACTGAATAAACCAGACAATATGGCAGGAAGACTGTCATATAGGTTGCGTGGAAAAAAGGTGCAATATCTAATGATTAAATGTATAACCCCTGAAGTGCTAGTGTACATTTTCCTTTCATATGTTGTTGTAGTGTTGCATTCTATAAATAGTACTGTTGTATTAAGCAGTCTTACCCATACTGTTGAACGCAGTTAAAATGTGTAGGAAGTTCAGTATAACAATGCTGGAAGTCCCAAGAGGTCAGTCATATAGAACAACTGAGGGAGACTTAGACAGAAACCATTGGAATGCTTTACACCAATTCCCTGATAGCACAGTGTACTGTGATGTCAACTGTAATTTTTTACCATACACAGCAGGGATTTGAATCCCGGGAGTGGTAGCAAGTTGTATGCATAATCATACCCCACAACTGTACAGAGTTTGCGAGAATGTTCAGATAGAAAGTTGAATGCATAATTAGACCCAACAACTGTACAGACTTTGCTAGAATGTTCAGTTAGTAAGCTGTAAGCATAATCATAACCATCAACTCTACAGACTGTGGCAGAATGTTCAGGTAGTAAGCTATATGTATAGTCATACCCCTCAACTGTTCTGATCTGTCCATGTTCAGGTAACGGGCCCAAATCTGCTGCCTTGTAACCTGTTTCCCTGACAAATAAGTGTGATGATCCAAGAAATGTAGGCAGCTTATACTGACATATAATGGATATTCAGACCTGAACATAAAAAGATAATGTATATGGAAACAAACAGGTAGTAAGCTGTATGCATAGTCATACCCCTCAACTGTTCTGATCTGTCCAGCATGTCCAGATAATGGGCCCAAATCTGCTGTCCAGTAACCTGTTCCCCTGACAAATAAGTGTGATGATCCAAGAAATGTAGTCAGCTTATACTGACATATAATGGATATTCAGACCTGAACATAAAAAGAGAATGTATATAGAAACAAACCTGTCATTGTAGCATCTCACCCAAAGTGTATGACAGCTATTCCAGAATATGTCACATTAACACCTGCATCCTGTCAAGCCTTGACCAGAGTGTGTGCAATAACAGACTGTTAGGTATGTGTATAACATCAACATGGCATCTGGGAGTATGTGTAGAATTTGTCAGGTAGTGTTAACAATGATTTTCTCAACAGCTATAACAGGTAAGAGGTGTAGACTGTAGTTACAACACAGTTCACTCATATACTTGTCTACAAGCATGGCATCTGGGTGTATGTGTAGAATTTGTCAGGTAGTGTTAACAATGATTTTCTCAACAGCTATAACAGTAAGAGGTGTAGACTATACGTAAGACACGGTCCACGTATATACTAATCTACAAACATACCATTGTACAAAGTAAGGCCATTGGGTAGTGTAATAATACATATAAGGGACAGATCACTGCAGTGACTAAGAAAGCTGTGAAAACTTCAGGGATATATTATTTGTTAATTGACCTCTCTCTCTCACCCCCACCATATGTGCAACAATAACCCAATTACACACCCCAATGGGTACGTGTACACTCCATACTTTTGTTGGGACATATGTCCTATTGACCAAACAAAGGAGTTTGGAAGAAACAAAGTCACCAACTATGAATAAAGTGAATCACGAAGGAAATGTTTATTAACGCTGACAATACACAACGCCTTTTCATCCACAAGACTTCATCAGATAACCCAATACACCAGTTTAAAATCCTTAAATACCTTATCACATTAAAAAACAGACCAATGAATGCCTAACATCAATTAGTAAAGCAAATAAAGGTGTGTGTACAAAAACATTAAACAATAGATGAATTTAAAAACATGATAAAAAAGATACTTATTTAATACATAATTAATAATGAATGTCAAAATAATATATATATATATATATATATGAAAATGTATAAATATATATAGATGTAAAACCTCACCTTGTAATATAATTAAATAGAAACATAGGTAAAAAAACTTATACAATGCTACCCTCTAGTGACTAAAAACTAGAGAAATAATAAAAAACTTTTATAATTTTGCTGCTCTTAACTTCAATAATGGTGCAAGTGAAATGCTTTCATTCAAACCAGGGTGTCTTCCTGCGTCCAAAAATACTTGCCCGTATAACTCCCTGTATTCAAGACAGGTTTCCCACAGACCCCCCCCCTGACATCTTTGGGAACAACTTCCAGTACAAAAAACAGAAAAGTTGCTTGAGCACACCCCTGTTGTATAGGTCGTTTTTGTCGTTGTTTTTACTTATGTCATAACAATGCTCATAAATCCGCCTTTTCAGGCGTCTTTTTGTTTTCCCCATATAAAAGGCACTACATGCCTCACAAGATACTAAATAAACTAAACCACTGGAGTTGCAATTACTGTAACAGGTACCATTAACATATTTATTCCTGCTTTTAATAAACACCCTATCGGTGTTTATTACATGTTTGCACTGTGCACATGCCCCACATTTATATGTACCAGGCCTCCTAGCTCCCTGAGCAGTATTCCTTTTTTCCAATAATTCCTTTAGATTAGCCCCTTTTTAAAAACAATATTTAAAGGCTTGTGTTTCATCCCCTTTAAATCAGTAAGGGAGGTGAATATATCCCACTCCTTTTTGACCAACTCAATCACCCAATGTGAATCACTATTGTATTCCAAAGTGAATACCCTATGAAACTTCTTATCGTTACGTTTACCATTGTTAGGTGTAAAATCAGAAAGGCATTGTTACCCGAATAGGTCTCCCAGTTAATGACGGGGTAGTTTGAGTTACCCAGTATGAGAGTTTTTGGTTGGGGGATCTGTAGCAAGCTACAATTTGGATTTTGGACAGTGTTAGTTGCACCAGGAGATATTCAGATGCATTGTGTTGGGATCCAGCCTGGATGTGTGAATAACCTTGTTGAATATGGACACTCCTCCTCCTGTAGTGTTGTGGTCTTGTTTTGGTGGCCGAAATGTGCGGTAAGAGTGGTAGCCTGGTATTGCAGGGGTGCTGTCTGGAGTATTGAACCAGATCTCAGTTACTGGACAGATACCGATGTTCTCAATTTGTAGGTGTACCTCGAGAGAGTGCATGTTTAGGATAAGACTTCAAGCTTTGAGTAGCATTACCTTCAGTTTTGCATGCTTGAATCTGTTACGTTGGTGTTTTTTTCCCTTAGAACCTTGCCTAGAAAAGGCACTATGGGGGTGGCAAGAGCCTTAGCTAGTAACCTGAATCCTAGGGGCAACAGGTGCAGGCCATCTCTGGCAAGGCATCGTGATTTGTCAGTCATGTCATCCCAGGCAGATAGATACTGGATCCCCTTTGAATGACATCAGAAGCTTAGCCAATTGTTGAAGTCATTGCTGTGTATATGTATATATGTGAGTGTTTACATGTATATATATATATATATATATATATATATATATATATATATATATATATATATGTACATATATATCTCTGTATGTACGTAGATATCTATATGTCCATATATGTATGTGGATATATATATATATATGTGTATATATCTATATAGATATGTGGATAAATATGTACACATATATGTTTACCGTATGTCCAGAACATGGAGTGGAGTCCTACCTCAACAGCAATAGTCCCAACCGCTTAGTGCAAGGGGATGTCATGGATGTATCGCAGGTATATAGGTAGACTGTTACTACTGTAATAGGGATTGTCTTAACAGACATTTTGGGTGTGGGAGGTCGCATCTGCTGTAGACATGTGTGCCATTGCCTACGAACAGACATCCTAAGGACATCATAGTACAGTACCACTGCTAGTACAGTAATGATCCTGTGGACTACATCAGGGATATGACCAATATATGTGGACAGTCTGGCATTCTGTGGGCAGTCCTGATGTGTACACAAGTCCCCTTCATGCATGACATATGGACCACGCCTCACAATGGGGATGTGACTAGCCATGTACATGGGTATATCACAACAATACTGGACTACATATGCCCACACAGTTTATGCATGCACAGACACCAGTCTGTTCTAACACATAATACCTGGTGGTGCAGAGGTCACATGGCCACATACTACCCAGTAGATACTGACATACATCTGTACAGAACACCACTGCTTTGTCAGAAATACACAACAGTTATGGCGGCCTGGCAGCAGTATGTCTTGCAAATAAATGGACATAGCACACTGGGTAATTACACTAGGCTGCTAGGCATGTCACTAAGCACTGTGCAAACTACAGGCAGATTGCCACAACACTGGACTATATTTTGTATGGGGGAATACACATGTACCTGTGATTATAGTGGGTTCCACACGCAGGCCACAGCACAGTGTGGCAGACACATGTGCAAGTGCATACCCACATCCAATGTCAACCCAGCCACAGACACATGTGATACACAAGCTTAATATGACACTATAATGACTGTCTGTTAAACACCATCCTCATATGTGCCACACACACAGTAACCATACATACACTGGTCATGGCACAGTGGTCCGATGGCTGTTTGTAGCATGGAACACATGTGTGTCTGGCCCTACAGACATGTGAGTCAGTAGGATACTATACACTGGATCAGCATGTAACATCAGATAGAACAGGACCATTAGCAATGGCATCTACCACAGTCTGTGCACAGCCCAAGGTATGTATGTGCAATACACATACTGTCGTCAATAATCCTAACTTGGGGTTCTGCAACCTGTGGCTATGGAGCCACATGTGTCTCTTACAACCCACTGTAGTTGCTCCCTGTACCTTTGTAGATTATTGGCCACTCTACCCAACCACACACACACACACACACACACACACACACACACACACACACACACACACACACACACACACACACACACACACACACACACACACACACACACACACACACACACACACACACACATCAAACAATCTCAACATACGAACACAATTATGAACATATGTCAGTTATTGTACTTATACACTTAGCCATTTTATATTTAGTATAACTATATGTGTAACCTTATATGCTCTGTTATCTTCATTTTAGAGGTCAAATAGCTGTTATGACTCCCGATTACTTTCAATTGGTGGGGGAGGGGCCATACATGGCTCTCTGGATAATGAAAGTTGCAGACCCCTGCCCTACATACACAGACCACAGTACTGTACACACAACCGCAGAATGTCCAAGTAATGTTCTCAGAAACACCACTACTATACACAGTATGTCCAGCAGTCTGTTATCTGACTGGCTTGTTATTGGGTATGATGTCAATGAATAATGGTGTACAGAACATATGCACCATATATATGTGGGCTTCATCTGCACAACACATGTGTGTCCCTCTGCAGTCTAGAGTTCAGTGTATGTAACAGTGTTATATGCCCCTATAAGTCAGTCTATGTGGTGGGGTATACACCATAACTATCCTAGTGTGTTACAACATGTGAGGTATACCAGTATACAGCTGGCTTATGGTATACGGATGTACATTGCCATATATTTCACCTTATGAACATTGCTGGCCTACTGCTTACTGCCATGTGGAGTCTTCTGTTTGTTAGTGTGATTGTGATGACTGCAGGTATGCATTGTTATGCAACAGATACCTCCCATTGTGTCAACCTAGGTATTTTCCCACTAGGGGTTCCATACACAGTGTATTTAGAGGCTGCTGGGCTGTACATCTGCATTACTTACTGATGAAAGATTTTTATCCTGTGGCCCAGTCTTTCTTTCCAGTTGTACTACTAGACACCTTGCCATGGACACCAACATATGTTATGCTTTCGGTTTAATGTATTAAATGATCTGTTCAAAGTCTACACAGCTATATGACGTGGCATATACCACTGTAATAGTGCACAAATAAACCTTTAAAATATATGCAAACCTGTGTGTGGTCTTACATCCTTTGACTTCTCTGTAGGTATATGTTTCAGGCAACAATTGTCGTTTGTATGGGTGACTCATACACTATCCATCTGATGAGGTTGCAACTGTAGGGATACTGACTGCTCAGTGTGGTGTGCACCCACTAATTATGTATCATCCTAGACATACCTTTGTGTGTGTATGTGTAGATACATATATATATATATATATATATATATATATATATATATATATATATATACATACACCACACACACACACACACACACACACACACACACACACATCTATATATATATATATATGGGTCTACTTTATTTGCCCGAACTTTCATTTGCCCGAGACCAAATGACCGAAATTTCATTTGACCGACATTTCATTTGACCGAAACTTCATTTGACAGACACTTACTTTTCTGTTACTAAGCAATATTAAAGCAAAACTAAACATTATAATATGAAATTAAGTGGGGGGGGGCTTCACCTCCACACCCCCCCATTGTGAGGGCTGTGCCCCCCCCACCCCCCCTAACTATATATTCTAACTCCAGGGTCGCACTGCAGGGGGAAGGGGGCATATCCCATTTTCTTGCCAATAATACTTGTCGGTCAAATGAAGTGTCAGTGAAATGAAGTATCGGTCAAATGACATTTCGGTCAAATGGGGTCGGGCAAATGGGTGTCGGGCAAATGAAAGTTCGGGCAAATAAAGTAGACCCATATATATATATATATATATATATATATATATATATATATATATATATTTATATCTTCATACCTGTGTCTGTGTATATGTATCTTAGGAATGTTTATTGCTTACACATTGTACATTCACTATGGTAGCCAGACTGTACTGTATATGTTATCAGTACCAGCCTAACATCATTCAGGTGGCAGGGCTTACTGTTAACATCTTGTGGCCCAATATCCCACTCTCACCTGAAAAAAAAACAAAAGGGCAATCTGTTCCCACAAAAAATCTCGCACCATACACAGCTGTCCATTCTGCACACGTGTCCAATGGACACGTAATCTGGTCTAATTGGCATCACAACTTATTTTTGTTGACCTCACCCCCTCCCAGGGGTTTGAGTGTCCAAATCTACCTCCAAATTCAGTGTATATGCACAGCTGTTGCTGTAGAGGAAATGGGCAGCTAATGACCTTCCCTACACCCTTCCTGCACATCCCTGGCTATTTTCCCTAGTGTCTTCCCTTTTTGTGCCCCTTTTTTCACCACTTTCCTATCAACCCCTTTTTTCTTTTCTTTTAAAGAAATTAGTGTGGGGGTAAGCAGGAGTAAGCACGTTTAAGCAGCAGTGAGTGGGTTTAAGCCTGTTTGTGTGGGGGTAACCTATGCCTACACAGGTTAAGCAATATAGAAGCTAACTGAATATAAGAAACGGTAACCAGAAGTTAGCAGTTCATACCTCCATGCAAACCCACTTACAACTGCTTTAAAGTGCCTTAATTACACTGTATCCAACAGCCCGTGTTGTGCCCAGCAACAAAATAAACAGCCTCTACAAGGTTCAAACCCAGGACCCTACACACCAGAAACAAAGTGATTTACCACTAAGCCATGACAGACATACACAAGGCTGATGTTTTCAGAAACATATCATCCAGCCCAGTCATGCTACAGTACAGAGAATGTAACCATCTAGATGTATGTGTGTGTGAAAATATATTCATATCTAAACAGATACAACATATCTATATATCTATATATATATATATATATATATATATATATATATATATATATATATATATATATATATATATATATATATATATATATATATATATATATATATATATATATATATATATATATATATATACATAAAACTACAATCCACTCTGCTACAGGCCCTATGAGGAGCGCAGTGTCTCTCCAACCTAATACCACTCTTAAGTATTCAGCTGCGGTACCACCTTTATCATTCTTATAAGAAAAGTGCAGTCCTGGTCTGAAACTTAAACTGAGACCACAGTAGCCTACTGATACAAGGTTATCCTGTTTTTCCACCTGAGAAATGGTTAAGAAATGACTTACAGTTTCAGAGCAGTCCTTGGTCAATTGTGATTCTTTCTTAAACACAAACTTGTCTTTGCTTTGGCTCATTAGCAGCAGTACAAAGAACTGCCTGCTCACACCCTTGTTCTCCCCTCCCCCTTCCCTGTTTATTACATTAAGACAATCCCAAAGTTAATAAATATTACCTGTGGCAGACAGCATTTTAAAAACTACAATCCACTCTGCTACAGGCCCCATAAAGAGCTCAGTGTCTCTCCAGTAAGTGTTTTACAACTGTAAATGCCTATTTATGTTGAATTGTGTTAGACATTTTACAACTGTATATATTTATATTGAATTGCGTTTGACATCTAATATGATTTATGCTTTATTATTTAAAGCTACTATGCCATGCTAGCATTTTGTCTGCACCAAGTTGTTTTTAGTATAATAGTATAGTCTGTTTGCATAGCTGCACCTTGTTCACTAATGTTATTCATGTAATTGTGTTGTGTGTAGACAGCTCATACTGGTGTCTAGCTATTTCTATATAATTGTGCTGTTACTGGTGGATAGAATCACATTAGACAACGTTGACACAGTGCTGCTCGCTACATTATCTGTGACTGCATAACTGTCTTAAGGTTTCTTCTAACAGATGTTTTTCCAATTGGCTCAGTATCTGCATGTAGTAGTAGTTGGTTCAAGACATATATTTTCCTGCATACAATAGCTATTTGCTCAGTTTGTTTTTTGTAAGCTTTATAATATATCATTACCATCTCAAAGTGCTTACTCCTCTCTGTACTCTTCTTTTCTAGACCTAACACCACTCTTAAGTATTCAACTGCGGTACCACTTTTATCATTCTTATAAGAAAAGCGGAGCCCGGGTCTGAACTGTCTGCAAACAGCTACAGTTAACTTTGAGTATTTGTCTACCTGTTTGAGCCAGTCATTTTCCCCAGGAGAGCACTCTGCTTTGGCTTGTAAGCAGCCACCCCCACACACACACACAAACACACACACACACACACACACACACACACACACACACACACACACACACACACACACACACACACACACACACACACACACACACACACACACACACACACACTCTCTCACACACACACACACACACACACACACACACACACACACACACACACACACACACGCACACACACACTCATCTTCCACTTTCTCTCTTATTCCCTTCTCTTAGCAAATAGTATCCATAACTGATCAATACTGTGTGTTTGTTAATTTACCTGAGACCAAAGTAGCCTACTGATACAAGGTTATCCTGTTTTTCCA
Source organism: Protopterus annectens (assembly GCF_019279795.1). NCBI lineage: Eukaryota > Metazoa > Chordata > Ceratodontiformes > Protopteridae > Protopterus > Protopterus annectens. Next base: position 1,280,240,926 of record NC_056731.1, on the reverse strand, counting down.
CCTGAGAAATGGTTAAGAAATGACTTACAGTTTCAGAACAGTCCTTGGTCAATTGTGATTGTTTCTTAAACACAAACCGTCTTTGCTTTGGCTCATTAGCAGCAGTACAAAGAACTGCCTGCTCATACCCTTGTTCTCCCCTCCCCTTCCCTGTTTATTACCTTAAGACAATCCCAAAGTTAATAAATATTACCTGTGGCAGGCACCATTTTTAAAACTACAATCCACTCTGCTACACGCCCCATGAGGAGCTCAGTGTCTGTCCAGTAAGTGTTTTACAACTGTAAATGCCTATTTATGTTGAATTGTGTTAGACATTTTACAACTGTATATGTTTATATTGAATTGTGTTAGACATTTAATATGATTTATGCATTATTATTGGAAGTTACTATGCCATGCTAGCATTTTGTCTGCACCAAGTTTTTTTAGTATAATAGTATGTTCTGTTTGCATAGCTGCACCTGGTTCACTAATGTTATTCATGTAATTGTGTTCTGTGTCGACAGTTCATACTGGTGTCTATTTCTATATAATTGTGCTGTTACTGGTGGATAGAATCACATTAGACACCCTCGACAGAGTGCTGCTCGCTATATTATCTGTGACTGCATAACTGTCTTGAGGTTTCTTCTAACAGATGTTTTTCCAATTGGCTCAGTATCTGCATATAGTAGTAGTTGGTTCAAGACATATATTTTCCAGCATACGGTAGCTATTTGCTCAGTTTGTTTTTTGTAAGCCTTATAATATATATTTACCATCTCAAAGTGCTTACTCCTCTCTGTACTCTTCTTTTCTGGACCTAACACCACTCTTAAGTATTCAACTGCGGTACCATCTTTATCATTCTTATAAGAAAAGCGCAGTCCGGGTCTGAACTGTTTGCAAACAGCTAAAGTTGACTTTGAGTATGTGTCTACCTGTTTGAGCCAATATTCATTTTCCCCTGGTGAGCACTCTGCTTTGGCTTGTAAGCAGCTCCCCCCCCACACACACACACACACACACACATACACACTCATCTTCCACTTTCTCTCTTATTCCCTTCTGTTAGCAAATAGTATCCATAACTGATCAATACTGTGTGTTTGTTAATTTAAACTGAGACCACAGTAGCCTACTGATACAAGGTTATCCTGTTTTCCACCTGAGAAATGGTTAAGAAACGACTTACAGTTTCAGACCAGTCCTTGGTCAATTGTGATTGTTTCTTAAACACAAACTTGTCTTTGCTTTGGCTCATTAGCAGCAGTACAAAGAACTGCCTGCTAACACCCTTGTTCTCCCCTTCCCCTTCCCTGTTTATTACCTTAAGACAATCCCAAAGTTAATAAATATTACCTGTGGCAGACACCATTTTTAAAACTACAACCACCCTTGTCACTATCATATGTTCATTTATCAGTTACCTCTGTTACCTGATTGTTTCCAGCCCCATCATAAGAGCAACTAACAGGGTCTCTACCCGCTCGCTCCTCACCCTGCCCCCTATTCCCTCCTGCCCCCAGTGGTCCCACCTTTATTACACTTACAGCCCCCCCCATTTTTCTAATAGCCAACCACAGCGCTAACCCAACACTACCTCCTCCATCTTCCCACTAATATCACACCTCCTCAACTAACATGTACAAGCATACCTTACATATGCTCACTGCATGCACTCTCCTTGCATATCTTACATCCTACCAAAGTTCCATCATTCCCCCACTCAACCACTACCACTGTACTACTACTCAGGCCACCACTCATGGCTCACCCTCACTTATCTCCCCTCCCACCAACTCAAGAACCTTCCCTATGCACCCCCCCCCACATATTCTACCAACTATATTACTCAAACATAAAGCATCCCTACAACCTAACATATTAACCCTCCCACCATACCTATTACCCACAGAGCACAATCATAAAGTTTCCCTTATAAACAAACACATTCAAAAACTGAGAAAACTAATAACCTCATGCATATCAAAACTAACCCTAAGTGGAGACATCCACCCCAACCCTGGCCCTACTATCTCCAACCCCAATCCTTGTAATCAGACTAGAAACCACAACTTCTCCCATATTACAGCCAATAGAAAGCCAAGTGACTTCCTTCTACTAAGCCTAAATATTAGAAGTATATCCAACAAAGTCCATGAACTCCATGCCACCATAGACTTGTACTCCCCAGATATAGTCATCCTGACAGAAACCTGGCTAAAACCTCATATTACCAGTGAGAAAATGCTCCCTACAGGTTATGGCATACTAAGAGTAGACCGGCTAAACAATAAAGGAGGCGGTGTAGCTATAATATTTAAACAACATCTAAACATCCAGATCTTAAAATCTTCAGCTCCACAAATAGGCAATGAAGAAATAATATATACCAACCTCAAAATAAACCAAAACAAAACCATCAACATAATTGGATGCTACTTCCCACCTGGCCAAAACATCCCTCCACTAGAAAACCTCCTCAGCTGGTCTACCCATCATCTCCCCCAAGAAACTATCATTTTAGGTGATTTCAGTATTGACTGACAATCCTGTCTGGCAGCCATCCAACCCATCATGTAAACCTTCATGGCTTCACCCAACTAGTCTAGTCACCAACCAGGATAAATAAAAACTCCACCAAACACACTACCCTGGATTGGATACTAGTCAGTAAGAGCCCCCAGTCATATATAACAGGCTGCTTATCAGATAGCCTCAGTGATTACTCCCCAAATTCCTACTCAGAAAATACCTATACCAAGCTAAACCTGTCATCTACCATCAAATACTTAAAAAACTAAACTTTAACCCATTCACATTCATCTCATCCCTCAAAGAGTGTAACTGGCATCCTCTAAAGTACCTCAGTCTTGATGACGCAGTTGAATTTTTTAATACTACCTTCCTGAGTATCCTTAATTACCATGCCCCCATAAGACTTTCCAGAATCAAAGCACAACCCTCCCCATGGCTACAGAAATCCACTAAGTCAGAAATGAAAAACAGGGATAAAGCCTCGGAGCACTAGCGCAAAACCAAAACCCCCAAAACTAGACAGAAATTCCTAGAACTATGCAATAGAGTCAAAAAGCTAATAAAACAGGACAAACTCCAATACTACCAGTCTGCCCTAGACTCCTCCCAACACAGCCTCAAACAATTCTGGTCCTCCATAAACTCCATCCTCCACCCATGTAAAGTCAGTACCCCTCCTCCTAACATCCCTCACTCCTCAGAAAATATTGCTACCTCATTCAACACACACTTCACACAAACCATACTATCACTAGCTAAACAACACAACCCCCCTCCCTTCCAACCCACACCTTCAGCTAGTAATCTCCCCACTGCCTTCTCATTTTCTCCTGTACTTACCTCCAACATAAAAAAACTCAACTAAACTTAAGCCCACCAAATTAGCAGCAGACAACCTCCCTAGTGAATACCTACAAATCGCAGCTGATGCTCTGGCCTACCCAGTATCCATCTTGATTAACCGATCTCTGTCAGAAAGTTATGTTCCCACACTGTGGAAAGTATCACATATAATTCCCCTCCTCAAAGGCAGACACTCAACAGAACTAACCAATTACCGCCCCATAGCTATTCTCTCTCCACGCTCCAAAATACTAGAGAGATGCATACACTCTCAGGTCTCAGACTACCTCCTTACTAACAACCTCCTTTCCAATACTCAGCATGGTTTCCGACCAAACCATAGCACCACCACTGCCTTACTCTCCTTTACTAACACTATCCTTCAGCATAAAAACGATGGCTATCTCTCCTCTGCTACTTTCCTAGACCTATCTAAAGCATTTGACATGGTCCCACACAAACAACTTATCTCTGTCCTCAATAACCTATCCTTCTCACAATCACTCACCAACTGGTTTCAGAGTTACCTGTCTGACCGCCAACAATCCGTTGTATGGTAGAATGACATATCTCCCCAACTACCTGTCTCCATAGGGGTTCCCCAAGGATCCATCCTTGGACCCCTACTCTTCTCTGTTTTCACCAATAATCTAGCCTCTGCCACCAAACATGGCACACTCATACAATACGCAGATGACTCAACCATCATCTGCTCAGCCCAGTCCCTACCCAAACTGCAAAAAGTCACACAGGAAGTCTTTTCCTCTGTTGAAACTTGGTTATCCGATGCCCAATTAATACTCAACCCAAACAAAACTAAACTACTCATCTTCCAACCCACCAAACAGACTCAGAACAACTCTCACTTTAACATCATAGCAAAAGACAACACTACTATATACCCAACTGAACACACCAAATTACTAGGAGTGGAAATAGACAATAAACTAAAATTTGACACTCACATATCCATGACCATAAAAAACGTCCACAAAAAACTAGGAGCGTTATACAGAAATAAGCAACTTCTCACCAAAGCAGCAAAGATTTCAATAGCAAATTCCCACCTTAGCTCCACCCTACTTTATGCCTCAGCAATATATACCAACCTAAGGCAATGCAATCTAAACAAGCTAGAGACCTGCTACAACAAAATCGCCAAATTCGCCACAGGGGCATCCTACAAACAGGGTTTGTTGCAACATATGGCCTATGAGGGATATGAAGTCAGTAACTGTCACTGCTTTCACCATCTACAGACTGCAATCCTCACACTAGCTTCTGCAGTCCACAGAAAGATGTTCCATGGGTAACACATGAAACCAAAGGCACAGCACACTGCCCAGTCTGTAGGTGACCCTGCAGTTGAGGATTCCTCATAAACATAGAACTGACATGGCAGGTATTGAGACATGTAGGACAGCCAAATCCACAGACAGACACACCATTAAACCAGCATTACTCCAAATGCAGTATAGCAGCACTTACAGTCTGTAGGCAGGTCAGGCATATCCCCTTCCTGTGTGTTGCCCTGTTTCCGCAGTGTATGTTGTTAGAGGTAAATCCCAATCCATCTGAGATGCTGTTTGCCAAACAACAGATCTAGTTCCTGCTCACAGTGAATGAGAAGGGCTAACACCATCCTGATGTTCCTAGATATTGGAGTGTGTTTCCATGCAATTTGCTATGGGAATGTTACCACAGCTGTTCCACATGCAGTCAGCTAGGGGAGGGCTGCAATTCATGCAGAGGCCATCAGCTGATCATGAGCATCACTTAAAATACACATGCTGCTGCCTAAGCAAAGCAGATGTAGGTCTCCACATCCACCAGAGAAGGAGTGGGAGAGGCAGACAGAGGCAAAGACAAGTCAGGGAGGGGTGGGACAGTAAAACCTAAGCATGTTTGTGTCACACACCTACCAGCACAGGGCATCAAACCCCTGATGACTATGTAGTGCTATCACAGTTTTATGCAGTTATTGGATGTGCTACATGGGTTACCTGTTGTGGAGCCCTCAAAACATATATGTGATGGTGAGTGACATCTGCAACAGGCATACGGTAGCTATATGGTTGGTGATGTACACGTGCCTGTCTGCATGAACAGGTGCCGCTGTCAGCACAGCCACACTCTCACAGGGATGCACACACATTGACACACTTGGCATGGCCAGGATTAAAACTCATCAGTAGTGGGATTGCCACAAGACATCACTGTGCAGGTATCACATGCACCACACTGGTCATACGAAGGTTGTATGGGCAAAGGGTATGGGGAGGTGTTTGACATCAGACAGCATGCTTCAGTATGCCAATGGGGGTTGTAGTGAGTGTGGATGTGAACATATGCACCATACAACACACACATAAACACAGAGGGTGCCAGTACTGACATGCATGGATGCATGTCTGCATGGGTGTGTGGTGGTCGACTGTGCCAGACGGCTATACAAAGCTAGGCGATGGGTATACCTTGGCATCAGGCCACATGGTAATGGTCTGCATTGTGGCTCAGGGCTGTGGTTTCTGCATTTGCCCACACAGGTGGGTATTGTTTCCCACATCCAGTCACCTAGGTGACTACAGTGTGTGGCCAATGCTGTGCATCACTTGCCATGTATGTGTTCCTTAGTCCATGACATGGACAGTGTCTGGGATGTGCACACCTCCCACATGCATGTACAGTGACATGTGGAACTGTACCTGGGGTGTCTGGCAAATGCTGTGAACACAGATTATCATCAGATGTGCCAGTCTTGCCCACCTGTGTCGGGAAATGGTAATGGGCAGCAGGTTTATCCTGCACCTATATTGATAGCATGATAACAGCATTCCCTGGTGTCAGTGGCATTTGTCCACACAGGGCATGTTGTCAGGCATGGTATGTCCTTTGTGGATCACTTGTGATGGCACCACAGGTGCTGCAGGTGTCCATTGGGAAACATGGGGAGGGTGCACTGTCTGCATGTATGTGCATATTGGACAGATGGAAATGGTGCCATGTCCTCTGTAGCCCACTGTTATCACTCCATAGTTACTATCAGTGGCCAATATGCAGTGTACTACCCACATATTGGCTGTTGCCTAGGCATGTGTGTGTGTGTGTATGAGATATGGGTTGAGAGTGTGCTCTGGGTAATACTGGTGTTGCTAGCTGTGATTGTCTGGCCTTGATGTCACATGTATGGGTATGGCTTTGCACCCCAGCCTCCCAGTTACTTCACATCTGTTATCCCTGTATGGTGGACATTGCGATATATAGTAGGGCCACCATATACAAATTATGCAAAAGCCGCTCCACATTGGCCACAGGTGTCAAACACTCACAACCACCTCCACACAGGATACAAGTTACATGCACACACATACACACACACACCTGCCTACCATACTAGTTTATTATACTACAGCACTATGTAGTTATAGTACGCACCATGGAGATTACTGGAGTACTCCTTCCTCAAAGGTGTATATCACATTGGATGACATCAGCATGATTGCCAAAATAGGACATTCTAATTGCAGTGAGTGTGACTAGCCTAAAATGCATTGCTTGCTACACAGACAGTGACACACACAACTAACATGTGTGGGTATAGAACCCCTAGCAGAGGTCTATATCACACTACAGCCTGGAGCTGTTATAGGACACATCATGGGGATCACTGGAGAACTCCTTCCCCAAAGGTGTATTGCACAATGAATGACATCAGCAGGATTGACAAAGTTGGACATTCAAATTGTAGTGAGCGTGACTAGCCTATAATGCATTGCTCCATACACAGACATTGAACCACACACAAAACATACAGAATTGCCATGGGTGGGGATGGAACCCTACCACAGTTCTAAATCACACTACAGCAGTACACAGTTATGGCACATGCTATGGAGATTACTGGGCCACAACCTTCCCAGAGGTGTATTTCTAGGTGGGTAACATCAGCAGCCTTGCCAAAGTTGAGCATATGAATTGTAGGGAGTGTGAGTACCCAAAAAACATTGGTCTCTACACAGACCAAGTCAGACACACACACACACACACACACACACACACACACACACACACACACACACACACACACACACATACACACACACTTGCCATGCTTGGGAGTAGAACACCTACCTGACTACTTTATCACACTACAGCAGTATGCAGGTACAGGATGCACTACGGAGATTACTGGGCTACAGTGCTCCCAGAGGTGTATTTCTACATGGATGATATCAGCAGCTTTGCCAAAGTTGAGTATATGAATTGTAGGGAGTGTGAGTACCCTAAAAAGCATTGGTCTCTATACAGACAGACACACACACACTTGCCATGTCTGGGATTAGAACACCTTCTCTACCTACTTTATCACCCTACACAGTTACAGGACACGCTATGGAGAATACTGGGCTATAACCTTCCCAGAGGTGTATTTCTAGGTGGACGACATCAGCAGCCTTGCCAAAATTGAGTATATGAATTGCAGGGAGTGTGAGTACCCTAAAAAGCATTGCCCTCTAAACAGACACACACTTGCCATGTCTGGGATTAGAACACCTACCTAACTACTTTATCACACTGCAGCAGTATGCAGTTACAGGACTCACTACGGGGATTACTGGGCTACACCCTTCCCAGAGGTGTATTTCTAGGTGGATGACATCAGCAGCCTTGCCAAAGTTGAGTATATGAATTGTAGGGAGTGTGTGTACCCTAAAAAGCATTGTTCTCTACACAGACAGACATAGACTTCCCATGTCTGGGATTAGAACACCTACCTAACTACTTTCTCACACTACAGCAGTACACAGTTACAGGATGCGCTATGGAGATTAATGGGCTATGACTTTTCCAGAGGTGTATTTCTAGGTGGATGACATCAGCAGCCTTGCCAAAGTTGAGCATTTGAATTGTTGGTAGTGTGACTACCCTAAAAAGCACTGCTCTCTACACAGTTAGAGGCAGATAGGTGCACACACATAAACACACACACACACACACACACACACACACACACACACACACACACACACACACACACACACACACACACACACACACACAGTTGCCAAGTCTGGGATTAGAACTCCTACCTAACTAGTTTATCACACTACAGCAGTGCACAGTTATGGAACGTGTCACAGAGATTGCTGGGCTGCAAATCTCCCAAAGGTGTATTTCACATTGGATGACCTCACCAGGCTTGTCATAGTAGGGCTATGGGGAGGGCAGTATGTGTGCATGGGCCATAACCCATTCATCTAGGGGTTGACACACCACATGCGGGCACACACAGGTACGTGTATACAGCTGCTAGTTGACTACTTCTTTGTACAGTCATGTTGCACAGCTGGTACATGCACCACACAGTCGGTCATGCTGACAGATACTGGTGGCTAGTATCTGCAGTGAGTGACATCTACACCTCATGTGTTTGGGGCCTTTTGGCTGTGTGCTGGGTGGGACAGGCCTGGATGGCTCCTTGTCAGAGCCATCCTCTTCCACACATCTATGTCCATCTACCTTTGGCTTATTATAGTGTGTTATCCTTACATATATGTCTGTATTCCTATCCACTGTGTGTGCAAGGCATGAGTGGTGCATACTGACGAGTTTCTGCACTAACAATTGCAACTGCCATATATGTCAGGTCCACTGGTGTTTGCAGACAAGGCCTTCATGTGTTTAAAGTGTGTGAGCATGCCCAGTATGACCTATCATTGTGTTGACTGACATTGCCTTCATTTCTCTGTTGTGTTGTTGACTGACATTGCCTTCATTTCATTAAGTGTGTGAGCATGCCCAGTATGGCCGTCTGTATTGCATGTGTGGATCGACTCCAGGTACTTTGTACTGCAGTGCTGACCTTTGTGTTGTACACTGACAGGTAACATGCTGTCTCTGCAGGGTATCCATCAATCATTTCACATTGACTGTTACTACATTTCTGTATAGTTGGGGGGGGGGGCACACCTGACTGTTTCTACATTTCTACACAGGATTGGGGCACACCCGACTGTTACTATAGTTCTACGTAGGATGGGGGGGTACACCTGACACTTGCACACATTTGCTAGGACTGTACTGGCATGTCGGGTACTCCATTTCAGTCTGTAGTCTTACCTATCATGCTGTCATGCTGGCTAGAGGCATACCAGTGTACTACAGATCTTAGCTTTTAATTACTTACATATTAGTTTTTGACATCCTACCCTTCAGAACTGACATCCCACTGCCTGATCTGCTGTAGTCTGTCTGTGTAAGCCTGGGGGGGGTACCCATAGGCCTCAGTCAGAGGCCATAGCCCAGCCTTTGTTTGTGTTTGTCTTACACCTGTCTTGCTGCCTGTGACTGTTGTTGGTTATGTGACCCCCCCCCCGTCTGGCATGTGTGAGTCACTTACCTTGTGGGTATCCCAGTATGGAGGGTGGTGCTGCAGGGCAGCCTATGTTGGATGCACGTAGTATACTCCCTACACATGGTTAGGCACAGATAGTGTAATGGTTGGCATCCCTTTTACTGTATGTGTGAGTCAGAGAGAGGTGTTATTCCCTGAGTCCCTCCTGTGTCAGTATATGTGTTATGTGTTGCCTCTTTGCCAAGGCCAGGGCATACTGGGCACGCCTCCTTCTGCCTACTGGGGCAGGCTCAGGTTGTTCCTCCTCCGAGTCACTCTGTGCCTGTCCAGGCTTTGGAAATGGTGGTGGGCTGTGTGGCCCTGCCCCGTGCTGTTCCTGCTACAGCTGTTTTGCAGGATCATATTGTGTAGCATGGCACATACAAGGATGATTTGGGTACATGTAGCTGGTGAGTACTGCAAGGCTCCACCTGATGTATCCAGGCACCGGAACCGTGACTTGAGCATCCCAAACACATGCTCTACTATAATTCTGATCTGTGCGTGTGCCTCATTATGGAGTTCTTGCTCGGGTGTGTGTGCATTTCTGATGGGTGTCATCAGCCACAGCTCCAATGCGTATCTAGCATCCCCCACTAGGTGACCGTGAGGGATGTCCCTGTTGGCAAATATCTGGTCCAGCTGCATCAGATGCCAGATGTGGGAATCGTGATAGCTTCCAGGGCAGTCAGCATACATATTCATTATTATGCCCTGGGCATCACACAAGACCTGGCAGTTGATGGACAGGAAGCCCTTGCGGTTGATGTAGACCCTACCCTGCTCACCGGGTGGTGCTTTGATGCATTTGTGCATGAAGTCTATAGCACCCACTAAATCAGGGTATTCTGCTATTTGGTGGAACAGTTGCATATTGCTAGCCAATGCCTCACTGGTGTTGGGGAAATATATGTACTCACCGACATGTGCTGACATGGCATCCAGGAACTGGTTGAGTACCCTGGATACTGATGCTTGTGAAATCCCCATCATATCCCCAGTTGGCCTTTGGAAGGTACTGTAACTAGTATTCTTAGGCCTACACATATATTGGTATCCACTGGGATGGGTTCCCCTCTGTTAGTTCTGTGTCAGGCGTGGCCGGGACAGCTCAACAATTTTCTATAGGAGGTCCATGTCCACCCTATAGCGCTCCACTGTCTCCAGCTCATGTAGCCCCTGGTAGGTTACCCTGTGTCTGTACACTCTTCTCTGTCTCCTCACTGTGGGTTGGTTGACAGCATTCACATCCTCACCACCTTCAGCCTCTTCCACAAGTTATATGATAGCTATTGCAGCCCTTATCATTTTCTGCTCTGAGTGTTAAAAAGTTCCCCACTTGTTTACACTGGTGGTGTATAGTGTGGAAAAACAGAAAAGAGAGTTACCACTATGCATAGCTTCTGTTACATTTGCATGGCTCCCTGAGGAACTAGGTGCCACCGAGTGCACAACTCTAACAATAAATGTCCCATCTGCCCCCACAAAAAGATATATGTGATCAGGAAATGTTCCTGCCAAGCAGTCTGCAATCCAAAGGGGATTATCTCAAGTACGTGTGTGTGTGTTTTTGTGTGTGTGCGTGTGTGTGCGCGCGTGCGTGTGTGTGTGTGTGTGTGTGTGTGTGTGTGTGTGTGTGTGTGTGTGTGTGTGTGTGTAAATATATGCATGTGAGCAGGCATACATGCAGACAAGTACATGAGGCCTGCTGTCAACTCACATAATTCCTATATTTGGCATGTGCCTCAGCTGTGTAGCTGCTTCTAGTGAAGTGACTTCCCAAATGGCTATCTGATTGGTACTGCAGGTGCATTGTGGAAAATGTTTTTACTTATAAAGAAACTGTACATTTAGTCATTAAACCCCCTCCCAATAACCTCCACACAGACACATTTTTTGTGCATTGCAGGTGATACTGAATTATACCCAGTGTATCCTTTGCTCATGACTCCTGCCTGCTGTCCCCAAACTGTCGCCAAAAATGAAGTATAATACCTCCCTTGCAGAAACACAGAATAGTGTACTGAAATCATGATTCTGTTGCCTTGAAACATCAGATGGGGCACTGCAATAATCCCCTGCTATATCCAGCAAGTTGGTTGTCTGTCTCATGCTCCACATCTTGTTCAGGAAGAACAAAGCTGGTTGACTTGATCAGGTGGCTCAGTAAGGACCTGTCCCAGCCATCACATCAGTTGATTATGAGGTAGAATAAGATGAAATGCTTGAAGAAAGGGCAGTCCCCTGTAGGAAGAGTCTGCCCCTGCAGAAACAGTAGTGCAGGCTAAGCTGTGATATCTGGTCAACAGCTATGGGACATGACAATGATAAATTGGCAGTTTCACACAGACTAAACATGATGCATCTAGTTTTACTATCAATCAATGCTGGCCAATGCATGGTCTGGCCAAATTGTGCATCAGACATTACCTCAATAAAGCTCAGGACAGAGATGTTGTGGGTTATAATCATTTGTTCATGTGATTGGAGACACAATAATGCACTTGAAATTCAGCATTGTAAGCTTTCGATATAATGAGACTCAGTCAAATGAGTTTTCAGTATTTTGAAAATTAGGTATTGTGGTATCAGTCAAATGAAATTCAGTATTTTGAGTTTCAGTCATGTGAAGTAGACCCATATCTATATATAGTGCATATATATATATATATATATATATATATATATATATATATAGTTTACTATCACATGTTTGACATGACATTGTTCGAATGTACAGATGTCTGAACCAAATATTCGGAAATCTGTACACTGAACAGTGTAAATGCCGAACCGAGCATTTCAGTGCAGTCGAATTTTGAAAATGTCGACTACACTGAAATACTCCTACCCACCCAACATACTACAACTGTTTTTTGTAGGGGGGCAAGCCCCACTGCACCCCCCTACTTATATATACAAACTCCGAGATCGCACTACAGTGTGGGTAAGGGTACATTTCCCCATCCCCACTATAGTGCAATCTGCACTGCAGTGTTGAAGCTGATAACAGCGGTCATTCGCTCTTGCCAGCTTCAGCATTCCAGTGATCACCCTAACGGTTCTGCTATCTGGTTTTTGCACATAGTTCATTCATCTAGAAGATGAACAGACATGTGATAGTAAACCTCTATATATATATATATATATATATATATATATATATATATATATATATATATATATATATATATATATATATATATATATATATATATATATATACATATACATATACATAAAATAATAATAATGCCACACTGGACCAATGACCAGAAACTATAAAGGTACCCTTCAGAATCTCACCAAGCATACCTCTTAACTGTACAGAATTCCTTGGTAAATACCAGTTTTGAGGGCAAAATATTGGGGTGCCACGAATTCCCAAGTGGCCCCTTTAATTTCCAAATTTCCCATTTTTTTTTTTTTAAGGTTTTTTTTTTTTGGTGAATTTTTCCTTACGTCATCATGTGAAGGGCATGCGCAATGATGTCAGCTTCACAGACAGCATGTCAGAATGCCAAGCCATTTATTACTTAATTTTAATTTCACTTGTGGACCGGTCTACATGTTTATTCAGGCAGTGCACAATGGCTGCTCCTCCATGTAAGACAAAAGCGTGTTGCTGCATTTATAATGTTTATATATGAAAAAGAGTCAAGATTAACTAAACTACATTTACGTGTGTTTCATATAGTACTTAACAGCAGTCTGCAGGTAGGCTTCATGTACAAAACAAACTGATTGAGAGAGAGTTTACTTTGCTTAACGGCAGCAATCTGCAGGACTCATACTTTAGACAGCGGTTACTTAATGGCAGCAGCTTTTGAGAGGTGTGTAGAAAGAGATTAATGGCAGCAGTGTTTAGAGTGTGTGAGAATACTTTACTTAATGGCAGCAGCTGAGAGAGATTACTTTGCTTAACAGCAGCAGTCTGCAGGACTCATACTTTAGACAGCGGTTACTTAATGGCAGCAGCTTTCTACTTTTGAGAGGTGTGTAGAAAGAGATTAATGGCAGCAGTGTTTAGAGTGTGTGAGAATACTTTACTTAATGGCAGCAGCTGAGAGAGATTACTTTGCTTAACAGCAGCAGTCTGCAGGACTCATACTTTAACATTTCAGCAGCACTTCTATTACTTCTGTTAAGTACTTTATGTACAAGAGAAACTGAGCTTGCTTAATAGCAGTAGTCTACAGTACTCATACTTTAGAGAGCAATTACTTAATGGCAGCAGTCTTTACAGAGTATGTGTTTATGTTGTTCAATGGCAACAGTCTGCACAAGAGGTGTGTGTGTGTGTGTGTGTGTGTGTGTGTGTGTGTGTGTGTGTGTGTGTGTGTGTGTGTGTGTGTGTGTGTGAAAACTGTCCCAGATATGGCTGGTGGTTTGAGTTATTCAGACTCAAACCCTGTACCTTAGGTACAAAGAGTAAGAGCCTAAACTCCCTACCTATACCACAACCACTTGTGATTTGAGGAGTTAAGTCCATAGTTCTCAACTGTCCAAAGTTTTACAGAATGTCTGGAATGTATGGCTCACACTTTTGGTCTGTTCCGCTTCAAATTTGTCATTTCTGGCAAATTGGTAAAAAATGAATTCACTAAATAATGATAGCCATTTAAGTTTCAGTCTTCCTATCTTTCAGGAAATGCATGGTAACACAAAACATTTTATTCTAGCAACTTTTCTACAATTATACAAGCAATGTTTAAAATGTGTCCCTGGTTTTGGGCCTTTGCCACCCCCTCACCAAAGAAATTTTGGCTTTTTCCAGATTTCTTGTGCTGCATAGTTCTTCAGTTCAGAGGAGAGAAGTTTAGTGCTGCTTATGCAAAGTCTGTTCATGCTGTTAGTAGTACAACATGTAGAATACTCTCTGTTGATGTAGAAGGCTGTGGGTTCTACTCCCACAGTATGTAGATGGATTGCTGGTACTATACTGTGTTGTACTTTTTAAGGGGGTGGCTGCTGAAGTCCTGAGAATGCCCTGTTTGGCAGAGATACCTAGTAACTATGAACGTGTTATCAGTTTGCCATCCATTCCCTATTGCAATATTACTAGCTTATCATTTTTTTTTTATTTGTGGATGAAACAATGAAACCTCTTCATTAGTTAGAGAGCTCTTTAATGTGAAATTATTTAAATGACTTTTACTTCTGCAAAGATTGTGCATATTTACTGATACTGGTGGATTGTAGAAGTTTGACTAGACTTTTATGATGGAAATGTTCTGAATTGGGCATTTAGTCATTATTGGTTCATGCATTTTGTTTCATTGCTTACTGGAAAAATGTTCAAAACAATACATTTAAAACACGTTCTAACAAGTGTGCTGTATTATGCAAGGAATATAATTTAATAAAATCAGGAAGGTGTATCAAAGAACATATGTATGTTTCATGTGCAAGGGGCCTGTGATTTGAAAACAGCCCAAAGGTAATCTTTATCCACCACTGGCCAGATGCATTTTTTTTTTAATTTGGGTTTCAATGCTGTTTCAATGAATGTGAGTTTCAAGGGCAGAGAAGTTTTAATGTTATGACCAGCTGTGGTGGTGCAGCAGTTAGCGTTGCTGCCTCACAGCAAGAGGTTCTCCGGTTTGATCCTCAATTGCGGTGCTTTCTGTGCAGAGTCTGTAGGTCCTCCCTGTGGTCATGTGGGTTTCCTCCTGATGCTCTGGTTTCATCCCAAAGACATGCTGTAGATGGATTGGACACTCTACATTGGCCCTAGGCATGAGTGCATGCATGTCTGTGCCTTCTGTGGAAGGTTGGGCACCGGGCTGGCAACTCAACACCATAAAAACTCCACTGCCAATCATGAGTGGACAGGTGATCAGCTGTAGCAACCCCTAACTGGGAAAAGTCAAAAGAGGAAGTTTTAATGATGTCTGTTTACATTATGAGACTGTATTGCTTTGTTTAACATGACTATTTGTGTTTGTGATATAAAATGTAAAATAAAAGTTTTAAATGAAATTCAAATAATTATTGTAGAAGCAAAGCAGTATGCACATTATAGTGTTTATGGTAAATGGGGCAAAATAGCCAAGTAATGAGACATAGGAATGGCTGCAGGGGGGAGGGCTGTGTGTGGGGGGGCCCTATTTGACCATGATTTTGTGAAGGGTCAGAGATGGCAAATTCAAAGACAGCCCTGGGTGGCACAAACTGTAGCTATGACACTAATCAGTAGGCCATACAGAATGACTTTTGGAGGTCCTAGCAGACTATAATATTCTTTTGCTAAGATTAGAATACTGCCTGCCATTAAATGCCCTACTTTTACCACAAAACGCACATACTGCAAGTCACCAAAAACAAAATCCTTAGGTTCATCTTCTCCCTTCCCAGTGAACATCACTGCTACACATTTTTAAAAGAAATGGTTAACATTTACTACAGGGTCTGGGGCCATATTTAGGTTGTCTGTTCTTCAGTTTGTGTTTGAAAGTTGGCATCCCACGATTCATTCGGAGTGGGTGGGGTTACATAATTATGTATGCAAATTTTATTTTAATCAGCGTACAGATTTGTACCTATTTTTCATGGCCTTTGCTCAAATGTTTGATGTTTCCAGGTTGAGAGGTATACTGCCAAGGCAGCCCTCTCGGTATATATATATATATATATATATATATATATATATATATATATATATATATATATATATATATATATATATATATATATATATAGTAACCATCCAATCATTATTAACCTGCAGCCTACCCATTCTCCTGGAATACTACAGGTAATCTCAGACGTAGAACTTGCCATGACAAGTTCACGGCAAAATGTGATTCCTTCCCCAGTTACACTTTGCTAAACCTTTTTAGCCCCTCCCTACCCTTACCTTATTTCCTCCCAATCATCCCTCATTCCCATTTAACCCTTTCATCCTCCCACCTTCTTAATTCCGGCTACTATATTTATCTAACCCCACCTGAAGATGTCCCTGGACAAATTGGTTTGTTACCAAACCTCATTTGAATGTTTGAATATTTTGCATTTTCATGTTTATTATTAAACGTTAGTTGCTAGATGTGCCTGTATCACAGACTGAAGAACCATGGCATTTTACTACTCTATGTGTCTCAGCAGTGATGTTTGTAGATCCTTAGGCCTCCTGCTGGCACTGGGAATGTCAGTATCATGTAAAAGCTACACTACCAAGTATAACCACTGAATATCTTTCATTTAATGCATTTTGTTATATTAAACTCTGAAATGCATGAATAGAAATGATTCAAGGACTATGGTGAGACATGCAGCACATTAAGCATGGGGTTATACTGATCTTTTATCATTGGTGTCCAACTAATGCTTTTCTTCATATTTGCCAAGTAACATTCATTGTTTATTTGCATGCAAGGCATACATCTTACAGTACGTCTTGCTTAATCTGTGAATGCGATATACAAGTTTGCACATCTAGATGGTAAGTGACCTAAAAGCTTAGTCTACTGTATAATACCACAAAATGTGGACTGATTCTCTTATACAATAAGAAAAAGTAACGCTGTAACAAAACAGGAATATCAGAAGCACTCTGATGCTCAATTAATTTTCTTACAGTCTGTGAACATGCTGAATTGATAGATATAATGCTACAAGACAAAGAATCATTCATGTGAACCTTATGACAATGTATTGAACAGAGAAGGAAAAGAAATGCGTTTACTGTCATGTAGCATTACAGTCTGAAAGTTGTTATTTGCTTTTTTTTTTTTTTTGTACTGCCTCAAAGCATGTCCTTCAAATCATACATGTCAAAAAGTCAAATATTGAGCCGGCAATTACAGGAAATTATACTTTGAACAAAGCAAGTCAGTTAGCATGGGTAATTTAAAGTACAAATCATTTGTTGTGAAGCAGTGGTTTAACCTGAATTCAATGTAATGTTGGTAATAGTAAGGCAATACTGACAGCAGCTTACAATTTGGCTTGTCAAGCAGACATGAAATAAACAGAAGCACAACTTTTAGAAACTGTTCTTTTTAAGTGAGAAAATAAGTTGCAGACTATGTATTCAGTACAATGTAATATTCATAGAAGGTGGCAGAAGTGCAGTAAAAGAAAACAATTTCATAAAGCATTGTTTTCTACTTATCAGTCATTGTTGTGTGCATACAAATGTTCTGAGAAGCATAACTTCATAACATTTCTTTCAACTTTTGAAAGAAGCCATAAACTAGCACAGAAGAACTATATCAAGGATACTTGCAGTTGTGATGGTATCACAGTGTATAAGCCAAAGTGATTGGATTGATGACACTACAGTACAACATTGGGGTGCTGCACTCCTGAGAGTGTCATCTTTTGGATGAGAAGTTAAACTGAGGTCCCATCTGCCTGACTTGTTTGTAGCTCAGGTGAATGTAAAAGATCCCATGGTACCTATCAAAAAGAGGAGGGGTTAAAAGCAAGGACCAACAACACAACCCTTAATTGCTTGGACAAAGTTATCTAATCTGTTAGTGAAATATTAAGTGTTCTCCTATGTATATTGCATTTTTAGTTGTTATGGACATTGTATATAGTTTATTTGTTTCTTCTTGTTGCTATATTGTTAAGTTATTGTGTTATAAAATGAATAAAAACATTTTGGAAAAAAAGAGGAGGGATTCTTTATTATATTTACAACTACGACTTACGTACAGTTTTCATCACATATTTACATTATTTGCAATATTTACATTTTTTGCAATATTCATAACAGACTTTTAAATTTACATTCAGATTTACTCCCCCCAACTCCTTTCTCCACAACCAAAATTTTACTTTTTTCAAAATTTCTGATAATAACCACTTTCCATTATATTTCTGCTCATTAGTTTTCTCATTCTATATAATCCAAATTATACAAAATATTTTTGCATCCAGTTTGTGGATGTCTTCTTGTTTTACATTTTTATAATGTCCATATTCAGTCATGCCCATATTAATATATTCAATGTTCTTCAATTATTTTAAATACACTTAATCATATATTTCTTTCCACAGTTCTCCAGTTCACCACCACAGTGTATACAAACTCTTGTCTTTTATTTATATGCCATATTTGCCTGAACTGGATATTTGCCTATTAATACCTTCCACAAAAATCTGTGCATTCTACGTACTTTTTAAATCTGTTCATTCTTTTTTCACTGCTTTGATCTTTAAGTCACTGATTTGTTTCCATGGATAAACATGGTAACATCTTTCCATTATATTTTCATATCACATTCTTTTGTTTTCCTTTATCTTTCTTATATCAATTTTCCATAACAATATTTTTTCTTTATATAATTTTATATCCATACAGTAAACTGTTTTACTTATTTTTAAGCACTCTAACCTTTCCCAAATTGCTTTGTGTTTTTCTTCTACAATTTTCGTTAACACCTTATCTTTGCTATTAAGACTCTGTACATGTTCAAAGAAGAAACATATACAAAAAAAGTATTTCTTATATGATGTTATTTATTGGCAGGTTGACTATATGAAATGTAATCTTTTTCTTAGTAGCTTCTAGAGATATGCTTTTAAGCTGACTAATTAGTTAATTGTTTAAGATTGGGCAGTCTTTTTAAGTGCTTTGATGCTGTTCTTTTTGTATTTGAGTTTGAAGAAGTTACTAGGAAGTCATGAACGCACTTACTCTCCTTTTTTTGTTTTGTTAAAGCTGTTTTAGTTTAAGCCATGATTGGCTCTCTTTGGTCTTTTGAACCCTCCTTCTTTCTCACCTACATAAAGCATACCTCTTTATATAGGATTACGTCCTGACCCCCAAATGAACGTAAAAATGACATTTAATAAATCATTTTCTAATGTTAATGAAATTGTACATACACCAGCTAAATGTGCACTTTTACTTATTATTATGGAATTAGGACATAAATATGCCTTTTTCCTATATGAGAGTCTAAATGTCCTCCAGAAAATACAAGGGCCTCATAGTTTCAATATCATATCTTTCCATTGTTGTTCTCGTACTTGTTAATTTCCAAACTTTATTCCTAAAATTTCTATTACTTTTTCATTAAATGTAATACCTTGTATTTCACTCAAAAATCCCAGTCTAATACTTTTCTCCTTACTAAGAGTCAATCCTAACCTTTTCAGTTCCTTATTAAGTATTCCTATAGCTGTAGTCATCTGTACCTTATTTTTAACTACTAACACCAAATCATCTGTATCTGTAAACATAATTGGAATCATAATCCCCTCTGGTGTCTGATATCTAACTTTCCCTCATGTGAAATTCATCTCCATAACTACTGCATTCATAATGAATGCAAATAGAATGCTACTTGTTGGACATCCCTGTTTAATACCACTATTTAACCTTAAAGTTTTATTCATCCAGCTATTGATTGCCAGTCTTATTTTATTTTCCCTGTACACTGATTTGAAAACATTTATTATTTTATTACTCATGTTATATTCTTCTAGGATTTTCGATAATGCTTTATGTTGAATTTTGTCAAATGTTTTGCTTACAACTCCTATCAATATTTTCAATTCCATGTTCTATTTATTATGTTATCTACCAGTTCTCTTATTAAAATTATGAATTCTTGACTGCCTTTACCTCTAACTCTGAAAATTGATTCAGATAGTAGTTTCCTACTATTCTTTTTTCTATTTTTTCATGAAAATCTTGTAGTCTATATTATTCACTACTAAAAGTCTCAAGTTTCTTATATCCATTTTTCTCCATTTTTCCATGTAAATTTCATTACTCCAAGCATATTTTTTCATCATTAATACCTACCTTAAGCCATTCATTTATTACTTTAAAAATATATATCCTTTCTGCCACCTTTGCATGTTTTTGTACTTTAAGTATTCTATTCCATCAATTCCTGTAGCTGACTCTACATTTAGCCTCTTAAACACATATTCTAATTCTGTTATTGTAATATTTCCTCCATTCTTTTATTGTCTTCTTCACTAAAATTATTCAATCCCAATTTATCTTTTCATATAATATCACTTATCGAAAATGTCTTTATTATATACTCTTCAATTTTCATTATTTCTTCTTGTGTCTTAACTATATCAGCTCTTCTACTTTTTTTAATTCTGAAATCACTCTTGTGTCTTCTTTAACCATTTTACTTAAGTATGACACTGTTTCTTCTTTCTTACCTTGTACAAAGTATCTTTGTTTTAACAATATTTGTTTATTTTTCTTGGTACATATTATACAGCATACTTTCTTTTTCTATGAACTTTTCACTATTACTTGTTATATTTCCAAATATTTGATCGCTCACTTTCTTATATGCATCAAAATCATGCAATCTTTTTAATTTTCACCAAATTAGTACTTTTTAAATATTTTTCTTTCAAACTAATCCACCAGCTCATCCAATTTTATAAAATCCTCTCATATGTATGTGATCATTCTATAATTGTAATATAATGACCTTTGCTTTTTCATTTAATTCTGACTCATTAATTCTTTATACTCTTTTACCTATCTTTATATAATTTATCTTTTCTTGCGTTTCTAGCCATATAGCAGAATGATCAGAAAACCCTGTGATTTTGCACCTTTGACATAATATGCTTAAACTGTCTGAGACTGTAAAATAAACAATTTCAGTTCTTAAATTAATTCTTTTCTACATCCATTTTTTATTTTTCCATAAATACATATTGTTATACTTAACCATATCAAAAATTACTTTAATACCTACTCTCTCTTTTTGTCTATGTCGTAAATCACAAAGTCCCCTATTAAAATTATTTGAATATTTAAACTCACATAATCCATTATTTTTCTAACCATAACTTCGTTTTGTTCCTGTAATGTAAATGCATAAAGTGTGCTCACCCTATAGATTTGCTTCTTATACCTTATGTCTATTATTGTTATTCTTCTAATAAGTACTATTATATAACCCAAAATGTCTAGCCAATCTTTGCATAAAGTGAATATACCAGAACATTTTTCACTGACTAAATTCCATGGTACTTTACCTTTCCTTAATCCATTTACTTGTTCTCTGCCTTCATCCGTTGTTTATTTTAATATCAGTAAGTGCTATAATATCTATATCTAATGTCATACACCATTCTAATACTGCTAGTCTAAGATGAATATTCTTTATGCTATTAACACTGATGGCTACGATTCTCACTTTAGTGTATGGATTTAATTTTTATCCTTTTCTTTTTTTCTTTCTTTCTTGAGGTGCATTTCTGAACTTTTGTTTTCTTTTACCTTTTTACCTATAGAACTATTTTGTTCCTTACTTTTTTCAACTTACTATTTCCTTCATCATTAGAATTACGTGTTACCTCTTCCTCATCTTTTTCCATATCATTTACTACATTTATTTTTTCTCTCACATTCATTGTTACCTCAATTTCATCAGTTTGCTCATTTTGCATTTCACCTACTGTGTCTAAAACAAATTTTTCTTGCGTGAACACTGTACCTTGTGTATATTCTTCTAACTCTGTACAATCCATCCAGGAATGACCTGTCTTTTCACATTTTATACATTTCTGTTCACATTTTTGGCTTTGTGTCCCACTTTTTCACATATAATTGTCCTATCTTGTAATGGATCATATATTTAGCAGTTTTTATTTTAGGCAGCTTTATAGTACTAAGAGGATTTTGACATTTTAAATAAAACAAATATACTGAAGTGTTGAAATATTGGTATTGCACCATGCTGGAAAATCTAAAAAAGAGCATGTAGTGGTACTTAGATGTATGTTTCTATTCATAGGTACATACATGCAAATATATATATGTGTGTGTGTGTGTGTGTGTGTGTGTGTGTGTGTGTGTGTGTGTGTGTGTGTGTGTGTGTGTGTGTGTGTGTCTGTGTACACACACACACACACACACACACATATGTGTGTGCTTGTGTGAGGTGTGTGTTCTATAACTGTATGTGCATTTAAAATACTTATATGGTAAAATGTATTTACTTACATGTTAGGTTGTATAGATGTGCTGCTAACTCATAATTAATGTTTTTACAAATGTGCATAATGTGACTCAGCTCCACTGACCCAGAGGTGAGGGCACATATCTGTCTTGCATGGTCCCATGGTTGGGTTCCTCATAGAATTTAAGGCTACCTAAAGCTTTCCCTTCTGGGAACAAGGCAGGCTAGAGAGAGAGTACATCACTTATACAAATGAGTGGCACATTCATGTTCAAGCCCATTGCATTCCAAACCCTGGCTCATGCTACTGGGCATGAGCCATGGGGTGAAGACTAGAATTTAAAAAAAAACCCTGATAGCTGCCTGACGGCCCTACACAGCTGGCTTTCATACCCAGTGAAGGGAGAATGAATGGGTTATTTTTCTTGGAGGGTGAATGTTTGACAGGTGGCTGGGGACAAAAACTGTCAAAAATGTATATGATATGGAGTCTGCCTCTTCAGGCTTCCACTTTCCCAGTGAACAAAGGCAAAAAGAAAATGCATACATACATACATCACAAAACTACAGTGTTTAACACTGCAAAACATTTTGTGTTTTTAAATCAGCATTTTGTAGTAATAATTTTGTAGTAATAACCATATTTTTTACAGTTTTGTTTTAATTTTAATATGTTATTAAGAAATGAATAATCGTATGCCATCCAAGTAGTTTAATAATAATATTTTATTGCAAATAAAGGGAATCTAAGGGAAAACATGGTGCATTCTTAAACACACAAAATTACTACTTACAAACTATTAAAGGAAAGTTTGAAGAATGAAGGAACAACACAACCGGGTAGCTAAAAATCTTTTAAGGCAAACCTATATAAATGAAGATCACTACTTTAGTAAATATTGAGGACATTACAAAAGTGAAAAGATATAGATATTATTTACATGGCATAAGATCAGAATGTTTATATAATATGTGCTCATATTATAATAAGGTGTTTTTGTATATTCCATCAGCATATCACATTTATTTGTAGATGTTTCCTAATGTGAATGCCTGTTTACAAAATAGTTTTCCTCATTATTGTCCTGTATATGCATTTTATAATTTAAGAGGGAACATAAAGAGATTTTGAACACTGTTTCTCTGATTAAAAACATGGTGAGTGAGTAACTGATGAAAGCTGCTTTCAGCACATATTAGGTGCTGTTCTTTCTCCACTGATTTGAAACCATGGAGTTGGTATATAGAAGGTGGGAAGTGTGGGATCCCCCCATGTATGAGAACCAACACACAAGGATGCAGGTGAGTGTGCCCCCCTGCAAAAAAAAGCTTGATAAGTTGTTCACTGAAAGTAGCTTTCAGTCATTTTTTTTCTCAACTTGTTTTCTGTCCGATAAAAACTGTTTGATGGTTAGTCATGAATACATTTACTGCTACTAACTGCGAAATTAATGTGCAAGTCTAGTGCCAACAAGAAGCACATGTCACTACATGTTCTGTGTCAGATGTTACAATGTATGTCATATGTCTAGTGCCAACAAGAAGCAATCGTCACTACATGATCTGTGTCAAATGTTACAGAGTGTGTTCATGTCTACTGCCAACAAGAAGCACTCATTATTACATGATCTGTGTCAGATTTTACAAAGTATGTTCATATCTAGTGTCAACAAGAAACAAGCATCACTCTATGATCTGTGTCAGATGTTACAGAACATGTTCATGTCTACTGCCAACAAGAAGCACACATCACTACATAATCTCTGTCAGATGTTACAGAGCATATTCATGTCTATATCCAACAAGAAGCACGCATCACTACATGATTTGTGTTAGATGCTACACAGTCTATTCATGTCTAGTGCCAACAAGAAGCACTTGTCACTACTTGATCTGTGTCAGATGTTACAGTGTATGGTCATGTCTAATGTCAACAAGAAGCATGCATCGTTACATGATCTGGTTCCGATCTTATAAAGAATGTTCATGTCTACTGCCAACAAGAAGTGATTGTCACTACATGATTTGTGTCAGATGTTACAGAGTATGTTCATGTCTAATGCCAACAAGAAGCATATGTAACTACATAATCTGTGTCAGATGTTACAAAGTATGTTCATGTCTACTGCCTACAAGAAGCACTTGTCACTGTATGCTCTATTTCAAATGTTACAGAGTGTGTTAATTTCTACTGCTAAAAATAAGCACACATCACTACATGATATGTGTCAGATGTTACAGTGTATGTTCATCTCTAGTGCCAACAAGAAGCACGCACCACTACGTGATCTATGTCAGATGTTACAGTGTATGTCTATCTCTACTGCAAACAAGAAGCATGCATCACTACATGATCTGTGTCAAATGCTACAGACTATGTTCATGTCTATTGCCAATAAGAAGCATGTATCACTACATGATCTGTGTCAGATGTTACAGTGTATGTCCATCTCTAGTGCCAACAAGAAGCACACACCACTACGTGATCTGTGTCAGATGTACACGGTATGTCCATCTCTAGTGCCAACATGAAGCATGTGTCACTGTATGATTTGTGTTAGATGTTACATGGTGTGTTCCTTTCTAGTGCCAACAAGAAGCATGCATCACTACACAAGCTGTGTCAGATGTTACAAAGTATGTTCACATCTACTGCCTACATGAAGCACTTGTCACTACATGATCTGTGTCACATTATAGAGAATGTTCATGTCTATTGCAAACAATAAGCATGTGTCAATACATGATCTGTGTCAGATGTTACAAAGTATGTTCATGGTTAGTGTCAACAAAAACCACATATCACTACATGTTCTGTGTCAAATATTAGAGAGTATGTTCCTGTTTAGTGCCGACAAGAAGCACTTGCCACTACATGATCTGTATCAGATGTTAGAGAGTATGTTTGCATTTAGTGCCAACAAGAAGCACGTATCACTACATAATCTATGTCAGATGTTACAGTGTATGTTCATGTCTAGTGCCAACAATAAGCACACGTCACTACATGATCTGTGTCAGATGTTAGTGTATGTCCATCTCTAGTGCCAACAAGCAACATTTGTTACTACATGATCTGTGTCAGATGTTACAAGGTATGTTCACTTCTGCAGCCAAGAAGAAGCATGTGTCACTAGATGATCTGTGTTAGGTGTTACAAAGTATGCTCATGTCTAGTGCCAACAAGATGCACGTGTCAGTACATGATCTGTGTCAGATGTTACAGAGTGTGCTTATGTCTAGTTCCAACAAGAAGCAATCATCACTACATGATCTGTCATATGTTACAGAGTACGCTTATGTCTAGCTCCAACAAAAAGCAATCGTCACTACATGATCTGTTTCAGATGTTACAGAGTACACTTAATCAACTTCCAACAAGAAGCACTCATCACTACCTGATCCATGTCAGTAGTTACAGACTATGTCAATGTCATGTGCCAACAAGAAGCGAACATCACTACATGATGTGTGACAGATGTTGCAAAGTATGTTCATGTCTGGTGCCAACAAGAAGCACTTGTCACTACATGATCTGTGTCAGATGTTACAGAGTATGTTCACGTCTACTGCCAACAAGAAGTATTCACCATTAAATAATCTATGTCAGATGTTGCAGAGTCTGTGCCGACATTCAGCTGCGTATTATTAGTTGTTTTGGACAGTGTAGTTATCTTGAACTGTTTTGAAAGCTACAGTAAAAGGTCATCAAAGGTTATGTTTTCAAAGCACTCTTGAAATATTTTTTGGAAATAATATACCTAACCAATGATCTGGCAACTCAACGGTCAAATACATTTTGTCATTAGTAGCTCTTTGAAATCAATAATTGTAACATTTCTCTATATGGTTAGTAACTTAGCATTTTGCAGACAGAAATAAAAGTATGACTTTTATTGACAAGGACTATACACAAAGGTATGAATGCAACATTAAGCACATAGCATTACTGTAGTAACTTTATAAAGATCAGTGAGAATGGTATTTATTTATTTACTGACATTTGATTACTGGGAAAGTCTGAATGGGTAAGACCCCATTTTCTGAGGATACCCTGGGAGAAAAGCTCCAAAGTATCACAAAACATTTTAAGAATAATAATTTACAGTGTTTAAAAATAATACAAAAACTAGTACAGTTTAAATAATTATGCCAAATTAGACATACTATGAAAACATTGGTTAAGAACAGATGCAAGTTATATGGCAATGATTTAAAAGAGACATTTTAGCCAGTTTATAGAGAAATTAAAGGTAAGTTAGTATAACGCGAACAGGAATTTTAATACAAAGTGAGAGAAAAAGCAGGCTTATGGTATATTTAGAGAGAAAGCCAGGGTAGAGAAATTGATAGAAATAAGGAAGTGAGTAAAGAAGGGAGAGTAGGAAGATGTAACGTATGAACAGGTATTTGTTCACATTTAGGGATATTGTTTATCCTGGTGTTGAGCAACAATAGAGCCAGCTTTTGTCTAGGAAGTATTTCAGAATGATTTTGAAGGATAGGAGGAAGGGTATTGACCTGATGGATACAGATAAGGGGAGCTCCAGGCCTTAGCAACATGTACCATGTTGGTTTCTTTTCAAGTAAAGAAAATACCCAGCAGATTTGATAGGTTTATAGACAGACAGGAGTTTGTTTTCATTTGATCATAATGGGAGCACAGTTGTGTAGAATATTATTTAGTGTTAGATAGGCAGATGGATTCTGGATAGTTTTATAGGTGGTAAGAAGGTGTGTATATGTAAGTTGATGGGCTAGTTCTAATCAATTTAGGCTTTTTAATGGTATACAGTACTGGGTTCTGAATAGGTATTTGCTGCAAATTTAGAAACTTTGTTTCAGCATTGCTTAAGTTTGATTTTTGTGATGCCTGAAGGTTAGTACAGATGGGAACGCCATAAGGAAGTATGGGGAGGAGATAAGTAGTGGCAAGTGTAGCTTTAGTTGCATCACTGACAAAGTTTTTGGCTCTATAAAGCCTCCATAGTTTTTGAATTTTTCTCATGAAATTTTGTCAGGTCAAATTTAAGATTATCATCCGCTATTATCCCTAACAATTTTCTAAGAGAAGTGATTTCAATGGTTGTATTATCAAGAGACAGGACTTTAAATTTTGTTTTTTTATGTGAGAGGGATTTGGGGAAAAAGTAGTAGTCTTTTTTTTTTTTTTTTAAGGCTGAGCTTGAGCCGTGAGTTAAAAAGCCATGTTTCAGTGGCTGATAAAGCTTCCTGAGTAATTTTTTTGAGGTGTGCCATGTTATCAGATGTGTAAATGAGTGTGTTGTCATCTGCATACTGTATTAGGGAGGCCTGTTGTGTGAATGTGTGGAGTGTGTTGGTGAGAATGTTAAAGAGGAGGGACCAAGGATAGAGCCTTGTGGTACACCGGGCATGACTGTGAGTAGTGGAGAGAGGACAGAGTACCATTTTACTGACTGATACCTATTGGATAGTATCATTCCAACCATAAAAGGGTGGGTTGAGAGAGACCTAATGAGGACATCTGAAGTAGAAGTTTGCTGTGACAAACTGTGTCAAAGGCTATAGACAAGAGGAGACTAGTTTGCCATTATGTCTAGCTTTATTGACAGTATCTATATAGGTTAGAAGTGCAGTATTAGTACTTTGGGAAGGATGGAAGCCATGTTATTTGGAGGATAGGAGTTCTAACTGCAGAAGATAGTTTAACAATTGTTTTTGAACACATTGTTCAAGTATTTTGGAGAGGGAGGGAATAAGATTGCTGTAGGTCTAAAGTTAGTAATGTCTGTTGAATTTCCTTCTCTGTGCTGAGGGATAATGTGTGACTTTTTCCAGAGAGAGGGAACATGGGATTCCTGAACTGACTTATTTACAAAGACTTACATAGGGTAGGTAATGATATCAGTTGTTATTTTAAGGTACTCGCTTGGAAGGTCCTCAGCTGAAGTAGAGCATGGTCTGAGTTTGTTTAAGCGTAGTTTAATATAGGAAGTGGGTACAGGTTTGAAGGTGAAAGTAGATGTGGTGACATGTGGCTGCTGGGCAGGGTTAGGATTAGATATTGTAGAATCCTTGGTTAGAGATGCTATACTATCAGTAAAGTAAGAGTTGAATTGTATTGCAGTTTTTAGTGATGAGTTATTGGGAGAGGAGTTAGGCTTGAATTTATGGCCAGGATGCAAGATTTCTCTAACGGCTGTCCAACATTTTTAGGGTTGTGTTTACTATTATTCTGAAAGTTATTATAGTATATTTTTTCTCTTCATCAATTCACTTCATGATATGATTGTGAAGCATTCTGACGTTTTCAAGATACTGTGGTGTTTATATTTTTGTCATTCTTTTCATACGTTTCCCCTGTCCTGCATTAACGTTCTAGTGTTTTTGGATAGCAAAACTGCATTATTTGTTTTTAGTCTCTTCCTTCTAGGAGGTGCAAGGCTAGTTGGGATATTCAGAAAAGTTGCACTGAATTAATTTACAGCATCATCTAAGGGAAGCATTTTTAGGAAGTTCAAGTAATCGATGATAGGGTAGTAATGAACATTTCTGTGTTAAACTTGGAAAGGGTGTGTGCTGTTTTATAAACATGCTGTTTAAGTAGATGTGTGAGATATCTGGATTGTATAGATTGGGAGATGATCACTGAGACAGCCAGACATTGAACCCGTGCTGGTGTATTTATTATGGTCTGATACTAGGATCCACTCTAATATGCAATATGATGTCTTGCTATAATGTGTGAGGCTATTAATTAGTTGTGTGAAACTAAATTTGTTCATGCTAGATGGTATAAAGTAGTATAATAAAAATTCATACCAGTAACATTGGGACATTTACTTGAATGTTTGAATATTTTGCATTTGCATGTTTAATAAATGTTAATTGCTAGATGTGCCTGTATCACAGGATGAAGGGCCATGGCATTATACTACTCCATGTGTCTCAGCAGTGACATTTGTAGATTCTTAGGGCTCCTGCTGGTACTGGGAATGTCAGCATCATGTAAAAGCTGTAGTAGCAAGTATAACCACTGAATATCTTTCATTGAATGCATTTTGTTATATTAAACTCTGAAATGCATGAATAGAAATGATTCAAGGACTATGGTGAAACATGCAGCACATTAAGCACGGGGGTTATAATGGTCTTTTATCACTGGTGTCCAACTAATGTCTCTCTTCATATTTGCTAAGTAACAGTCATTGTTTATTTGCATGCAAGGCATACATCCTACATTACATGTCTTGCTTAATCTATGAATGAGATATACAAGTTTGCACATCTAGATGGTAAGTGAACTAAAAGCTTAGTCTACTGTATAATACCACAAAATGTGGACTGATTCTCTTACACAATAAGAAAAAGGAATTCTATAATAAAACAGGAGTATCAACTGCACTCCAATGCCCGATTATTTTTCTTACAGTCTGTGAACATGCTGAATTGATAGACATAATGCTACAAGACAAAGAATCATTCATGTGAACCTGATGACAATGTATTGAAAAGAGAAGGAAAAGAAATGTGTTTATTGTCATGTAGCATTACAGTCTGGAAGTTGGTATCTGCTTTTTTTTTTTTTTTTGTACTGCCTCAAACCATGCCTGCTCAAATAACACTTGTGTCAAAAAGTTGAGTATTGAGCCTGCAATTACAGGAAATTATACTTTGAGCATAGCACGTCAGATAACATGGGTAATTTAAAGTACAAATCATTTGTTATGAAGCAGTGGTTTAACCTGAATTCAATGTAATGTTGGTAATAGTAAGCAATACTGACAAGCAGCTTACAATTTGGCTTGTCAAGCAGACATGGAATAAACAGAAGCACAACTTTTAGAAACTGTTCTTTTTAAGTGAGAAAATAAGTTGCAGACTATGTATTTAGTACAATGTAATATTCATAGAAGGTGGCAGAAGTGCAGTAAAAGAAAACAATAATTTCATAAAGCATTGTTTTCTGCTTACCAGTCATTGTTGTGTACATACAAATGTTCTGAGAAGCATAACGTCATAACATTTTTTTCAACTTTTGAAAGAAGTCATAAACTAGCACAGAAGAACTATATCAAGGATGCTTACAGTTGTGATGGTATCATAGTGTATAAGCCAAAGTGATTGGATCGATGACACTACAGTACAACATTGGGGTGCTGCACTCCTGAGTGTGTCATCTATTGGATGAGAAGTTAAACTGAGGTCTCATCTGTCTGACTTGTTTGTAGCTCAGGTGAATGTAAAAGATCCCATGGTACCTATCAAAAAGAGGAGGGGTTAAAAGCAAGGACCAACAACACAACCCATCATTTAATTGCTTGGACAAAATTATCTAATCTGCTAGTGAAATATTAAGTGTTCTCTTATGTATATTGCTTTTTTAGTTGTTATGGGCATTGTATATAGTTTAATTGTTTCTTCTTCTTGTTATATTATTAAGTTATTGTGTTATAAACTGAATAAAAACATTTTGGAAAAAAAAGAGGAGGGGTTCATTATTATTTTTACAAACATGTCTTATGTACAGTTTTCATCACATATCTACATTATTGACAATATTCATAACATACTTTTACATTTACATTCGAATTTAACCCCACAACTCCTTTCTATACAACCAAAATTTTACCTTTTTTCAAAATTTCTGATAATAACCACTTTCCATTATATTTCAACTCATTAATTTTCTCATTCCATATAATCCAAATTATACAAAATATTTTTGCATCCAGTTTGTTTATGTCTTCTTGTTTTACATTTTTATAATGTCCATATTCAGTCACGTCCATATTTATATATTCAATGTTCTTCAATAATTTTAAATGCCCTTAATCATATATTTCTTTCCACAGTTCAAAAGTCCTTTTACATTTTATGAAGACATATTCAGCTGTTTCCAATTCACCACAGTGTATACAAACTCTGTCTTTTATTGTTTTATATGGCATATTTGCCTTAACTGGTAATTTATCTATTAATAACTTCCACAAAAATCTGTACATTCTACATACTTTTTAAATCTATTCATTCTTTTTTCACTGCTTTGATCTTTAAATCACTTATTTCCATGGATAAACATAGTAACATTTTTCCATTATATTTGCATACCACATTCTTATGTTTGCCTCTGTCTTCCCTATATCAATTTTCTATAACAATATTTTTTATATAATTTTATATCCATACAGTAAACTGTTTACGTCTTTCTAAATACTCTAACCTTTCCCAAATTGCTTTCTGTTTTTCTTCTATAATTTTCATTAACAGCTTATCTTTATCTTTGCTGTTTATTAAGACTCTGTACATGTTCAAAGAAAAAAACATATACAATAAAGTGTATCAAACCGAACCCTCCCTATTTCTCACCTACATAAAGCGTACCTCTTTTCACAGAATTAAGTCTTGACCCCCAAATGAATGTAAAAATGACATTTAATAAATCCTTTTCTAATGTTACTGGAATTGTACATACACCAGCTAAATGTGCAATTTTACCCATTATTAAGGAATTACATAAATATGCCTTTTTCCTATATGAGAGTCAAAATGTCCTCCAGAAAATACAAAGGCCTCATAGTTTTATTATCATATATTTCCATTTTGTTGTTCTCGTACTTGTTCATTTCCAAACGTTATTCCTAAAATTTATATTACTTTTTCATTAAATGTAATACCTTGTATTTCTTCTCCAAAAAATGGTCCATTACTTTTCTCTTCACAAAGAGTCAGTCCTAACTTTTTCAGTTTCTTATTAAGTACTCCTATAGCTGTAGTCAACTGTACCTTATTTTAATACCAAATCATCTGCATCTGTAAACATAATTGAAATCATAACCCCCTCTGATGTCTGATATCTAACTTTCCCTCATGTGAAATTCATTTCCATAACTACCACATTTCTAATTAATGCAAATAGAATGCTACTTGTTGGACATCCCTGTTTAATACCACTACTTAACCTTAAAGTTTTACTCATCCAGCCATTGATTGCCAGTCTTATTTTATTTTCCCTGTACACTGATTTGAAAACATTTATTATTGTATTACTCATGTTATATTCTTCTAGGATTTTTCAAAATGCTTTATGTTGAATTTTGTCAAATGCTTTGTTTACATCTCCTATCAATAGTTTCAATTCCATTTTTTATTTATTATGTCGTCTATTACTTCTCTTATTAAGATTAGTAATTCTTGGCTACCTTTACCTCAGACTCTGAAAATCAATTCCGATAGTAGTTTGCTACTTTTCTTTGCTATTCTTTTTTCTATTTTTTCATGAAAATCTTGTAGTCTATATTATTCACTACTAAAAGTCTCAAGTTTCTTATATCCATTTTTCTCCATTTTTCCATATAAATTTAATTATTCTAAGCATACTTTTTCATCATTAATACTGTCCTCAAACCATGCATTCATTACTTTTAAAAATATCCTTTCTACCATCTTTGCATGTTTTTGTATATTAAGTGTTCAATTCCATTTATTCCCGTAGCTGACTCTACATTTAGACTCTTAAGCACATTTTCTAATTCTATTATTGTAATCTTTTCCTCCATTCTTTTATTGTCTTCTTTAGTAAACTTATTCAATCCCCATTTATCTTTTAATATAATAGCACTTATCGAAAATGTCTTTATTATATATTCTTCAATTGTTTTCGTAATTTCTTCTTGTGTCTTAACTATATCACCTCTTCTACTTTTTTAATTCTCAAATCACTCGTGTCTTCTTTAACCATTTTACTTAAGTATGGCACTATTTCTTCTTTCTTACCTTGTAAAAAAGTATCTTTGTTTAAACAATCTTTGTTTATTTTTACTAATATTAACATAATACAGATAATTTTAGTGCTTGCACAGTGACCGGAACCTGCATTTATTTTGATGAAGTGTTCGTTTTTCATGCCATGTTTATAATAATGAAAGTGGAATTTTCTACTTGTTAATGTGCCTCCACTCTGCTATCATTCTTGGGTTTCCCTGTTCTTTCACCTTCCTCACCATCCTTGACTTCTTTCTCATCTCTGCCTCCTCATCCTACTCCTCTCTGCAGTATACCCTCCTTGCTTTTCTTTTCCTGAACTACCCTCCTCTTACCTCTCTAAGTGTCTAATTCTGTTCTCTCTCTTTCTTTACAGCCATACTCCTCAGGTGCCCTCTCTGCTAATTAACAGCAAGGAAGTTCTCCCTCCATTTCCACAAGGATGCCCTGAACTGCCCATTCTCTGTTATCCTGAGAGCTACCTGCCATCTGGAAACCAATAAGGAAACCTCTATGTAGGTAGCCTAAACAAACTCTTGAACTGTCACTGTTACATTTGTTTCCCTGCAAACTCAACCTCTCACATGTGTGCTTGCAGCCTTCTGCAGCCATTTATCTCTCGCTCCCCACCTGTAAAGCTCCTTGTATCCTAAAGTGTATATTCTGATTCAGTGACTAGCTATTACCCCTTTCTGTTACTAGATGTCAGCACTCTCTAAATAAAATATTTAACTAATCCTATTTTGTATTATTGTATCACAAGAGCTAGAGATCTAATTCTGATGTTCCCCAATAGTCCCTCATTGAACCTTGATATTTGGGGCTTAACAATACCTCAAGCACGACACTTACCCGATGACTGCAGGACCAGCCATAGTCCATAGCCTCTCTCTCTCTCTGATTGTTTTCTCACAGGATTCTCCTCTTCTTGGCTCTACCCACTCCGTTCGCCCTATGGGCTCACTCCACTCCCCTACCCCCAATCCCCTGCCACCCCCACTACTCCTACATTTATTCCAACCATAATTCTCCTCCCTTCCTCCACCCCTCCAATCACTCGCCTCCTCACATTACCCCTCCCCTTTTCCTCTCCACCCATCAATTCTAAGCCACTCCCCTCCACCTACAGTCTGAATTCTAATCTACATCTCTTACTTCAACCACTCTCTAATACCCTACCTACATTATACCTCCCATACTATACCATCTAACAAACTAATACCAGCTCACTATGCATTCTGCACAATACAAACTCTTCTTATCCCCTCTATCACTATGTTACTTCTAATCCCACTATACCATACTGCCTCCTATCCCTCCACTCCTCTCCCCCCATCCTTTTTGTCCCACTTCACCACTCCCAACCCCCATCCCACCCTCACAATACCACACTTCCACACTATATCGTCATCATTGGTGCAGCCCAACCCACTCTACTACTTTAAACTAAAAAAATCTTACCCACCTCAACAAAACATAACTTCCCTAAACCTCTGTCAAACTCTCCCTGACATTTAAAGGGTAAATGAAATATCCTACTACCGCCTTTCTTTAACTGCCTATTCCTAGCAGGTGATATACACCCAAACCCTGGACCTAGTACTACTACTACTAACTCCATCCCCCTAATCACTAGCAGTACCACCAGCCTCAAAAGCCTGAAAATAATCACTCTCAATGCCCAGAGTCTAAGAAATAAAGCAACTCTCTTTCATGCCTGGCTAAACCAGAACCTACCTGACATTGTAGCCATCTCTGAGACTTGGCTAAAACCATACATCTCTGACTCAGAAATCCTACCTCCTGGGTTCCAAGCCCTTAGGTATGACCATTTGAATAGAAAGGGTGGAGGGGTAGCCTTAATATTCTCTAATCTACTCTCCATTATTCAATACCCAAATCCCATTCCTCTGTTCAACAATGCATAACTAGTAATAGGTTTACTAAAAGTGAATAATCATAAAAGCATCTGCATCATATCCCTTTATATTCCCCCAGGCAACAACACCACAACTCTAGAAGAAATCCTCCAATGGGCCTCAACTAATATTAACCTAGAGACCTATATATTAGGTGATACTAACATAGATTGGAACAAAATTAACAACCAGAATCCAGCCATATCTGTCAATCTATTCAACTTTACCCAATTTACAAACTCCATTACTAGACCTAACAAAATCAATCCCCCAGGATTAACTCTGGACTGGATCCTAGTTACCCACCCAAATAACATCTTACACTCATGCATCCTTCCAGACTCTGTTAGTGACCACCTGCCTGCTTTTATCTACTGAGCAACCCACTCTTCACCTCACCCGCACCAATACATACATGCACATAACCTTACAAACTTAAACCTCGTAACTTTCTCTAACACTCAAACAAACAAACTGGAACAAAGAATCAAAAGAACCAAAGGCTTATCAGATTTACTTGGAACAAACGATTTATTGAGTTAGCGCTTTCGGAAACAAACTGTGTTTTTCCTTCTTCAGACAAGATACAACCATTTTGCAAAGCTTATAAATAACTAACACATACAATGCCAATTACCTGATTAGTAGAACTAATTAAATAGTTTTAAAGTGACAGATGCAATTCAGTAGATTTTAAACAAGCCAAAGGAATAAACCTTTGGCAAATACACTTAGGTCACAGAATCCTAACTATCAATTCAACCAACATATAAAAATAATAATGCTGTATGTAAATATTAAAAAACACTTAATAAAATTGTTGTTAGACAAATCCATTAAAAAAATACTTATTAGACCATTAAAAACAAATCTTCCATGGCACTAATACTTTAACTAAACTGAAGGCTCACATATGAAGTCAGTAAAACTATTATCTGTTTAAAGCCAACTTCTTTAAAAAACATTTTATAGAGACCATTTCATTTAAACCTGGGGGTAAATAAGCAGCAGTAGAAATTTGCCATTTAAGTTCATCAATTTCTAAATTAATCTGCCAAGGCCCTCCTCTAATGTCTGTATTAATTTGTTTTAACACGGAGAACTTAAAAGCGTGGTCAGGAAAATCTGCGATGTGCCTAGCCAAAGCATTGTTTGTATCCCTTTTATTAACAGCATAAATGTGCTCATAAATGCGTGTTCTAAGCTTTCTTTCGGTCTTCCCGATATAGAAAGCTTTACAGGCCTGGCACTTGGCACAATAGACCACTCCCTTAGATTTGCACGAAAATCTACCATTAGATTTATATACCCTCTCTCTTATTTCAAAATGTTGATTCGTGTTAAGGTACCTACACTGTTGACACCTCCCGCATTTAACCATACCTTTACTAGTATTGGGGTGTGAATTAATGGAATATTGCAGCAACTGTTTCAAGTTCTGCCCCCTTCTAAAGGTAATCTTAGGTTTATTGCCAAAAAGTTTAAATAGGGAGGGGTCCTCCATAATGAGGGCCCAGCTCTTATAAAGAGTTTGTCTAATGAAAGAGTGGTTAAGGTTGTAGGTAACAACAAAACTT
Organism: Protopterus annectens; assembly: GCF_019279795.1. Taxonomy (NCBI): domain Eukaryota; kingdom Metazoa; phylum Chordata; order Ceratodontiformes; family Protopteridae; genus Protopterus; species Protopterus annectens. Next base: position 1,280,204,019 of record NC_056731.1, on the reverse strand, counting down.
ATGTGGTGGCAGTCTTTGGTGTTGCATAAAGAAATATCCCTCTGATGAGTGGGAGAGAAATCCTCAGCCAAAGCTTGAGTTGTACCTAAAAGGGGTGTAAAATAGCCAATCTGCCTTTTAGTGATGACCTCGGTGGAAATACCAGAAACCAGGCTCAGGGGGTATCCTCTCTTGAGAAACATACGTTCAAGTTTAGAGCATTCATCCGTGAAATCTCCCTCATCGGAGATCATTCGGGCTGCCCTGACTAACTGCCCCTTAACTACTGCTCTCTTTTGGTGGTAGGGGTGGCAGCTAGAAAAATGAAGGAAACAGTTGGAATACGTGGGCTTCCTATAGATGGTACTTTTAAATCTTTTCCACCCACATCCTTATGCAAACTAATGTCAAGAAAATGAATACATTCATTTTGTAAGTTGAATGTAAACTCCAAAAAATTAGTTGAAGCTGAAATCAATTCAATAAATTCTTGAACACCTTCAGTCGCCCTTTCCACAAAATGAACGTATCATCTTGGTACCTTGTGTACCATGCTATGTTTTCTTTAAACACAGCCATTTTAAAAAGGAAGGTGGTCTCCCAATGAGCCATTATGCAGTTGGCAAAACTGCCACCACAGGGGGATCCCATCGCCACCCCTGATTTTTGCAAGAAGATCTCACCCTCAAGCCACATAAAGTTGTTACTCAACACTAAATCTAACAAGGAGGTAACAACATAAATGGTATTATTGTCACATTTCCTTGCAGACATGAAATCCCTAATCCACTCAATCCCCAAATCTTGGGGAATCACTGTGTAGAGTTCCTTTACATCTACTGTCAACATTTTGTAATCTTCCTTAAAAGGGATGGTCACAAGATGGGTTAAAAAACTCCAAGAGTCCTTACATATTTGGAGCTCGCTCTCAACAAGGGGCCTTAGGATGCTATCCACATACTTGGCACAACCATAGGAAATGGACCCACGTCCGTCAACAATAGGTCTAAAAGGGGGGGGGTCAATAATCCGCTTGTGGATTTTAGGAATGCCAAATAGGGATGCCATTCTGGGGGCTGGCATAGTCAGAAAATCAAACAACTCCAAATCAATAGCCTTTTCAATAAAAAGCTCATCTAAAGCAGCCCTAAACTTAGCGTAAGCCACATTAACCTCACTAAGACAGACTTGTTGGTAAGGCGAATTTTTGAGATATTCAGTCATACATTCCATATATGTACTGTGATTCATACAAACTAGGCCCCCTCCCTTATCCGGTTTCATAATCCTGATTTTGCAATCAATCAACAGTTTAATAAAATCGCGCTCATTTTGAGTAATGTTATAACAGTGTTTCATAGTTCTTAAACTTGAATCAGCACAAGCCCTAAAATCCAACTCACACGTTTTCTCAAAAGCCAAAATATTAGGGTGCAGAGGTGGGTTAAAGGTGCTTGAAACACGCAAAAACTTGGCAAGGGAGGGGGACGGACCCAAAACAGCATTGAGGTTCATTTTGCGTACAAAAAGTTTCAAATCCACAATGGAATTTACTAAGTTCATCCCTGAATCTGGGACGAAGGATAAACCCAAGGCAAAAGAATCAATAATGTCTTGTGGAAAAGTCAGGTCAGAATAATTGTAAATAAAAAAGTCGCCAGCGGAGTTAGCCAGCACTTGGGGTTCCAAAAACCCCTCTACTACTACCTCCTGCGCTGGTTCCTTCGTTTGCATGTGTGTCCTTGTTGGTTGGACACTCTTGGATTGTTCTGCCCATTGCCCTGGTGTAAGTGAAAACCCTGTTGCATGGAGGTCGAGGGCTGGTTGGACTGAGCACAATTGTCTGTGTTTCTATTTAGGTTCCTGTTAACAGCAGCTCGAGTGTTAGCAGCAGGGAAGGTATTAGAATTATTTGCATTGTTCCTGATTCTTTCACTTCATCTGGGCACATTTTCCTCATTGAAACTGTCCAGCTCTTGATCCCCATTCTCACCCGGTGTGTCCTGATCAACATTGTGTGTACTCAGAAAGTTGTTAACCAAAACAGGTGGGGGTGGGGGATAGGCAGTCCCAGAAGAATACTGCTGAGTGTCTCTTAAAATTTTATTTTTCTTGGCAGAAGCCAGCTTGATAATAGTAGCATCAATACTGTTGAAAATCCTCATATATTCATACTTGTAGCGAGGAAAATCAACATTAGATGTGATGTCAAACTCCATTTGTTCTAATTCAGCTCTAAAACTAGCCACCTGAACTTGGTACTGCTTAACCATTCATTTACTAAAATCAAAACCTTGTTTATTAAACAGCTCAATGAGTTCCAAATGGAATTCAGACTGGTTTACCAGCCCAACAGGATAACGCCATTGTCTAAGCCTCTTCGGAATAATTTCTTTCTTAAGGCATTCTTCTAAATAGGAAATTTCTAGCTGCAGCTTTCTGCAGCGAAAAAGTTTGTAGTCAAATGCATTAATAGTGTTAGAAAGATTAGAGGGCGTGTTATCTGAAAAAACAGTGGCGTTCGTTGAAACGGTATTACCAAAAAAGTTTTCTTTACCCGACATTTAAAGGGTAAACAAAATATCCTACTACCTCCTTTCTTTAACTGCCTATTCCTAGCAGGTGATATACACCCAGACCCTGGACCTAGTACTACTACTACTAACTCCATCCCCCTAATCACTAGCAGTACCACCGTCCTCAAAAGCCTGAAAATAATCACTCTCAATGCCCAGAGTCTAAGAAATAAAGCAACTCTCTTTCATGCCTGGCTAAACCAGAACCTACCTGACATTGTAGCCATCTCTGAGACTTGGCTAAAACCATACATCTCTGACTCAGAAATCCTACCTCCTGGGTTCCAAGCCCTTAGGTATGACCATTTGAATAGAAAGGGTGGAGGGGTAGCCTTAATATTCTCTAATCTACTCTCCATTATTCAATACCCAAATCCCATTCCTCTGTTCAACAATGCATAACTAGTAATAGGTTTACTAAAAGTGAATAATCATAAAAGCATCTGCATCATATCCCTTTATATTCCCCCAGGCAACAACACCACAACTCTAGAAGAAATCCTCCAATGGGCCTCAACTAATATTAACCTAGAGACCTATATATTAGGTGATGCTAACATAGATTGGAACAAAATTAACAACCAGAATCCAGCCATATCTGTCAATCTATTCAACTTTACCCAATTTACAAACTCCATTACTAGACCTAACAAAATCAATCCCCCAGGATTAACTCTGGACTGGATCCTAGTTACCCACCCAAATAACATCTTACACTCATGCATCCTTCCAGACTCTGTTAGTGACCACCTGCCTGCTTTTATCTACTGAGCAACCCACTCTTCACCTCACCGCACCATACATACATGCACATAACCTTACAAACTTAAACCTCGTAACTTTCTCTAACACTCAAACAAACAAACTGGAACAAAGAATCAAAAGAACCAAAGGCTTATCAGATTTACTTGGAACAAACGATTTATTGAGTTAGCGCTTTCGGAAACAAACTGTGTTTTCCTTCTTCAGACAAGATACAACCATTTTGCAAAGCTTATAAATAACTAACACATACAATGCCAATTACCTGATTAGTAGAACTAATTAAATAGTTTTAAAGTGACAGATGCAATTCAGTAGATTTTAAACAAGCCAAAGGAATAAACCTTTGGCAAATACACTTAGGTCACAGAATCCTAACTATCAATTCAACCAACATATGAAAATAATAATGCTGTATGTAAATATTAAAAAACACTTAATAAAATTGTTGTTAGACAAATACATTAAAAAAATACTTATTAGACCATTAAAAACAAATCTTCCATGGCACTAATACTTTAACTAAACTGAAGGCTCACATATGAAGTCAGTAAAACTATTATCTGTTTAAAGCCAACTTCTTTAAAAAACATTTTATAGAGACCATTTCATTTAAACCTGGGGGTAAATAAGCAGCAGTAGAAATTTGCCATTTAAGTTCATCAATTTCTAAATTAATCTGCCAAGGCCCTCCTCTAATGTCTGTATTAATTTGTTTTAACACGGAGAACTTAAAAGCGTGGTCAGGAAAATCTGCGATGTGCCTAGCCAAAGCATTGTTTGTATCCCTTTTATTAACAGCATAAATGTGCTCATAAATGCGTGTTCTAAGCTTTCTTTCGGTCTTCCCGATATAGAAAGCTTTACAGGCCTGGCACTTGGCACAATAGACCACTCCCTTAGATTTGCATGAAAATCTACCATTAGATTTATATACCCTCTCTCTTATTTCAAAATGTTGATTCGTGTTAAGGTACCTACACTGTTGACACCTCCCGCATTTAACCATACCTTTACTAGTATTGGGGTGTGAATTAATGGAATATTGCAGCAACTGTTTCAAGTTCTGCCCCCTTCTAAAGGTAATCTTAGGTTTATTGCCAAAAAGTTTAAATAGGGAGGGTCCTCCATAATGAGGGCCCAGCTCTTATAAAGAGTTTGTCTAATGAAAGAGTGGTTAAGGTTGTAGGTAACAACAAAACTTATGTGGTGGCAGTCTTTGGTGTTGCATAAAGAAATATCCCTCTGATGAGTGGGAGAGAAATCCTCAGCCAAAGCTTGAGTTGTACCTAAAAGGGGTGTAAAATAGCCAATCTGCCTTTTAGTGATGACCTCGGTGGAAATACCAGAAACCAGGCTCAGGGGGTATCCTCTCTTGAGAAACATACGTTCAAGTTTAGAGCATTCATCCGTGAAATCTCCCTCATCGGAGATCATTCGGGCTGCCCTGACTAACTGCCCCTTAACTACTGCTCTCTTTTGGTGGTAGGGGTGGCAGCTAGAAAAATGAAGGAAACAGTTGGAATACGTGGGCTTCCTATAGATGGTACTTTTAAATCTTTTTCCACCCACATCCTTATGCAAACTAATGTCAAGAAAATGAATACATTCATTTTGTAAGTTGAATGTAAACTCCAAAAAATTAGTTGAAGCTGAAATCAATTCAATAAATTCTTGAACACCTTCAGTCGCCCTTTCCACAAAATGAACGTATCATCTTGGTACCTTGTGTACCATGCTATGTTTTCTTTAAACACAGCCATTTTAAAAAGGAAGGTGGTCTCCCAATGAGCCATTATGCAGTTGGCAAAACTGCCACCACAGGGGGATCCCATCGCCACCCCTGATTTTTGCAAGAAGATCTCACCCTCAAGCCACATAAAGTTGTTACTCAACACTAAATCTAACAAGGAGGTAACAACATAAATGGTATTATTGTCACATTTCCTTGCAGACATGAAATCCTAATCCACTCAATCCCCAAATCTTGGGGAATCACTGTGTAGAGTTCCTTTACATCTACTGTCAACATTTTGTAATCTTCCTTAAAAGGGATGGTCGCAAGATGGGTTAAAAAACTCCAAGAGTCCTTACATATTTGGAGCTCGCTCTCAACAAGGGGCCTTAGGATGCTATCCACATACTTGGCACAACCATAGGAAATGGACCCACGTCCGTCAACAATAGGTCTAAAAGGGGGGGGGTCAATAATCCACTTGTGGATTTTAGGAATGCCAAATAGGGATGCCATTCTGGGGGCTGGCATAGTCAGAAAATCAAACAACTCCAAATCAATAGCCTTTTCAATAAAAAGCTCATCTAAAGCAGCCCTAAACTTAGCGTAAGCCACATTAACCTCACTAAGACAGACTTGTTGGTAAGGCGAATTTTTGAGATATTCAGTCATACATTCCATATATGTACTGTGATTCATACAAACTAGGCCCCCTCCCTTATCCGGTTTCATAATCCTGATTTTGCAATCAATCAACAGTTTAATAAAATCGCGCTCATTTTGAGTAATGTTATAACAGTGTTTCATAGTTCTTAAACTTGAATCAGCACAAGCCCTAAAATCCAACTCACACGTTTTCTCAAAAGCCAAAATATTAGGGTGCAGAGGTGGATTAAAGGTACTTGAAACACGCAAAAACTTGGCAAGGTGGGGAACGACCCAAAACAGCATTGAGGTTCATTTTGCGTACAAAAAGTTTCAAATCCACAATGGAATTTACTAAGTTCATCCCTGAATCTGGGATGAAGGATAAACCCAAGGCAAAAGAATCAATAATGTCTTGTGGAAAAGTCAGGTCAGAATAATTGTAAATAAAAAAGTCGCCAGCGGAGTTAGCCAGCACTTGGGGTTCCAAAAACCCCTCTACTACTACCTCCTGCGCTGGTTCCTTCGTTTGCATGTGTGTCCTTGTTGGTTGGACACTCTTGGATTGTTCTGCCCATTGCCCTGGTGTAAGTGAAAACCCTGTTGCATGGAGGTCGAGGGCTGGTTGGACTGAGCACAATTGTCTGTGTTTCTATTTAGGTTCCTGTTAACAGCAGCTCGAGTGTTAGCAGCAGGGAAGGTATTAGAATTATTTGCATTGTTCCTGATTCTTTCACTTCATCTGGGCACATTTTCCTCATTGAAACTGTCCAGCTCTTGATCCCCATTCTCACCCGGTGTGTCCTGATCAACATTGTGTGTACTCAGAAAGTTGTTAACCAAAACAGGTGGGGGTGGGGGATAGGCAGTCCCAGAAGAATACTGCTGAGTGTCTCTTAAAATTTTATTTTTCTTGGCAGAAGCCAGCTTGATAATAGTAGCATCAATACTGTTGAAAATCCTCATATATTCATACTTGTAGCGAGGAAAATCAACATTAGATGTGATGTCAAACTCCATTTGTTCTAATTCAGCTCTAAAACTAGCCACCTGAACTTGGTACTGCTTAACCATTCATTTACTAAAATCAAAACCTTGTTTATTAAACAGCTCAATGAGTTCCAAATGGAATTCAGACTGGTTTACCAGCCCAACAGGATAACGCCATTGTCTAAGCCTCTTCGGAATAATTTCTTTCTTAAGGCATTCTTCTAAATAGGAAATTTCTAGCTGCAGCTTTCTGCAGCGAAAAGTTTGTAGTCAAATGCATTAATAGTGTTAGAAAGATTAGAGGCGTGTTATCTGAAAAAAACAGTGGCGTTCGTTGAAACGGTATTACCAAAAAAGTTTTCTTTACCCGACATTTAAAGGGTAAACAAAATATCCTACTACCTCCTTTCTTTAACTGCCTATTCCTAGCAGGTGATATACACCCAGACCCTGGACCTAGTACTACTACTACTAACTCCATCCCCCTAATCACTAGCAGTACCACCGTCCTCAAAAGCCTGAAAATAATCACTCTCAATGCCCAGAGTCTAAGAAATAAAGCAACTCTCTTTCATGCCTGGCTAAACCAGAACCTACCTGACATTGTAGCCATCTCTGAGACTTGGCTAAAACCATACATCTCTGACTCAGAAATCCTACCTCCTGGGTTCCAAGCCCTTAGGTATGACCATTTGAATAGAAAGGGTGGAGGGGTAGCCTTAATATTCTCTAATCTACTCTCCATTATTCCATACCCAAATCCCATTCCTCTGTTCAACAATGCATAACTAGTAATAGGTTTACTAAAAGTGAATAATCATAAAATCATCTGCATCATATCCCTTTATATTCCCCCAGGCAACAACACCACAACTCTAGAAGAAATCCTCCAATAGGCCTCAACTAATATTAACCTAGAGACCTATATATTAGGTGATGCTAACATAGATTGGAACAAAATTAACAACCAGAATCCAGCCATATCTGTCAATCTATTCAACTTTACCCAATTTACAAACTCCATTACTAGACCTAACAAAATCAATCCCCCAGGATTAACTCTGGACTGGATCCTAGTTACCCACCCAAATAACATCTTACACTCAGGCATCCTTCCAGACTCTGTTAGTGACCACCTGCCTGCTTTTATCTACTGAGCAACCCACTCTTCACCTCACCCGCACCAATACATACATGCACATAACCTTACAAACTTAAACCTCGTAACTTTCTCTAACACTCAAACAAACAAACTGGAACAAAGAATCAAAGGAACCAAAGGCTTATCAGATTTACTTGGAACAAACGATTTATTGAGTTAGCGCTTTCGGAAACAAACTGTGTTTTTCCTTCTTCAGACAAGATACAACCATTTTGCAAAGCTTATAAATAACTAACACATACAATGCCAATTACCTGATTAGTAGAACTAATTAAATAGTTTTAAAGTGACAGATGCAATTCAGTAGATTTTAAACAAGCCAAAGGAATAAACCTTTGGCAAATACACTTAGGTCACAGAATCCTAACTATCAATTCAACCAACATATAAAAATAATAATGCTGTATGTAAATATTAAAAAACACTTAATAAAATTGTTGTTAGACAAATCCATTAAAAAATACTTATTAGACCATTAAAAACAAATCTTCCATGGCACTAATACTTTAACTAAACTGAAGGCTCACATATGAAGTCAGTAAAACTATTATCTGTTTAAAGCCAACTTCTTTAGAAAACATTTTATAGAGACCATTTCATTTAAACCTGGGGGTAAATAAGCAGCAGTAGAAATTTGCCATTTAAGTTCATCAATTTCTAAATTAATCTGCCAAGGCCCTCCTCTAATGTCTGTATTAATTTGTTTTAACACGGAGAACTTAAAAGCGTGGTCAGGAAAATCTGCGATGTGCCTAGCCAAAGCATTGTTTGTATCCCTTTTATTAACAGCATAAATGTGCTCATAAATGCGTGTTCTAAGCTTTCTTTCGGTCTTCCCGATATAGAAAGCTTTACAGGCCTGGCACTTGGCACAATAGACCACTCCCTTAGATTTGCACGAAAATCTACCATTAGATTTATATACCCTCTCTCTTATTTCAAAATGTTGATTCGTGTTAAGGTACCTACACTGTTGACACCTCCCGCATTTAACCATACCTTTACTAGTATTGGGGTGTGAATTAATGGAATATTGCAGCAACTGTTTCAAGTTCTGCCCCCTTCTAAAGGTAATCTTAGGTTTATTGCCAAAAAGTTTAAATAGGAGGGGTCCTCCATAATGAGGGCCCAGCTCTTATAAAGAGTTTGTCTAATGAAAGAGTGGTTAAGGTTGTAGGTAACAACAAAACTTATGTGGTGGCAGTCTTTGGTGTTGCATAAAGAAATATCCCTCTGATGAGTGGGAGAGAAATCCTCAGCCAAAGCTTGAGTTGTACCTAAAAGGGGTGTAAAATAGCCAATCTGCCTTTTAGTGATGACCTCGGTGGAAATACCAGAAACCAGGCTCAGGGGGTATCCTCTCTTGAGAAACATACGTTCAAGTTTAGAGCATTCATCCGTGAAATCTCCCTCATCGGAGATCATTCGGGCTGCCCTGACTAACTGCCCCTTAACTACTGCTCTCTTTTGGTGGTAGGGGTGGCAGCTAGAAAAATGAAGGAAACAGTTGGAATACATGGGCTTCCTATAGATGGTACTTTTAAATCTTTTTCCATCCACATCCTTATGCAAACTAATGTCAAGAAAATGAATACATTCATTTTGTAAGTTGAATGTAAACTCCAAAAAATTAGTTGAAGCTGAAATCAATTCAATAAATTCTTGAACACCTTCAGTCGGCCCTTTCCACAAAATGAACGTATCATCTTGGTACCTTGTGTACCATGCTATGTTTTCTTTAAACACAGCCATTTTAAAAAGGAAGGTGGTCTCCCAATGAGCCATTATGCAGTTGGCAAAACTGCCACCACAGGGGGATCCCATCGCCACCCCTGATTTTTGCAAGAAGATCTCACCCTCAAGCCACATAAAGTTGTTACTCAACACTAAATCTAACAAGGAGGTAACAACATGAATGGTATTATTGTCACATTTCCTTGCAGACATGAAATCCCTAATCCACTCAATCCCCAAATCTTGGGGAATCACTGTGTAGAGTTCCTTTACATCTACTGTCAACATTTTGTAATCTTCCTTAAAAGGGATGGTCGCAAGATGGGTTAAAAAACTCCAAGAGTCCTTACATATTTGGAGCTCGCTCTCAACAAGGGGCCTTAGGATGCTATCCACATACTTGGCACAACCATAGGAAATGGACCCACGTCCGTCAACAATAGGTCTAAAAGGGGGGGGGTCAATAATCCGCTTGTGGATTTTAGGAATGCCAAATAGGGATGCCATTCTGGGGGCTGGCATAGTCAGAAAATCAAACAACTCCAAATCAATAGCCTTTTCAATAAAAAGCTCATCTAAAGCAGCCCTAAACTTAGCGTAAGCCACATTAACCTCATTAAGACAGACTTGTTGGTAAGGCGAATTTTTGAGATATTCAGTCATACATTCCATATATGTACTGTGATTCATACAAACTAGGCCCCCTCCCTTATCCGGTTTCATAATCCTGATTTTGCAATCAATCAACAGTTTAATAAAATCGCGCTCATTTTAAGTAATGTTATAACAGTGTTTCATAGTTCTTAAACTTGAATCAGCACAAGCCCTAAAATCCAACTCACACGTTTTCTCAAAAGCCAAAATATTAGGGTGCAGAGGTGGGTTAAAGGTGCTTGAAACACGCAAAAACTTGGCAAGGGAGGGGGACGGACCCAAAACAGCATTGAGGTTCATTTTGCGTACAAAAAGTTTCAAATCCACAATGGAATTTACTAAGTTCATCCCTGAATCTGGGACGAAGGATAAACCCAAGGCAAAAGAATCAATAATGTCTTGTGGAAAAGTCAGGTCAGAATAATTGTAAATAAAAAAGTCGCCAGCGGAGTTAGCCAGCACTTGGGGTTCCAAAAACCCCTCTACTACTACCTCCTGCGCTGGTTCCTTCATTTGCATGTGTGTCCTTGTTGGTTGGACACTCTCGGATTGTTCTGCCCATTGCCCTGGTGTAAGTGAAAACCCTGTTGCATGGAGGTCGAGGGCTGGTTGGACTGAGCACAATTGTCTGTGTTTCTATTTAGGTTCCTGTTAACAGCAGCTCGAGTGTTAGCAGCAGGGAAGGTATTAGAATTATTTGCATTGTTCCTGATTCTTTCACTTCGTCTGGGCACATTTTCCTCATTGAAACTGTCCAGCTCTTGATCCCCATTCTCACCCGGTGTGTCCTGATCAACATTGTGTGTACTCAGAAAGTTGTTAACCAAAACAGGTGGGGGTGGGGGATAGGCAGTCCCAGAAGAATACTGCTGAGTGTCTCTTAAAATTTTCTTTTTCTTGGCAGAAGCCAGCTTGATAATAGTAGCATCAATACTGTTGAAAATCCTCATATATTCATACTTGTAGCGAGGAAAATCAACATTAGATGTGATGTCAAACTCCATTTGTTCTAATTCAGCTCTAAAACTAGCCACCTGAACTTGGTACTGCTTAACCATTCATTTACTAAAATCAAAACCTTGTTTATTAAACAGCTCAATGAGTTCCAAATGGAATTCAGACTGGTTTACCAGCCCAACAGGATAACGCCATTGTCTAAGCCTCTTCGGAATAATTTCTTTCTTAAGGCATTCTTCTAAATAGGAAATTTCTAGCTGCAGCTTTCTGCAGCGAAAAAGTTTGTAGTCAAATGCATTAATAGTGTTAGAAAGATTAGAGGGCGTGTTATCTGAAAAAACAGTGGCGTTCGTTGAAACGGTATTACCAAAAAAGTTTTCTTTACCCGACATTTAAAGGGTAAACGAAATATCCTACTACCTCCTTTCTTTAACTGCCTATTCCTAGCAGGTGATATACACCCAGACCCTGGACCTAGTACTACTACTACTAACTCCATCCCCCTAATCACTAGCAGTACCACCGTCCTCAAAAGCCTGAAAATAATCACTCTCAATGCCCAGAGTCTAAGAAATAAAGCAACTCTCTTTCATGCCTGGCTAAACCAGAACCTACCTGACATTGTAGCCATCTCTGAGACTTGGCTAAAACCATACATCTCTGACTCAGAAATCCTACCTCCTGGGTTCCAAGCCCTTAGGTATGACCATTTGAATAGAAAGGGTGGAGGGGTAGCCTTAATATTCTCTAATCTACTCTCCATTATTCCATACCCAAATCCCATTCCTCTGTTCAACAATGCATAACTAGTAATAGGTTTACTAAAAGTGAATAATCATAAAAGCATCTGCATCATATCCCTTTATATTCCCCCAGGCAACAACACCACAACTCTAGAAGAAATCCTCCAATGGGCCTCAACTAATATTAACCTAGAGACCTATATATTAGGTGATGCTAACATAGATTGGAACAAAATTAACAACCAGAATCCAGCCATATCTGTCAATCTATTCAACTTTACCCAATTTACAAACTCCATTACTAGACCTAACAAAATCAATCCCCCAGGATCAACTCTGGACTGGATCCTAGTTACCCACCCAAATAACATCTTACACTCAGGCATCCTTCCAGACTCTGTTAGTGACCACCTGCCTGCTTTTATCTACTGAGCAACCCACTCTTCACCTCACCCACATCATTACATACATGCACATAACCTTACAAACTTAAACCTCATAACTTTCTCTAACACTCAAACAAACAAACTGGAACACTCTAAAAACACTTCCTCTAGACAATGTTGTTGATTACTTTAACTCAACTTTCCTAAATGTACTCAGTTCCCTAGTCCCTAGTAAGAATAAAATCCATCTCTGCCCCATGGTTAACTAAGGAAAACAAAAACCTATGCAACAAAGAGATAATGCTGGAAACTTTATCAGCACAATAAACAGACTGAAACCCTTCTTAAATATAAGCAACTCTGCAACCTTACTAAAAGACTTATAATCAAAGACAAACAATCCCACTATTTGAAACTCCAAGCCAACCACTCCAAAAACCCCAAACAATTCTGGAACTCCATTAACTCACTTCTCAACCCAGGTACCAAAAACAACCTCTTCCCTGACACTACTAAGTCTGATCCAGAAATTGCCCCTCTAGTTAACTCCTTCTTTACTAATTCTATAGCTGAACTAAGACCTTCCCAAATAATAACCCATCCACACAGGTCAGTCACTCCTCCCCAGCCTCTAAACCCAGCTCACCTCCATCTTTTGAACTTAAACCTATTTCTACCTCCTACATAAAAAAAACTTCTCTGCAAACTAAAACCATGCTCCAGTGCCCCAGATAATATCCCATCTCACTTCCTAAAAATCGCTGCAGACAGAATCACCCTCCCCATTAGCATCCTAATCAACAGATCCATACAGGAATCTTATGTCCCCAAGCTGTGGTGTGCTGCCTTTATACATCCTCTCCACAAAGGTGGCATAAATAATAATACCTCTAGCTTTCGCACCATAGCCATCCTCTCCCCAATATCAAAAATATTTGTAAAATGCATTCACATCCAACTCATGCCTTTCCTAACCAAAAACCACCTTATGTCTCAAACTCAGCATGGTTTCTGTCCTGGCCATAGCATTATAACTGCTCTTATCTCATTCCTAGATATAGTCAACCATGCCCGTGACTCTGGAAAAATAGTATCTACAGTACGATTAGATCTCTCCAAGGCTTTTGATACAGTCTCCCATACTCATCTCCTAAGCCACCTTGCTAACCTTAACCTCTCTCACAATACCCTATCCTGGTTCTCAAGTTACCTATCTGACAGATCTCAAGCTGTAAAATGGAGAAAACGCACCTCAAACTTCCTTCCCACCCCCACTGGGGTTCCCCAAGGAGCCATTCTTGGCCCAATGCTGTTTGACATCTTTATCAATGATTTCCACTCTGCCATCCGAAATACCAAAATTGTACAATATGCAGATGACTCCACTTTAATCTGCTGTGCCACGAACCTGCCTGAACTTCAAAAAAACACTCAAACTGCCTTCTCCACCACTGAGAACTGGATGCTACAAAACCCCCTATCTCTAAATGCTAACAAATCCAAAATATTACTTTTCTCACCCTCTAAATCCTCCCCTCTTGATAAAAATTCTTTCCAAATTAGAAGCCATAACAATTCAACCATAGAAATTATTCCCTTCGCCAAACTACTTGGGGTAACTATAGATGAACACCTAAAATTTGGCACCCATCTTCAACTAAACATTAAGAAAACACATCAAAAATGTGTCTTGCTAGACAGAAACATCCACTATCTCTCTCCTTCTACTAGACAAACTCTCGCCACTATCTGTCTTCTTCCCTCACTAATGTATGGTGCTCCTCTACTAACTAACTTATCTGCCTCCATCTCTTCCAAAATGGAAAGTTGTTATAATAAAATTTCAAAATTTGCCATCAAAGCCAAATACTCCTCCCACCATTGCTCTGCCCTCCATTTACTAAACTGGCTAGAACTTCCCAACTATCTAAACTATCTCCAACTTACTACTGCCCACAGGCTATTATTTAACCCTACTAAATGTCCTGCACTATCCAACATCCTACAACCATACACCTCTCACCAGCCACTTAGATCTGCTCACCTAAACCTAATCACTGTCTACAAACCAAACCGCCCTGCTGGACAGCTTCTCCTGTTTTTTGCCTTAGCCAAAAAATGGAATTCTCTCCCTCCTTCATTAAGAACCACAGAAAACTTTGACAACTTCAAATCCCAACTCCATTCCCACCTCTCCTCCAATTGGAAGTGCAATTGCACTTTCCCCACCTAGCCTTCTTTTCTCTCTACTCTAAATTGTATTTCTATACTCCTTCTATTTCTAAACGCCTAAGCTCCCCCTGGATACTAGTTAATCTAACAATGTTATCTTGTATGCATAATGTAACTATTGTAAATAGTCTACTTTCCCTTTTCTCCCCTCCCTAATATTGTACTTATACTGCCACCACAAGACTCAGATACTATGTAACCACTGAAATACTCAGGTCATCACATGACTCAGCTGCTATGTAACCAATGTACCACATTATGTCTCTGATTTTCAGTGTAATTGTATCTTGAGATCTTATTTTAATTTGTTGTATCTTAATGTTTACTATGTAATGTGAAGCTTTTCTCCCTGGGCCTCCACTGAAAACGGGCTCCTGAGCCCAGTGGACCTCCCTGGTCATCAAACTGAAATAAATAAATAAATATTTTTTTTTCTTGATGCATATCATACAACATACTTTCTTTTTCTATGAACTTTTCACTATTACTTGTTATATTTCCAAATATTTGATCACTCACTTTCTTATATGCATCAAAAGCATGCAAACATTTTAAGTTTCACCATCTTAGTACTTCTTTTTTTATATTTTTCTTTCAAACTAATCCAGCAACTCATCCAATTTTATAAAATCCGCTCATAAGTATGTGATCATTCCATAATTGTAATATATTGGCCTTTGCTTCTTCATTTAATTCTGACTCATTAATTCTTTATACTCCTTTACCTATCTTTATATAATTTCTCTTTTCATGTGTTTCTAACCATATAGCCAAATGATCAGAAAACCCTGTGATTTTGTACCTTTGACACAATACGCTTAAACTGTTTGAGACTGTAAAATAATAAATTTCTGTCCTTAAATTAATTATTTTATACATCCATTTTTCATTTTTCCATAAGTACATATTGTTGTCAAAAATTATTTTAAAACCTGCTCTCTCTTTTTGTCTATGTCTTAAGTCACAAAGTCCCCTATTAAAATTATTTGAATATTTATACATACATAATCCTTTATTTTTCTAAACATAACTTCTCTTTGTTTCTGAAATGTATATGCATAAAGTGCGCTCACCCTTTTGTCTATAACTATTATTCTTCCAATAAGTACTATTGTATAATCGAAAATGTCTAGCCAATCTTTGCATAAAATTAATATACCAGAACATTTTACACTGACTAAATTCCACAGTACTTCACCTTTCCATACTCCATTTACTTGTTCTCTGTCTTCATCCGTTGTTTATTTTAATATCAGTAAGTGCTATAATATCCAAATCTAATGTCATACACCATTCTAATACTGTTAGTCTACGATGAATATTCTTTATTAACACTGATGGCTAGGATTCTCAGTTTAATGTATGGATTTAATTTTTATACTTTTCCATTTTATTTCTTTCTTGAGGTGCATTTCTGAGCTTTCGTTTTCTATCCTTTAACCTTTTACCTATAGATCTTCTTTTATTCCTTACTTTTTTCAACTTACTATCTCCTTCATCATTAGAATTACATGTTACCTCTTCCTCATCTTTTTCCATATCATTTACTACATTTATTTTTTCTCTCACATTCATTGTTACTTCATTTTCATCAGTTTGTTCATTTTGCATTTCATCTACTGTGTCTAAAACAATTTTCTCTTGCGTGAACACTGTACCTTGTGTATGTTCTTCTAACTCTGTACAATCCATCCAGGAATGGCGTGTCTTTTCACATTTTATACATTTCTATTCACATTTTTTGGCTTCATGTCCCACTTTTCCACATATAAAACATTTTCTCTTGTCGCAATTATTAATCAAGTGATCATTCTTACCACATAAAATACATGTCTTAGGCTGTCCCCAGTATCTCACAATTTTCCTGTTCCCTACAAAATTATTAATATTAGGTAAATACACATTTTTTTCTTCTTGAATTTTCAATATTACTCCACATTCTCACCCCCCTGTCAACAGACCTTTATTATCATACATTTTTGTAATATGCAAAACATCTTTACACATAGCTTTTAAATAATCTTTCAAGTCATTTATTTCAACTTCAGTTCTGAATTGTACAAATATTTTCTTTTTTGCTTCTCTATTGAAAGCCCGAATTACATACAAGTTCCATAGGTTAGTGTCTTGCCTTTTATCATACTGTTCCAAAAATTTCTCCATACACTGAGCCTCTTCGAAATAAATGTCAAAGTGTGTATCCTTTTTAATACAAATAAAGGCTCTTACCTCTCTGGGTTTTATCCTCAGTGGTGCTGTGACACTGTCCCATTCCTCATACCTGTCCAGTTCCTTTTCTTCCTTACTGCGTATTCTCACACAAAATGTTTTTTGGTTTCTGCTTTATTTCCTCCACTTCTTTCACCTTCTCTTACTGTCTGAGCATACAATTTCTTCTCTTCCTTCTTTTCTTGCATATTATCATCTCACAGAATTCTCTACATTATCTCTCCCCAGGATGCTGCCTTATCACTCTCCAGTTCACTTTGGTCCACTAATTCTTTTAAATAAACATCCAGCAACCCTCCTGATTGGAGGGTTGTAATAACATATTATGATGCCAAAATATCTGTAGCAAAGAAAGTTTGCTGAAAAATTTCCTCTGAATCTGCCATAGTACAATCCTCTGCTCATATTTCACCTTTTCTGGCCTCCATTACTTCACCACTACCAACCTCCTCCTTCCCCGCATTCTCCGAGTCATTCTCCAAAACACTGGCTTCCAGAGCTGTTAAATTAACAGCACATTCATTCTCCTTGCCAGCAATCTTGCTCTCCTTCTCCTCCATGCTTCCTGGTTCTCTGAACTGTCTTTATGCTCAGAATGGAAGGCAGAAAGTGCCACACCAAATTGTGTCCCTGTACAATCATCCATATGAGGAGGAGAAGTTCCCCAATGCACTGGCCGAATTTCCCCTAGTATATATAAGTACCACCTTATCTCTATCCTGAAAAGAGGCCACTAGTCTACTGGGACTAACCCAGTAAATGAAGGATAAATAAATAAATAAATAAAAATGGTGAAGATTCTGAGATTGATTTTATAGAGGAACTTATGGTGAAAATGGACTGTGTCGCTCTATAGTTATCTTGTAAAAGCATCCTGTGGAATGACTAATAGAAGAAATCTAGATATCACATACTGTGTGTGAATAGTTAAGCATATCATATGAAAATGAAATGCCTTACTATAAATTACTTGCTTATTTATTTTTTTTTGTTAGCCTTTGTTGACCAGATTAGTCCCACTAGAGCAATGGCATCTCTTCAAGGTAGACCTGAAGTGGTATTCAGTATGAATAGAGCATCAGGGCATTTCCACAGCTCTTGACAGTAAGTTGATTTGTATCTTTTATAAATACCCTGGGTTAGCATCTCATCCAAAGGTTGTTGTGTGATCAGGAGTACAGTACAGCCAAGGTTGTACTGCAACATCACTGACAGAAAATTAATCAAATTACTTTATACAGGAAGAGAACCTACAGGCTTCTGATCTTACAACTTGTCTATCATGGCAGCATGCTTCCTGTTGAGCTACAGTTCTCCTGAATGTGTCTGTAAATTATTAGGACATATCTCATGACTTTGTTTGAGCAGTCACAGCCATGTAATGTAACTGTGTGCATCATCTTGTGTAATGTCTTATATCTGGTCATGGATGTTATGTTAACTCATTTCCTCCAATGGAGCTCTGAAAATTTGCACTGTATTTTTCAATGGGCGGAGCCTAATCTTTTTTATAACAGTTAAATTATGTCCTAAAATTTCAAACAAATGTTCATAGCTCTGGAATCATAGGTGTTACTAAAGAAATGTAAATGGCAACATCTTCAGCACAAACTATTTGTATAATGGTAGCATTCTTTAGGTTCTAGGTCTTAAATTGGATTTTGCATCCCTGTCAGAAGCTCAAGTTTTCAGAAACTCAAAACTGATATGGTCGAGACCATATGGTCAATTTTTTGAAAACTCAAAGTTTTTGAATGAAAATCAAGGTACAATGAGTATCGGGGAATTTACCCTTTTTCCCATGGTAGTGCAATCTCAGAGTTGGTATATATAATATGCAGGGTGTTGAGAGGTGCAGTGATGCTCGCCCCCCCTGCAAAAACATAGAAAAAAGGTAGATTTTTTGTTGTTTTTGAAGTTCAAGTTTTTGGAAACTCGATCTTATCATCTTGACAATATAAATTTCAAGTTTCTGAAAACTCAAGCTTCTGACATATACCTGGATTTTATAAAGCATAGTAAACACTAACAATTAACTCTAATATTTTGTAAACAGCTTACAATATCTCAACAATCACTCAAGTTACACATACACTGTTGGCAGTGTTTTGTAAATCCAGCAGAGAGTTTGTATGTGAGGCTAAGCAGTTCCGTCTGTGCTACTTGTTTGTCAGTATTTTTAGAAAAACATGAAATTTATGACAATATAAACAGATATTATATAAATTAAAATTAATATCTTTTTACCTGCACTAGACAGGAGTCAACTATCAAATATGTTGTGTTTGCCACTATGTAAACATTAAGATGAAATATTTTAATGCTTTGTATGTTGCATGGTTTTGAAATTACCAATGCAAATATTAACAAGCAATATTTGACACTTGGAGGCATCAGTAGGATGTAACTGCAGAGGCACCTGGAGGTGTCAATCGGCTGTAATGAGTTAACAGTAATCTATATGGCTACCAAGTCAGAGATTCTGCCACAAGAACTTCAACTGTTCTTGACCAAAAGCATCTGCTAGTAAACAGAATGTTAGTACATATAAATATAGGATGCTGCCTTGGAATTAATTCTTAAGTAGCTTTATGCAAACAGTAATATCCAACAGGGTATGTGTGTGTTACTGTGGAAATAATGCCCATCCAGATGTGTTCTGAGGCCTGAAGCCACATGCAGAGGGCCTCTACATTCCCTGGAAGGGTGTTATTTCCACAATAACACACACCCTGGAGGGCATTATTACAGTTGGAGAACTGGGTGTCAGTAAAATTATTTTCTATTTGTTTTTGTGTTTTGGGGTTTGTTTGTTTTTTTGATATTACATACATATATTTGTATATTTTAATTTAAAATAGTTTCTCTGCTTAATGAATCAAACTTGTTTTACTATATTTGTTTTTGCTGGAGAAAGTATTTTACATGAGAAATATGATATGTAAGTATTTAATGTCTAGACATACACACACATACATATTCATAAGCACAAAAATGCAGATTCACACACATACATGTAGAAAAACACACACATTCAAATACACAAACCTACACATGTACGTATATATATTGTAAATGCACACAAATAGGCACTTTATTTGTTATTCTGATTTCTGCTTGTAAACAAATAAATGAAACGCCCCCCCACACACACACACATATACACACAAACAGAATGCAAACATTGTAACTCTTTGCACCACACCCCCACCCCACCCCCTTTACCGTCTGTGGTTTTGCATTCACTGAGGGTTAAGATCAGTCAAAAAACCCTATTATTATTAGTTTCACAATTCTTAATGTTTAACAAATTGATGCGGATGGACTGTCTGTCACAGATAGTATTCCCATCTAGCTATCTCTCTTTCACTCACTCTCATGTGTGAACTCACACATGCACATAAGTTCACACACTCACACAAACACACACACACACACACATACAAGATGTTCTCTTTGTTTTTCTTTTATTTAGTTTTTCTTTTCATTGTATGTCACTAATCACATTTTATTGCATATTCATGCTGCTCATCGCACGTATATGTATAAACATGGCTTTGTGGATAGCAACAGTGCTGCCTCTAGGAAACCATGCAGATCAGCACAGTCACATAACAAGAAGCACTCGAGTTTGTTTACAAGCAAACCTGCTCAGCGAGATTGCATGGACAGCCACAATGACTACAAGGAGTGAAAATCTGGGCAATAACAACAGCATTAACGCAGTAAAGAAAAGTGTACTGAGTGCAATGTACACTACAGCAATTATTTGAAGAATGAGACAGATGTGTACAACTGTAATGATTGTCAGTATTCTATAAGGGGAATTCACTACCCCTTCCCCAAAAATGACAATTTTTGGAGGGGTTAAGAGGGACAAGTGTTAAATCCAGAGATGAAATCAGGTGCAATCCTGCCTAATTGAGAGGTCTGCATGACACATAAGCCACAATCCACACCTGCAAAAATCAAACCCATGTCATCAATGTTGTCACTGAACTGTGTATTTACTGGGTGCAACACAGGCATATCATATGTATGTCTAGTAGAACAACTTGAAGGGAAGTCTGCACTGTGAGATCCTAATGGGTGCGCATCCTGAAGAATACTTCTGTATGGCTGACAAGATGTGTGGGAGCTCACTTTGACAAATGTGATACATTTGACTAAAGCATCCCTGGCTGACATAAGTATCGGCTATATGGAAAACAATGCTTACAAACAAAACACTATTATGAGTGAATCCCCTACACACAGGTGTGTATTGCATGCATGCGCCACAAGTAATACCAATGGATATTATCTGAAGCCTCTGCAACTGATGTGTGAATTAAGAAGTGATCCATTAGAATGAATGGTGCAGCAGAATGTAAAACTGATGGCAATGCATTAACTATGCCCATGTACACAGAAATTGCAGCAGTGTAAAGTCTAGTGTCAATGAGTGAGTAAGCTGTCACTGTGATATTGTGCACATACCAAACAATATATGGAGAACTCTCTATAAGTACATGACAATGCTCAGTACATGTGCCACATGATCACTGTCCTCCTGACACTGCCAGTGAAAATGTTCTACTGCCATGAAATCCTGACATACATGCATGTGTGTTCATGCAAACTATCAAGTGGTAATACTGATGTGATGTAGTGGTACGTGCATGATGCAGTGCAGTCACACTACAGCTGTACCTATGCTACAACTGGACTTCAGCTGTACACCATCTCCATATATAAAGTTTAGTCAGAATCACATGTGATACAGTTGAACTGTTTACACAGTCATACAGCCTATTTTACATCGTTACATCAGTTGTACATCATATGACTATATGTCTATCCATTGAAATGTGCATATGAGGGCCCTGACACCATATGTCTGCACATGAAAACCAAGGTGGATGCAGCTCAAGCAAAACAGTTAATTACATAAATACTGACAGTCACACAATAATGCTGGGGAGCACCTGTTTAATCTTTGTGAATAAAAACACAATACTAGAAACAATGAATTCCCCAAGGTTGCAAGTGAATCTCAGCATGTCATATGGTTGTCTGTATAACAGTATAACAGCATTACAACATGTGGATGATTCCAGGCATATGTACCCATGTGGATGATTCCAGTCATATGTACCCATGTAATAAGTATGATGCAATATTACTGCATGTCAGATGTTTCCAAATGCTATGTATACCCATGAACACCTGTGCGATACTGCATCTGTCACTGTGATGGCTGCATGACAACTGTGTAGAATGTTGATATACTGCAGTACAAGAACAGATGCCTTAGTAAGGCAACGATATTCATTTATTTTATTTATTTATTTATTTTACATTTGTTTACTGGGAAAGTCCGATTGGATGCAGGTCCTTTTTCTGGGAAGGCCCGGAGAGAAAAGCTCCACGTTTGCTTAATAAATCATAGAACAAGGTACACTAATAATATGACAGAATACAGAAATAATCCAAACGAATATCAAGTAATACAAAAATAATGCAAAAGAGTACAATGTCATGCAAAAGACAGAGAAAGATTGCAATTACATGAAGAAGTAATAGTAGTTTGCAACCAGCAATGTCATGGATTACAATTTCATGTACTGGAAAAAACTGCGAGGTTAAAATAATTCAATATAATTTTGATCTGTGATGTAAGCAAACCAGTTGGATATAGAAAGAGTATATAAATCACAGCTGGAGATAGAGACAATACATAAATCATTGCACAGGAGATTTAGTTGCTTGTGAATATAATACAGTAGTAGCCAGTTCCAGTTTTAGAGGTTTGGTGAAGACATTCATGAGGAGTCGCTAGCTTCTGAGGAAGGGAAATTGGGCTGTCATGTAGGGTTACAGGAACAGAGCCAGGACTTTAAAAGATGTTTTCAGTAGCATTTTCAATTGTGGGATTGAGCAGTTGGAAATAAGAGAGCTTGGGAGTTTATTCCATAATTTGGAAATGTATGAAAATACTGATTCACCGGCTGCGTTGTTTGCTTTGGATACATGTAGGAGGGATTTGTTGGAAGAGCAGAGATAGCTAGAGGAGTTGTATGGCTGTAAGAGGTTATGGAGAGCAGGAATTTTATCAGGGTTAGGAGGATTTTGTGAGTGAAGTTAAGTTGATTAAAGTGCAGTAGTTGCGGAAGTTCGAGCCGGTTTAGTTGTATAATTGATGTGAAGTGATGGGATCTATATGAGGCACCAGTTGCAAATTTGTCTATCTTATTGTAGCAAGATTCATGTTTGGCAAGGTCAGTTTTACAGAGGTTGGTAAGTACTGGGTAAGCATATAAGAGAGTAAATAGGAGGTGTGTTCGGGCAATAGTGGATTTAGTATTATTGGTTAGGAATTGTTCCTACAGAGGAGACCAAGTTTCTTGTGGATGTTTTTAATGGTTTGGGCAGTATATATATCAAACTTCAAATTGTTATCTATTTCAACACCTAGCAGTTTTGTGTGGGTTGAAGGGGTAATGATGGTTTTGTTTTTGGATACGATACTGAAAGGTGGGGAGGGGGTTTTGTCTGGATGGAAGAGGACAAGTTTTGTTTTGTTTGGGTTAAGGATGAGGTGGGAGTTAGTGAAAGATTCCTTGATGTGTTTGTGGAGTGTTTGAAGAGAGAAGGCTGAGCATATAAGAGTTGAATCATCAGCATATTGGATTATTGTGATGTGAGGTGTGGAGTTATGGAGTTGATTGTTAATGATAGAGAAAGGGCCCCAGGATGGAACCATGGGGGACTTCTATGCTAACTGGAAGAAGGGGGGATAATTGTTGCTGCCATAGGATGGCTTGTTGATGACCTGCAAGGTAATTTTGGAACCAGGAGATGGATGAGGTACAGAGGTTTAGGGAGGAGAGGATATTGATTAATTTTGGGTGGTTAACCATATCAAAGGCCTTGGATAGGTCTAGGAAAATAGCAGATACATATTGTCCATTATTCCTATAATGGTTCGCTGTGCTGGTAAAGGACATCAGGGCTGTGGAGGTACTATGAGAGTGGCAAAAGCCATGTTGCGGATTTGTTAACAATTTTTCTTTGTAAAGGTAATCCATGAGTTGGGTATGGATGACTCTCGAGAATTTTAGATGGGGAGATAAGATGGCAATGGGGTGGTAGTTTGTTAACTCAGTGGAGTTACCTCCTTTGTGTAGAGGTATAATGTGAGACATTTTCCAAATAGTGGGGATCAAGCTCTCAGTGATTGATCTATTTATAAGAATGGCTACTGGGTAGGCTATTCCTTCTGCTGCATTTTGAAGGAATTCAGCAGGGAGGTTATCTGCTGCTAGGGTATTTGGTTTAAACCTTTTGAGTAGTTTTTTTATTGTGTTTACAGAGACTGGTCTGAATGAAAACAGGTTGGTGGAGGTTTGAGAGTGGGTAGTATGTTGGTGTGTGACAGGAGTGTAGTCATCAGTAGAGGACTGAGAGTTTGTGAGGGCTTGGATTGACTCTGTAAAGTAAGTATGAAACTGGGTTGCTACATCGTCTGTGTTGTTAGGAGTTGGCACAGTGGGAGTAGCTGATTTACCTGAGTGTAGTATGTTGTTAACTGCAACCCAGAAGTTTTGTGGATTGTTTTGGTATTTTAGTTGAATATTTCGGTAGTAGATGGTTTTATCACATTTCACTAGTTTTTGGCTTTGTTACGTAATTCACGATATATTTGCTTTGTTAAGTGGGATCTATTTTTATGAAATTGTTCCCAGGCCTTATCCCGAGCCTTAAGTAGAGAACTACATTCTTTACTTAGTCGGGGACCATAGTTTGATTTACCTCTGTTGTTTCTGGGTGGTGCATGGTGGTTGAGGATGTTTAAGAAGGAGGAGTTGAAGAAGTTAACTGCTTCATCTAAGGTAGCTGTCTGAGAGTTTCCCAGTTGCAGCTTTTTAGGGAGGAAATTGCTGGCATTGAAATTCCTTGTATCTCTGATTTGATGGTAGGTGGCTTGGTTAATGGGTTTTAGCACAAAGGAGAAAAGTTGTCTGGTGGTCACTTAGGTTGTCAAGGAGATAACCTGAGTGTGTCATTTGGGTTGGGTTGTTGACTAAGGTCCAGTCTAATATGGATTGTAAACTGGAAGTTTTGTCTGTCCTAGTAGGAAATGTGATTACTTAACTACCAGTTCTAAAGTAAAAAATAACCACAAAAAGAAGGAGCCTTCTCAGATGTTTAATAAAAACTAAACGTCCAAATCAGATACAGTCCCTGCACAAACAATGGCTGTACAAATGCTGAAATACACCATAAAATATCCTTCGCAGATTGTTAGAATGAACACAGCATAACACCATCAAATATTCTGTCCAAATTGTCAGAACAAACGCAGCATAGCACCATGAATTTTGTAGTATAAACTTAAAACAGCAACACACCACTATAACTCCTGTAGCGCCTCGGCTTTTCAGCCTTCACAGAATATGCTTCTTCTCCTGCCCCTACCCTATGTGATTAGTTGGGTAACCCTGTGTAGGTTCATATGTGATGTTGGATTTGAAGAAGAGCATGTTAGCCAGTCAATGTTGAAATCCTCTAAGAAGATTGTTTCTTGAGGAAGGGAATTCGATGCCCAGTGTAGTATGCATGCGAGTGTGGGAATATTATTCTCTGGTGGAATGCATCCACCTAGGATGTTTATGCTCATAGTAGCATCCAATGTCAACAGTCCTCAGGAGGCATATTACTAAAGCTGTTATGGTAGGAACATATAACCAGCAGCAGCTGCCATCAGAATGGTAGCTCAAATCACAGATTGGAACACACTGCTGTAGGAATATAGAATATCCACACCACAACATAGCACATGTGGATGACAAAAGCATTGACATGTGCAATGTTCAGAGGGTCATTGGACATTACTAGACTACCAGCCAACAGCACATAAAGTCCTAGCCATTATAATACCATTTAAACACAAGTCACTATATGTATGTGATGGAAGATAGTAGACACATATGTAATTTTTTTTTTTGAGGGAAGGGACCTAAGAATGTTAAGATCAGGTAGGTAGGGAAAGTGAGGAAGCATGTGCAGACAAACAGGATAACAAGATAGACACAGGAATGATGATGGACACAAGAGGCTGGGGACACCATGACTGGGGATAGGTAGGTGACAATTGGAGGCACATGCCTGTAAAGCATGGGAACAGAGAGAATCCAGTCCTTACTCTCAGAATTGTCATCACTGTGCCCTTCCTCAGTTCCCTGTGAGACTGCTTGATGTTGGATTCTCTTTTCTAATTTAATGAGCAACCTCTGCAGCCGGCTGATGTGGGCACCAAAGCAAGTTTCTATAACATCACACATCATCCCTGGCAGCTGCTGGTGGGGGACATAATCACTGCCTCCACCAATACTCCTGGAGGTACCAAGGAACCAGCAGCCAGGGCACTGCTACCTGATGTGAATGGGCCAGGTAGCACTGGAGTTGTGGAGGCAGTACTGCCAGTTTGCATCTCAGAAGTGCTAGGTGTTGGTGCAACAACCAGTGGAGGGTTGTCAGGCTGAGCTACAATGGTTGGCCTACCTTTCTATGCTGAAGAGCATTTGGTTTGTTGTCAAGAAAGTATAACATCAGAACGGTGTGATTCCAGGTAACCCACAAAAAAAAAAAAGATATATATATATATATATATATATATATAGAGAGAGAGAGAGAAAGAGAGACAGAGAGATAAGGGTTGGGATAAGTCAAAAATAGAAAAGAGATGATTGGAAGCATGATATGTCACATTCATGCTTTATTACAATAAATATCCTTTATTATTATACTAGCTATAGAGCTTTTAAAATCCAAAGAATGACTGTGAATTGTTACAAGTATTCCTTGGAATATACAGATATTTCATATACAATTTAAAAGATACAGCAGATTAACTTAACAGCATGGCATTAAAACCAATATTGCTGCATGTCAAATGTAGAAATGATACTTGTTGCATCACTCTATAGGTTACTTGTGGGAATTGAACTCATATAATTTGACTCTGCTATTACACTTGCCTGATAAAATTACCAAGAGCTAGAGCATACAGCATGCATGCTTGCTGTTACAGTTAGGATATGCATGCTGAACTTGATACTGATCTATGGAATTACAATATAGTTATTACAGTCAGGGTCAGTTGTGTTTCATACATACGCATTGCCTCTCTGAGTCGGTCCAAACTCTCAGCATGTGCCTTCCTGTTCACCAAGGTTTCCTCTGCAGTTGTAAAGTAGAAATTGAAAGAAGTGACATGAAAGCATTATTGCATACCAGTCTTGGCTCTCTACAACTTTCCATAGCATTTAAAGTTGCCTAATCTGTATAGTTACACAACTGGGGGATGTCAGCAATTCTAAACTCATCCAGCCACTGGTCAAGTTGTGGCTGCTTGCTCCACTTTAGGTCACTGTAGTGGTGCCTATGCTGCTCCCCAGTGAGTGGTATGTCAGTCGCACTAGAGACAGCCTTGGCTAGGCTGTTCCAAGCCTCAGCCTTGTACTGAAACCCTGTATAGTCCTTCTGCAGCAACCTACAACTGCAGTGCTTGGAGGCTCCTTGATTGCTGGGCCAGGACACGGTTGTTACAAGTGGTGGGATCTACTTCACATACTAATTGGCTTGTAGTGGTGTGGGTAGAGCGAATTCCTGTAGCTTATGTACATTGATCTCTAAAAGTGTTTTCTACTCTAAAACAGCCACGCAGTGCATACCAAGAGTTCAGATCACAATTATTTATTTTGTTAGCTTAGTGTTAGTCAGGGTGAGCAGGCAGCATGCCAGCAGAAGAGTATGGAAAGATGACAAGGAGCCAGCTGGTGGAGATGTGCCAGACTAGGGGGGCTGGTGCATGGAAACCTGACTAAGGCAGACCTGATTGCAGCCTTGGTTACAGCTGCATCAGAAAACAGCAGCCTGGAGGATAATCAGACTGACAGTGAAGATACAATATTCTCTGAGAATGGACAGCTCAACCTTTCTGCAGTGGACTTAAAAATCCAGCTGGAGCTAAACAGACTTGAGTAGGAGGCCAGGCGTATGAACTGGAAGCAGCCGAGAAAATGAGGAGCCTAGAAGCTGAAGAACAGGAACAGCAAAGAAAGCATGAGAGGGAAATGCTGACTCTTCACCAGAGTCATGGAGGTAATGGGGAAGGGAGTAACCGGATCCAAGAAGCACAAAAGGTCGGTAAATTTCTTACACAGTTTAAAGAGGGGGATAATTGTGATAGCTTCATTCATATGTTTGTGCGGGTATGTAAACAGTATGAAGTTGACCAAGAGCTCTGGGTATGGTTCCTGACCCCCTTACTCCATGGTAAAGCTGTAAGTTCTTTAGCAAAAATGCATGACACTGACTGTTTTGATTATACTGCTGTAAAAATACATTTGTTAGAATGTTTTAAGCTAACACCTGAAATGTATAGGAAAAAGTTTCGTGAGCATAGACGCAAGGCAGATGAAAATGTATGTGAATATGTTGTTGAACTGAGCACTTATTTTCATAGCTGGATGAGTGGCTATCAGGTCACCACTTTTGAAGGGCTGGCAGACCTTTTGGTAAAGGAACAAGCCCTTAGCACTTTGCCTGAGGACATGAGGATCTGGTTAGCTGATAGACAGTGTGCTACTTCAGAGGAGTTGGGGAAGAAGGGAGACCTATACCTAGTAAGCAGAGCAGCCCTGCACAGGAAAGGGGCCCCCAGTACTGCTCATGGGACTAAAGGAACCCATGGTGGGCAGCACAGACTGCCCCAACAGAATCTGCCAGTAGCAGGGGAAGCCACTAGTCCAGGTATATGTCCAGGAGCTAGGGTTAAATGTTTTGAATGCAACCAGTGGGGCCATGTGGCATACAGGTGTCCACGGAGGCAAGGTGGGGAACCAAAGGTAAGAGAGCCAGTAAGTGGGAAAGACAAAATGCCAATAGTAGGTTGTCTTGAGACAACAGGGGTATGGAACTACCATCCTGCAGATGTCCTGAGAGGAAAGGATTTGGATGAGGCAGTACCATGTACTTACACAGTTAAAAGCAGTGAGGCTAGGAGACAAGCATGTGGATCTGGTAGCCTGGGGGAGACCCAGACAGACTGCATATTTGCAGCAGGACTGCTGAGGTGGTTACTTCAGGGAGTGAGCTACGCTGTAGCAGTGAGACTGAATGTGAGCCACAGCTGCTTGTGGCTACTGATGTTCCCTTGGACAGGGTAACTGCAAAGACAGAGGTGAGTAGTAGTACCCAGGCTGACAGTGAGGCACCGCTGTCAGAGGATGCCAGACTTCCAGTGGAAGGGGAGCTGGGAAGGGTTACAAAGAGAGACTTGAGACAGGCTCAGCTGTCAGACCCTACATTGCAAGGCCTGAGGCAGGTAGCTAGGGAGGCACCTGATTCTCAAGGGAAGGGGGAATATGTATATTGGAACAAAGGGCTACTGTACAGAGAGTGGACCCCTGAGGGAGGGCTAGACGATGAGAGAGTACAGCAGTTGGTAGTGCCTAAAGCCTACCATCTGGCACTTCTAGCCATGGCCCATGATATTCCCTTTGCAGGTCATATGGGCATAAAATGTACAAAGAGGCATATTGTGCAAAACTTCTATTGGCCTGGAATTTTCAGAGATGTAACAGGGTACTGCAGGACCTGTGAGCAGTGCCAAAAGGTAGGCAAGGTAGGAGACAAGGGGAGAGCGCCTTTGATGCCTTTGCCTGTGATTGAGTAGCCATTTCAGAGGGTAACTATGGATATTGTGGGTCCTCTGAGTACCCCAAGTTCCACAGGGAAAAAGTATATCCTATTGATTGTAGATTATGCTACACGATACCCTGAGGCAGTGTCTTTGTCCTCCATTGAGGCCGAGAAGGTGGAAAATGCTTTGCTAGAAATTTTCATCAGGGTAGGTTTCCCAAAGGAAATACTGTCTGACAGAGATGCCAGTTTTATGTCAGACCTGCTGGCTTGTCTGTAGAAGTCCTGTGGGGTGAAGCACATGAAGACCACACCCTACCATCCCCAGACTAATGGTCATGTTGAAAGGTTAAACTCTACAATCAAGTCCATGCTACGGGCATTTGCAGATCAGTTTAAGAGGGATTGGGGCAAATATTTGCCCCATCTGTTGTTTGCTTACAGAGAGGTTCCCCAGGAATCCACAGGTTTTTCACCCTTTGAGTTGCTGTATGAGCATAGGGTGAGGGGACCTCTAGATTTAATTCAAGATGAGTGGGAAGGTGAGTGTGAGTATCACAAGGAGTCTGTTGTGGCATATGTCCTGAACCTCAGGACAAGGCTCAGGGAACTCATGGACCTGGCCCAGGAGAACCTGGCAGAAGTCCAACAACAGAAAAGGGTGTGGTATGACAGGAATGCTCGAGCTAAAGAGTATGCTGTGGGGCAGCAGGTGATGGTCCTCATTCCTGTCAGACACAACAAGCTGCAGGCAGCTTGGGAGGGACCCTACAAGGTGGTAAGAAAGGTAAGTGAGGTTAACTACATGGTGGAAGTGCTAGGCAGATGGCAGAGGCACAAACTGTACTATGTTAACATGATGAAACTTTACCATGATAGGGAGGCCCTTGTGCTGAACATTTGCAGTGGATTGCAAGAGGAGTCTGAGAGAGATCTTGTGACTGATCTCCTCAGTAAGGCTCGGGCTGACACCTCGGTGGAAGGGGTAGCAATATCCCAGCAGCTATCTCCTACCCATATTCGAGAGATCTGAGCAATGTTGCAGGAGTTTGGGGGCATGTTCACCGGGAAACCAGGGAGCACCCACCTGGTGCAGCACCAGGTGGATACAGGACCCCAAAGGCCTATCAGGCAGACCCCGTATAGGATGCCTGAGAGAGTCAAACAGACTCTGAGGGAGGAGGTACAGAAGATGTTGAAACTAGGGGTGATTCACGAGTCCAACATTCCCTGGGCCTCACCAGTGGCATTGGTGCCAAAGAAAGATGGCAGCAACATGTTCTGCATGGATTACAGGAAATTAAATAGTCACACAGAGTCAGATGCTTACCCCATGCCTAGGACAGATGAGACCCTAGAGCAGCTGGATGGGGCTAAGTATCTTACAACCATTGATCTTACCAAGGGTTACTGGCAGGTGCTCTTGACTGCCATTGCTAGAGAGAAGTCAGCCTTTGTGACTCCTTTTGGCTTGTATGAGTTCACAAAGATGCCCTTTGGGATGAAGAATGTCCCAGCGACTTTCCAGAGGCTGGTAGATAATATCTTAGTAGGAGCAGGAGGGTTTGCCCTTGCTTACATGGATGATATTGCTATCTACAGCCATTCCTGGCAAGAGCATCTTCAGCATGTCAGGGAGGTGCTGGGCAGACTACAGAGGGCAGGGTTGACCATTAAGCCGAGCAAATGTCAGGTGGGTATGGCAGAGGTCTCCTACCTAGGACATAGAGTGGGGAGTGATAAGATAAGGCCAGAACCTGCCAAAGTGGAAGCTATTCAGGCATGGCCTGCACCTGTTGCCAAAAAGCAGGTGAGGGCATTCGTAGGGACAGCAGGATACTACAGAACATTTGTTCCCAATTATAGTACCATAGCTGCTCCTCTGACAGACCTGACAAGGAAGAACAAGCCAGATAGGTAGTGTGGACCCCAGCATGTGAGCAGGTATTTCAGAAGCTTAAGGAAGCTTTGGGAGGGCCCCCTGTGTTAGCCAGTCCAGACTACAGCAAAGACTTTGTTGTGCAGGTGGATGCTTCAAACTATAGGGTGGGGGTTGTACTTAGCCAGATTTCTTCAGAGGGAGAAGAGCACCCAGTGGTTTATCTCAGTTGTAGGCTACAACCCAGGGAGGAATGCTATGCAGTGGTAGAAAAGGAATGTCTAGCCATAGTGTGGGCACTACAAAAACTTCAGCCTTATCTGTATGGAAGAAAATTCACTGGGATGACAGATCACAACCCTCTAACATGGTTAAACAGAGCCAGTCAGCAAAATGCCAAGTTGCTAAGATGGAGTCTGGGGTTGCAAGCATATGATATGTCAGTGCAGCACCGCAGTGGGAGTAGCAATACCAATGCAGATGGGCTCTTAAGACAGGGAATGGAGTGAGGTGCACCCAGATAGACCTGACACTCTCAAGCAACATTTCTCAAGGGGCACTTGAAAAGCTTGCTTGAGTTCCCCGGGGGGGGAAGAGATGTGACGATTGGGGAGATATGGACAAAGGCTGCCAGCCTAGTCAAATATAATTTGATATATAATTCTATCAACTGTATAAATAAATGTAAAATACAGGCTTGTGTTTTTAAATGTAAGAAAACACTGTGAAATGTGGAACTGCAAAATATGTGACAACATTGCACTCTACTGGCTCAGTGAAGCATGCTGTATCATTTCATGTTAGAATTTGGCCTGAGGGCAGCTGGATGAAGATTTCATGCCCATTGTTGTAAGGCTAAAGTTTATGACTAGAATTTAGATGTGGAAGGTGCTTTTATTGCTTTAGTTTCTGTTAGCATATACATGTGAAATGTCTTGTATCATTTTAAGTTTCTGAGGAGGTGTTAGATTGCTAAATAATGCAGTTTGTGGCCTGAGAACTCCGACCAGGAGTTAAGATGATGCAATATGAATACTGGGAAAACCTAAGTGTCAAAAATGATGTAATTTTGGGAGGGCCTTAGAGACATGTTTGTTAGTAATGTTTAAATACTATTTCTCACAAGAGACCTGGAGCATTTTGATCTTGGACATCTAACTTATCAGCACTCTGCTTATGCTCACATGTAAGTTTGTAGCACTGTGATATCTTGTAGGAATAGTTAAAGCTAGTAAAGATTAATTAGGTATTTTTCTTTGAAACCAGACCTGTCCTACTGTATTATTTTAAGTTTCTGTTTGATCTGTGAACTCTTAGATATCTCTGTGGTGTAGTAGTTTTGTCTTGTGTTTTAATTATTTATTATTGAATATTTTTAAAGCCTTCTACCTGTGGCTGGTTTGTGTAGAGATGAAGTATGCTTTAGAGTACATTATATATTTACTTTAGAGTACATTATATATTTATAGAGTTTACTAAGCCCTTCCAATAAGCCTTAGATTGTATAGTCACATTACCACTGGATATTAATATTGCACAGTAATAATTGGACACCCTTTTAAGGGCCTTTTAGTAGCTGATATTATTAACTGGGTGGTGGCAGTAATTACTATTGTATAGTCTGTGTAAAGGGGCATAGCTGGAGAATCTGTGTCAGCCTTTCCCAGGAGTGTCTGTGAAGTTGTATAAATGCTTATCTCAAAGTGTGTGTGTGTTGTGTCAGCTACTTGGGCAGGGACACGAAGCACTGGTTGGGCAGAGAGGGTACTGGAGGTTCTAGCTTGCCCAGTTAGGCTGAGACCTGGACCCTATAGCTGTGCCAGTGGGGAGTCTTATTGGAAACCTGGTGAGAAAGGTACCAGCCCCAGACTGACTATGATCTCTGTGTGCACTTAAGGGAAATTGTACTTTACTGTGTGTATTAATTATCCTTTCCTCTTCTAGGAGATGACCTCCCTGGTGTTAGTGGTGAGGATTGAGGCTCCTTGACTGCTGGGCCAGGGCACGGTCGTCACAGAGTGCATCAAATATTTTTGATCCTTTCAAAGCCCACATCTGTGCCCTGAATTTCACACCATCCTTCCCATCCCCTGCCATGTCTGCAAAGGTTCTCCAACAATAGTTGTAATGTTTTCCTGCCAATATGTGATATTTATTTATTATTTTATTTTACATTTAACTGGGAAAATCCGACTTGGAATGAGCCAATTTTCAGAGCCGGCCCAGGGAGAAGTGCTCCAGACACATGTCTTTGTAATGTGGGAGGAAACCGGACCATGTGGAGAAAACTCACACGAATGCCAGGAGGACATGCAGACTCCACACAGAAGGCACCCCAGCCAAGAATCAAATTGGAGAACCTCTTGCTGTGAGCCGACGATGCTACCGCTGCACCATCCATAAAATTATATATCATGTTTTACAACCAGTGCGCAAACATGCACAACCATGTCAACTGCATTTGCGAGATGGTGAGCAAAGAGAAACATTGCCAAACAAAGAGGAAGGGAGTTTCTGAAACAACGTGGATAATGTGACATTTGGCATTGATTTATGGCATGTGTGCTGCTATACATGGTCACACTTTGTCAACTGGTCAATACCGAAATGCTAAATGACTTGGCTTTTACACCATGACTTTGGAGAGATCAATGGGATGACTTGGCGCATATTTTGTGGGGACTTACACCCTGTTAAAAGTAATTTGTACAAGGTGGGATTCAAACCTATCTAAGAAGGAATACATACATTTCCACAAAGGTGATTATTCCTCATTGCCACAGAAGTCATTGTCATTACAGATTTACAGCTTCAATAGTAACTGCAGATATATTTCAATTAGGCATGTATGGGTGTAACAGTAAAAGGTCCTGGCTTATGCATTTTCATGTGTGATGTAGGACTAATGTCTGATAATATACTGGAAATGGGTAGACATGCATGACTTCAGCAATAGAGTTTGAAGTAATGATACATACCTCATAATGAATTTTGTTTTACAGTTACACTTAGGTTGTAGATGATTATCAGTAAACTACTGTGTCAATTAGAGATATGCAACTGAAGTTTGGATGATATAATCATCATTGTCATGCTAAACCAGTTAAACACATAATATGTATAATGCCTACAAAAGTATGTGAAAATAAGCAGCAGTGATGCCTTTCAGTCAATCAACCTGCTCCACATAGATATTGGTGTGTAGTATTACCTTTATAATCAAAGTTTTGTGAAAATTTACAGTGGGACACCCTTACTAAAAAGTAGAGCCTGCTGGATTTGAACTATGGCTCACCTGTGCTCCAACCACAATCTCATTGCATTTATACCAGGTGCCACAGGGAAAGATAAGCAGCATTAAGTACTTTCCAGAGTGCTGATGGCCACGCATCACCACAGAGCCTGTTTGTGCGAAAGAAGGCAAACCAAATTAATTTGTTCACTTTTTTCCTTAAGCAATATACTCTGTGCATAGGTAGGCAACATGCAAATGTAAAAAGAAACAGTGAACATACATTACTTGAGTAAATACTCATTATGACCCTTCCTCAGTATAAACAACTACTGTGCAACTCCAACCCCAAATTACCTATGTTATCTCTTTCTTAGCTCAACATATTTACACCTTGAGCCACAAAGACACCTGGGTATCAGGTGTAATTTTGCAGTCATTAGTATTCATGTTTCTGACTGCAGCAAAATGCTGCTAAGCATATTTACGCTTTGTAAGGCAACTGAAAATAAATTTTCATTTTTAAGTAGCTAACCGTGTTTGCACTATGCCACACATCACCCACAAGAAAAAAGAAAAACATAAATAAATAACTAAAGAATAAAAAGAAGGGAAACAAAGATTAAACAATTACACATCTCTGGATTTAAACCATCAGACTGCTGTAGTTACAGTGAGTTCTCTGCTTTGCCACAGACACAACTTTGCAGTAACAATCAAATAATGTGCAGACAAGCAATTAATATTATATACCTCATGACTTCAACAGCCCAAACACATCCTCTATATTTCTTGTTTGACTGTGTGTGCTTCATTATACCATTCCTCCCAGAGTGTGAGTGCATTTCTGATGGGTGTCATTAGCCATGGTTTAAATGCATCTCCTGCATTTCCAGTAAATGGCCTTGTGGGGCATCACCCCTAGAAAACCTCTGGTAGAGTTGTGAATTGTGCCAGATATGGGAGTTGTGGTAACAGCTGGGGTTATTAGCAGACACATTCCTTATCATTACACATGATCTGGCAGGTAATGGAATGGAAGCCCTTTCTGTTGATGTAGATCCTTCTCTGTTCCCTGGGTGGTGATTTAATCTCAATGTAGGTACAGTCTATGGCACCCAAGACTTTAGAAAAGTGTGCTATGGAATAAAACTCCTTACTTCTAGCTCGGTCCTTGGGGGTTGGGGGAGGAAATATAAATAAAGTCACTGGCAAACTATAGTATAGCATTCAGGAACTGGTGTAGGATCCTGGATTCTGATGCCTGTGACACCCCCAACATGTCCCCTGTGAGTTAAAGAAAGGTTCCTGCACCTACTATTCTTCTACATATACCTTGGTCTCCACAGGTATTGTTTCCTCTCTGTTTGTCCTTGCTCTTAGGTGAGGACAACAGGCATTGCAGATTTCCTGGAGTGTGTCTCTGTCCACCCTGTAGCGCTCTACTATTTCCATCTCATGCAGACCATGAAAAGTTAAATGGAGTCTAAACACCCTTCTCCTCCTTGCCAAAGGTCTATCAGCAGCAGCAAAAGCTTGAGCCTGTTGCACATACACACGCAGAACAGCATCAGCAGACCCTAACATTCTCTCCCTGTAGTATAGTTTCTGTGGCTGTGTTCCAATAGGCTACACTCACTGTACAGTACACAATTGCTTTCTAGTTTTTTGAATAACTCCGCCATCTTGAATTTGTTGTTTAGAATACAATTCAGCTGCATATGCTGTAATTAGCATGCTACAATGTTTAGCATGTTTGCACGGCTCTACACATCATGTAGAACTGATATTGAATACAAATCGGTGAGCTAGCGTGTGCGAGCTGTGTAGGGTTTATTGCATCCTGCCCATTATTTTTTTTCAGTACTAGAAACAAAAAATGGCAGTCTGCAGTCTCCTAGAAATAAAATAAGTAGTTCTGTTTATTTTGATAGAATTTATAATGTTTGTAGAAAATGGGAAAATAAGCTGGCAGAGATTTGCGCAAAGAAACTAACCGAATCTGGATTGCTCCTTTGAATCATACCATGACAACTTGTTTGAGTATTCTAGCTACACTGCATTTTTTTTTTTTTGCATTTACCAGATCTTTGCCATTTCCATTAATATGTGATAGTACTGAATCGAGTATAAAATATACATCTCAGGTATCTTCCCTACTACCTTTGTAGAACTATTTAAGCTGGTAGTAACTCAGATGACTGTAAACGATCCCACAACATTTATCAAAAAAAGAGTAAGATAAGTTCCTAGATGTTTTGGCCAAATTGTCCCAAGTTAGCATGAATACCACTTCAGGTCTCCCCTGAAAAGTAGACACTATCTTTGTAAGACTAACCCTATCAACAAAGAGTAACTAACTAACTAACTAACTAACTAACTAACTAACTGACTGACTGACTAACTAACTAACTAACTGACTGACTGACTGACTGACTGACTAACTAACTAACTAACTAACTAACTGACTGACTAACTAACTAACTAACTAAATAAATAAATCTTTCTCCTTAGTAAGCTCTTTATTTCTTAATGATTCAGAAACCTGATTTTTTTTCTTCCCTCATTTAAAGAGGCAAATAATCTACCTTTGTTTCCAGAACATGGAGTTACTTCAAATTGCAGAATCTTGAAAAGCGGTGACCATATAAATGAAAATCATACTATGTCTAAGATTGCTGTTTCTCAGACTATTATCTTTTCTCCAAGGTGTTGTGATCTCTGAGCTGGTATTTATGTTTCAGGGAGAGTAAAAAAGTTTAAAGGTGAAGAGGTAAGTTCTATATTCAATCTCCTGCCATACTTTCAGTCTTTTTTTTTCGGTATGCCT
Organism: Protopterus annectens; assembly: GCF_019279795.1. Classification (NCBI taxonomy): domain Eukaryota; kingdom Metazoa; phylum Chordata; order Ceratodontiformes; family Protopteridae; genus Protopterus; species Protopterus annectens. Next base: position 1,280,166,604 of record NC_056731.1, on the reverse strand, counting down.
AGATTTGGCAATCCAAGTCTCAAAGTTTCAACAGGGAGTCCTCTCTGACAAAATATCATGCAGAAATGGCATGTAGGAATGTCTTGTTCTGAGAAAAGGAGTTTCTGCTGTGGCATCCATATTGTTCTGTCACATTTCTCACCCCACAATTCTGATACACAGTCAGCGGGTGCATTGTGATGTCCATATGTATCCTGCTATGTTGCATCCTATATAAACAAATATAGCCCTATTATAACTTTGTCCTCACCCTTCCACACCAGTATCATTTTTGACATGTACACACAATGAGATAAATATTTACTTTTATAAGCAACAATGACAATATGCCCTTTGGGGGCAGATTTATCAGGCCTTGTGTAAACTTTGGCCTCCTTCAGGGTACCATAGCACTTCAACTATTATACCCCATAGAGAAATTGTCCCTCAGCACAGCCTGCTAATGTTGCATATGCCCCATCTTTCCATTCTCTGCCTCCAGTTGCTGCAGGGAACACATACCTCCAAGCACATGTTTTTCCATCCCAGTGTCCCCTCCCTTTATCAATATTTTGGAACTCTGCTGTATCCCCTGACATACGTTGAACCCTTTGTACCCCACCAAAGGTGCCCAGGCTATCCTTCTGTACTTCAAAGTGTTCACATCCCCAAGTTTCATATATAGTGTACTGCAAGTTTCATTACAACCATGTGTGCTCACACTGCATTATTATCAACAGTCTTTGCTATACCATGTATACTTGTGATGTACTATGCGGCACATAAGTACACATTATAGGATATCCACACCATTATGTCATCACAAACACATGGTTTACTGAGCCATGATGTCTGTGTGTCAGGTAGTAGGGCCTGTATTACTAAGTAAGCTGCAAACTGCACAAGCAGTGGAGGCCCTGTACCATTCCTTGAACCACTGCAAATATATTGAGGTGAACTGTGGACGCTACACAGTCTATCCCTATTTTCTGGTGTATAACACAGGCCAGTCTGGCATCCTTCTTGGCCTGCAGACATTAAAAATCCACCAAAAACTCCTGTAAGGTAGGCACATCTGGATGAAAATATAGACACCAAGTTAGTGTAAAATCTGCATGCCAAATGTTTAACTACTTCCACTGCTAGTAGGATTGCTGGATACCACTCCAAATCAACCAAAAATCTGTAGTTGAAATGTTCAGATAACACTAGCATTAAGCACCACAATCAAGGGAAGAACAATATCCAAGAGACCACTGCTTGCAGAACCAACTGGAGGGCCAAAGAGACAGAGCATAACTTCAACAGAGTCATAAAAACAAATGTCAGATTAAAAAATGCAGCTAGGGTAGCCAATGACCATTATCATTTGCCAAGTTCCTATTTACAGGGAAACTGAGGTGCCAATACATAGAGGCTGTGCATGTATAGACAACCCAGATTCAGCTAGTAAAATGGTTGTACAGAGAAGGGAGAAATGATTGCTCCAATGACAGCACTCTCAGAGAGAGATGAATGCATTATATCCAGAGTATGATGGGGGACTGGTCCTTGCAAAGGGTGTGGTGCAAGATATGTAGCTTGCCACTGGGGGTGTGCACTTTGATTCCCCTCCCTTACAAGACATATCATCCTCATATGTGGTAATGCTGAACCCAGCCCCAAATTGCTGTTACCCCATATCCTTCAGTTAGACTGTCACATGCTCCCATCACACATCAAGATGTGGCATTAAATCTGCCAGCATTGATCTATGCATCATCAGAAAGACTTTCTTTTTCTGTAAAACAGAATTTCCAGGATGGATATGATGGCATCTTTTCAGCAGAGTCATAACAGAAGCCAGCTTCCTTATCACTTTCATGCCCATCTTCATTTCCTGTACCTGTGGCAGACCTTATAAGTGGATTAGAGGCAAGTTCCCCTTTTAATCTTGGTGAAGCTCAAGCATATACTCAATGACCCATTTACTCTGTATCAACTCTTGTCTGAGGTGGTCCTTGTTGAACATAGTTGTGGATAGCATGATATCATTTTTACTTTCTCTCTAGTCCCTCCCAACCAAGTGACTTGCTTCAAAACAAATGCAGATTTTTCTGTCTTCAGTCTTGTCAAAGTACGTTTTCTTTTCAGAATAAATCAATGTTTCTGCTGTTTGAAGAATAACAATTTTCTCTCTCTAGAATATAAATGAATGTAACTCATAGGTTCATAGATAAGTACTACTCTAGCTGCCATTCTAGGCCATTTTAAGCCTAGCTAATTTCCCCAAATGCAAAAATCAAACATGATCCTAATGTTACTGTTTGTTAGTCAGTTTTGTACTGTATTGCTAAAGGAGGTAGCCATGTGTTGTTAAAAATATGTCCTCCTTTTGTTTCAACAATTTATGTATTCATTGCAATTATGTAGCTAAATGATTTCTTTTTGTCTTTTTTTTTTTGTTTTTGCAGCTATGTGAGAACCTCCAGTTTCCTTGTGATGGTGAAGTTGTTGGGGTTAATAAAACAGATAATCCTCCATTCTGTAGTCTTTTATAATAGAGCGGAGCTGTATATCTAGTGGTAACAAAGACGTGAAGGTCAAATGACAGACAGGGAATGGGCAAAGAAAGAAAGGAAGGAACAAAGAAGAGATGATTGAACAGGCTAAGAGAAATGGGAGAAAGGAAAGAATTATGAAAGACAGAAGCGAGAGAGAAAGAGACAGAACTTTAACTGGAGTGGAGAAAAAGGGATGGCTGGCAGTTGTACTAGTAGGTGCAATCAGCATTTGGCGATGAGGCACCAATGCAGTACCAGCATGTATATAAGAAGTTGTGTTATACAGTGCCTTCTGTAATGAATGCTAATGCTGCATTCACAGAGTTCAGCATGTTACTAACTGTAGCAAGCTTGCTACAGTTCTGCCGTTACAGTGCAATGTGGAAGGTTTTTTTGTCTCCACCTTTGGGAAGACTTGGGTCTTTTCCCATTTACCACCTCTTAATAGAATCAATCCTCAAGGTCACGGCACCTCAAGGCAAAGGGAGATCCCCTCCCTTGCAGTAACTTTGGAATACTGCAATATTCACCATCTCATGCACATATGCAAACACACAAAAAACAAAACATACACACACACACACACACACACACACACACACACACACACACACACACACACACAGAAAAATATGCAAACCTTGGACCTGTTTGGAACCATACCAGATCTCCTGCCAGTTGCCATTGGGATGCGTATTTAATACTCACACAGACACATAGACAGACTAGACATTCCAAACAGTGGACATCCCATCTCTAAACTGAACTTAAGAGCAAAGCACTGACAGGTAGCAATGCTATCCAATGCGCCAACCAGCCACACATTTTATACAAATTAAACAAACCATACTTATATTTGCAATGTTATTTATCTGGTACACTTGGCAATGACTTGGTTACTGTAGTGGAAAATTGTAGTGCAAATTTGATCAACTGCACTCTTTTGAGAAATGAAAGATATGAACAAATGCAAATACAAATCAAATGTCTAGTGAAGAAAAAGTTCCTTTTCTAACTGGCACACCATCAATCTTTTTTTTTTTTTTAAACAAGAGCGATGTAGTTTCAGCTAAGCAGTTCTGAATCGCATCCAGCAAGTTCTGTACTCCAACAGAACACAGCTCTTTCAGAATACTGACTCCACTGCTTTTGTTAATCAGAGCCTATGTTTTTGTTAACTCATTCAAATACATATGAACTCTGTAAGGTTCACATTTTAAGATGGGAAGAAAACTTTACAAGAGCTGCATGGAACAGAGATAGATAACTAAAATGTTATACTTGGAAAGAGAGGAGATATGGAAATGTTAACATGAGGAGTAAAAGGAAGAAGGATTTCAGCAGTAGCATTTATGGGAAACTATTGCAAACATCACTACAAGGTACTGAATTAAATTCCATAGTAGACTAGCAGGTGAAGTCCATGAATAAGGCTGAAGTTTCCCAACCACTGAGACCTGTTAGAGTTAAGTTTCTAAAATTCATGATAAAGATGTTTCTGTAAAGGTTGTTAAGATGAATCCACTAAAACTGTTTATATATGTTTTTGGTTTAAAAGTACTCCTACATTTCATGAAGAATAAATGACGATTTTGTGCATTAGGCAAGTATCCATCAAATGAAATATTATGACTGCCTTCGTGTTTTCATTAACATTAGATGCTATTTGTGAAGTCAACTCACTAAAAGACAAATAGGAACTTAGGTACTTAAATGTTATTTACAAACAAAATAAAATAATATACATTTTTAGACAGACACATCACTGGCTAAACAAAACTATAGAAAGGCTAGTGCATGAGGAGCTTGCAGCTTTGCTGAATCCTCACAGCCTACTTACCATTAGCAGTAAAACATAGATGGAGTGGGTTTCACAAATGTCGTGCTATATTACAATCCTTCATAAAGCTCATCCTTAAATGAGTCAAATCACATCAGCACTAATAGAGTGCAGTTGATCATGATGCCATCATGCCTGAATGCATCGTGAGGACTTGTACCCCTCAATAACTCACACACAGTCACATCTGCAGCTCTGGTGACATCATCATGTCACTAAAGTCAATGATGCCATGGGCTGATGAGGGGCAAAGTGAATGTGGAAATCCTGATTTAAAGGGTTCCCTAGGAATTTCATGGGACCCTGTTATTTTAGTTTAAAATCTGTATTTTCTGGGAAATATCAGACAATTAATAGGTATGAAGCCTGTACAGCACTTAAACTAAGAATGCATTTGTGACTGGCTATATAGAAACAAAATGGCAGTGCACTGTACACGATACGTATTGCTGAGAGTATGCATTCATTCCAATACCAGCATATTGTCCTACTGACACAACAGTTATTTTAATAAATAATAGTATAACAGCCCATTTTTGATGTAGGCAGAATAGATATGCACATAGCAAACAAGTAAACTGAAGGCCACAGTAGCATACACACATGTAATAGCAAATAGCATAATAACTTAATAAAATGGCTATAATAATACTGAACTATGCAAATAACAAATATATGTGTGTGTGTGTGTGTGTGTGTGTGTGTGTGTGTGTGTGTGTGTGTGTGTGTGTGTATATATATAAAATTATACAACTGCTCATTACCATTTAAAAATGAGTATGCTGATTAGACATCCCAATCGGAGTGCCCATTGTAAACCGAGCATATACTAATAGAAAAACAAAAATGAAACAATCAGAAACGTGCCTGATTTTCCTTGTATTTCTGCACTGTCCCTTGGAAAATTAAAAGCTAAAAAAATACAAAAAACACAAACAGAGATTCTTCTCTATTAATTCTCCTGCACTGTACTAATGTACTTGGCAAGCATGGGATCATAAGTCCCATATGCGTGTACAGTATATCAGTAATCAAGGAGAAATGTGAACACTACAGTGTCATTATACACAGAAATTATTTAATAACCTTAAGCAATTTCTTTATTAAATAATGCCATTGTGTAATAGCAATAATCCACTTCTGGGTGTGGGTTATCAGGAGTTACCCATGGTTGGCTTTGTTTGATCAGAAGACCCTGATCAAACCACACTAACCATGCATAATACCTGATATAAGCACACACAGTCATGGATTATTGCCCCAATATATATGCATTTGAAATGTTTATATATATATTGTAGCAGGTTAAGATAACTTGCCCTTACCATGCTGCTGCTGCACCATCTTGGAGTTAGTATATGTAATTTGCAGGGGGTGTAGGGAGGCAGTTTTTTGATGTTCAAGCATTTTACAGTTCGATATAAAATGATCGCTTGTGCTGATTCATAGCTGTTTATGAAGCTAACGACCACAAGGGCCTTTTTAAGCTGAGCCATGCATCCAAAATCTCTGATAAATTCTGATACCCTTGATAAGTGTAAGCATGGGCCTGGCAGATGAACCATTTACAGGTTACCTGTTTGCTTTAGAGTCACAGGTGCCAAACCAGGGATGAATTTCCAGTTTCCCATCCAATTCTCCAAGTTACACTTGAATTGGGTAGGGGGTTTAACTCTGCTTCACATGGATGGGGAGCCTGTTCCATAGATGGGGTCATCTGTGGGATACATACCTATCTCTCCAGCAGGTTCTGTTTATATCACAGGTAAGATTTAAGTCTTTAGAATAGGTCATTCTGGTACTGTTTGTTTTGTGGATATGCAGGAGGTCCACCAAAGTGGGGCCTGACAATGCCCTGTATGCCAGGCATAGATGCCCCCTCAACAGCCTGCAGGAGACAGAATACAGAGATAGAGCCTTGAGGTTGTCTGAATAGGACATATTACTTACACCCTGTATTCTTTTAGTGAGGAACCTCTGTGAAATTTCCAGTTGTTGGATATGCCTGGTTAGGTACATACCAAAGGGGGCATTGTATTCAATGATAAGTATGATGAATGCCGAATACAGTGGAACAATGACTTCCTTGGACTTAGATGCCATACCTTTGTTTATAAGTTGTGCAACATAGAATGATTTCCTCACCACTGTAGACACGTGATTGTCAAAGGCAAGATTACTATCTAGGTGTGTCCCTAAGTCCCTGACTACTGGGTCAACTCTAAGGGGTGTGTTGTCAATATGATAGTTACCAGGGATGGATGACTTCCCAAAGGATACTATTATGCATTTCCTGGCATTTAGTTTTAGTTTATGGCTCTGATACCAGTTACTTGTCTGTGTCAGCCCCTCCTGGAGAACATTTGTGTCAGTGTGAGATTCAATGACAGCTCCTAATTTGCAATCATCTGCAAATTTAGTCAGCCAGAGACCACTGACATTAGCCTTGACTTTTGAGAAGTAAATGCCAAAAAGGAGCGGTCTAGGGACTAATCCCTGAGGAACACCACTTCTGACTGGCCTCTTTTTAGAGGTGGAGTCCCCAATTCTAACTTGCTGGGTCATGTCTGTGAGACAGTTGTCTATGCACCGGGTGACATACAGGTTTGTACCTAACCTCTTGAGTTTGTCAACAATACCCGAGTGGGGTACTGTGTCAAATGCCTTGGCCAGGTCAAGGTAGGCAGTGTGAATTATTTTGCCCTCATCCATTGCTTTGGTGAGCTTCTCAAAGAAGTCCACCAGGTTGAGTAAGCATGATCTTCCCTTGACAAAACCAAACTGGGTTGGGTCCAGTGTCCGGAGGTTTTACTATATTTCTGTTGATCATCTCCATGATAATTCTTTCCATGGCTTTACATATAAGACTAGTGAGACTTATGGGTCTAGAGTTTCCAGGGTCTGTAAATGGCCCACCTTCTTGCAGAGGGTTGACTGTTGCCTTTCTCCATTCACGAGGCACAAAGACTGTTTGGAGGCTACAATTAAATAGTAATTCCAGAGGCCCTGATAGGTCATGTTTCATGCTATTTAGAAGGCATCCTGGTATATTGTCTGAGCCCAGTGATGCAGTATTCTTGGTCTTAGAGGGAGGATTAAGGACCTGTTCCCTAATGATAGTAGGGAGAGTTATATTTGATGATATTTCCTGAG
>NC_056731.1:1280044089-1280154089 GCF_019279795.1 Protopterus annectens | reverse complement strand
TATATATATATATATATATATATATATATATATACACACACACACATACGTGTATGTATATATATATATATATATATATATATATATATATATATATATATGTATATTATTTATTTATTTATTGACATTTGTTAACCGGGAATGTCCACTGGGTCAGAAATTCATTTTCAGTGGATACCTGGGGAGAAAAGCTCCATTTACAAATCAAAAGAAATATTTTAAGACAATATTATATTTACAGAAAAGACAACAATCTAAAACATTTTTACACAAATTTTCTAGAGATTAAAAATACATAGATTATAAAGTTATACAATTCTGTCACATACACATATTTCTAGAGATTAGTAATTCACAGACAATAAAGGTATATAATTCTACTGCATACACAACGTTCTAGAGGTTAGCAATACATAAAATACAAAGTTTTATACAATCTGGTTGGTGCTGATAGTATACATGAGTTATTTTAGTGTCATTTAAAATATGAAGGAAAGATAGCTGATACCTTCTTATTATAAAAACTTTGATGCATATCAATACTTTGGCAGATTTGGCCTGATAGTGAAATTAAGAGAGAAAATAAAGCCAAACCTTAAATATAAAGTCAAATCAGATTCAGAGGATTTTTAAAAATTCTTGAAATTGACATGAGTCATACTGCTATGCATTTCTTAGATTAGATTGCGATGGTCTATAGTTTTGTGCACAGGAGCAGATTGGTTTATTGAGGAAATTATTTTTTTTAACGTGAGTTTGAAATTTTTTAGAGAATCCAATTGTGTAACAGATGGATGTGGGGCATTCCATAGTTTAGATATATGGAGTGGAAGTACAGGCATTATCCGGCCCTTTTATTAGATTTGGAAACATTTAGAAGCTGTTTGTTAGTGGACCACAGATTTCTGGTGGGGATTTAGAATTCTAGGTTAGAATGAAGTGATGGACAATTTTCTGGGTTATATATTAGTTTATGAGCAAGAGTTAATTTGGTGTAATGAAGGTAGTGGGAAATTCAAGCCATTTCAATTCCTTAATGGCCTGCCAGGTGTGTTTGGTTTGGAAGTCCAGAGGCAAAGCTTGCAATTTTATAATAACATGATTGTAATTTATTACTTAAAGATGCACGAAGGTTAGTAAAAATGGGGGAACATAGAGGAGGGAAGGGAGTAGGAGGGCATTTGCCAGTTTTATTTTTGTGGGTATACCCATGTAGAGCTTATGTCTGTAGAGTATGCCTAGTTTAAAATGTGTTTTTTTTTTTATTGTGCTTAGAATATGTTGTTCAAAGGATAGTTTATCATCAATGGCAATGCTCAGCAATTTTCTTGACTTCACGGCTTCCGTTTCGGTCCTATTATGGGAATAGATCTTAAAGTCATGTGGAGGTGGTTTAGAAGAAAATAATAGCAGTTTCGATTTTGGGGGGATTTAGTAAAAGCTGTGCTTCATTTATCCAATTTTCTATGGTTATAAAGGCCTTTTGTGTTATTTTTAGGTAATCTGAGATGTTATTGGAGGAAGATATAATAGTAGAATCATCAGCGTATTGGATAAGTGAACTTTGAAGGGGGGCAGAGTGAAGATTATTTATGAACACATTGAAAAGCAAAGGACCAAGAATAGACCCCTGTGGGACACCTGTTTCCTTAACTATGTATCCAGATTATTTGTTTTGTCATTTGACTGATTGTTGTCTGTTATTCAGGTAGCTGGAGAACCAGGAGGTTGCAAGTTGTTGTATTAGTTTAGTATGTGATACTGTGTCAAAAGCTTTGAACAGGTCTAATAAAACTACTGTTTTTAACAAACCAGTGTCCAGAGCCTTGTTCACAGCATCAGTAAAGGAAAGTAGGGCTGTAGTAGTACTGTATGCAGGTCATAAACCATGTTGTGTAGGGGCAGGGAGTTTGTTATCACAGAGGTGTGTTAGTAGCTGACTTTGTATACACTTTTCAAGTATTTTAGATAATGGAGAGAGAATGGAAATGGGTCGATAGTTAAGTCATTTCTATTTCCACCTTTGTGCAATGGTGTTATGATGGATTTTTTTCCAAATTTGAGGGACCGAGTGCTCTGAGATGGATCTAGTAATTAGAATACTGATTAGGCAGAGGGGATGAGGAAGTGATGGGTAGGTATGGTGTTAAAAAAAAAACAAATAATCCAAAAATAATGAACCAAGAACATATGTTCTTGGTTCATTATTTTTGGATTATTTGGTTTTTGTTCGTGCTGTTCATGAACCATGGATATTTCTGGGGATCTTGATTTGTCTCATGTCATGCTTGCCGAGGATACGGGTGCGGAACTAAGAGAATTGCGTAGTGAGGTTTCTCACTTGAAAGGCGAATTAACGAAGCTTTTGGAGCTTCTAACGCAAAAGGATCCCTGTTCCGGGACCGTTACTTCCTTGATGGGTGAGCGTGCAGTATTCATACCTCCTGGCTATGTTGGTTATCAGACCACGCACAATATGAATTTTCCTGTAGTGCAACCTAACTTGCAACAGCAAGTTAGAACTGTTAACGGCAATAGTGAAGTGTTGCGACAAGACACAAGCGTTGTGGTTCTTCCTAATACGGATAAAAATGTTGAAAATGGTACCAATCTTGACCAGAACAATATTTCCTTTGTAATGCATTTCCATCTACATATGTGGGGACAGAGAATGTTCGTGTGGCTCCTAATGCTTTGGGAGCTCGTAGTAAAACAGGTACTGTTATTTCTCCTATTCCTAATGCTTTGGGAGCTCGTAGTAAAACAGGTACTGTTACTTCTCCTATTCCTGTTTGTTCACAACAAGAGGCAAATAACAGGTTTCAAAAAATATGTTCAAAGCAGTACTTTTTTAACAATTCAAGTAATAATAATGACAGAGACTATTTGCATCCCAATGACAACAATGACAAGGAATATGCTTCATTAAAGGACTTAATATTCTTATTAGAGAAAAGATTGTTTAAATGTAAAAGTTTGGAAATTGACATTTCTTATTTTAAACAATGTATATCTCTTAACATTGTTCCGCAAGGGTTGAGAATTTATAAGTTTCCGTTTGGCATTAATTACACTGAAGATATTTTAACTGATTTTTGTGAATATTTTAACAACATTGGTTTAGGTCTTTTGAAAAAGACAGTACATCATTATGAAATGGAAAGGGACAGTATTTCTAAAGAAGTTAAGGAATTGGATATTAAAATTAAGAATGACTTAATGTTTTCACATGACAGTGCTTTTTATTTTAAAATGTTAGATAGGGTAGATAATAGATGTTTTAATATTTTCCAAAAGAAAAAACGTAAAATACTTAGGGACCAACGAGATTATCAGGATAAAGTTGTATATGTCGATAAGCATTTAAATTCAATAAATAGCAGGTTTAATAAAAGGAAACCAGTCTATAATTCTAATTTCCATTACAATCATGATAGGAATAATGTACAAGATGTTTGCAATACAATTCATTCTCCTATTCATGAGGAAGAAAATATAGACTGGTTGGATAGTGAGGGTGTTATTTTACATCAGGATGAGGAGGATTTTCCCATCCTGAGATGCTCAGAGAGACTGGCGCAGTTTTATACCAAGGAGGGAGAATACAACAAACAGTTCTACCCACAGAAGAGAAAACAGAACCCCCATTACAGGTATCACTATTAGAGAGAGATGCAACAGTTCTTTCTCCAAACAAAGAAAAACAGGTGATTTTTAAACAAGCAGGTTTTACTATATACAATTATTCTGATAGAGGAATAGGAATAAGTATATTAGAGGATCAGTCCAGGTTGGAAGGTTTGGAGACAAATCCAGAGAGGCAAGATTACATTGGTTTAGACATGTGCTGAGGATGGATGCTGAGTATATTGGGAAAAAGATGCTAAGGATGAAGCTACCAGGTAATAGGAAACAAGGAAGGCCTAAGATAAGGTTTAGGAATGTGGTGAGAGAGGACATGCAGGTGGTTAGTGGGACAGAGCAAGATGCAGAGGACAGGAAGAAATGGAAACAGATGATCCGCTGTGGCAACTCCTAAAGGGAACAGCCGAAAAAAGATGATGATTGGGCAGGCTATTGCTTTGGCACTGAGTTTCAGGTATTTGGTGGGGAGTTTATCAGCAGATAAGGAGCAATGTCTTTGTTTATTCAGCAATTTAAGTACTACATTGGTGGGCACTGGTTTTAGGAAGAATGTTGGAACTGTTGGGGTGTTGGTGATATCAATGTGCAGTGAGGGGAGTATGCTGGATTCTTTAAGAGATGAGTTTGAAGTGGTTGTCTTGTCAGAGGGTTCGTTTTTTGGATTGAGGTTCCTTGACAAGTTTAAGAATGCTATTTATAAAGTGGGAGTTGAAAATGTAGGATATTTCCTGTGGGTCTTTGCCTGGAAAAGGTGATGGGTTTTGACTTGTCCCAGGATTAATGAGTGAAGAAACTGATTTCCAGAATTTTTTGGGGTTACTTCTTGAACTAGATAGTTGTGTGAAAAGGAGGGTTTTTTGTAATTTTTAACTAGTTTCTCTGCTTTATTACGAAGTTGTTTGAAATTAATTCCATTAGCTTAATTTTTGATTTTATGCCATTCTTTTCAAGCTTGGTCTCTTGATTGGAGCATTTGTTTAGTTGGTTTTGTAAGCCAGGGAGCATGAGTAAGTTTTGTCCTTTTATATCAAAGGGAGGATAAAGTATTTAGGGTATTAAGATAGATCTTATTAAAATGGTTTACTCCGTCTTCTAATGGTAAGGTTTTTTGTGGGGTCCAATTATGAATGTTTAGGCATTGTTGAAAGATGTTTGGTTGTAGTTAGGTACATATATATATATATATATATATATATATATATATATATATTTCTAACTTTGTTGAGGAAAACTTTTACATGCTTTATTCCAACCTGTTTTCAAGATATATTTTCCTATTATTTGCATATCCTGCACTTTTGGACTACTTACATGTGAAGTCAGATATAATATATCTAAATCTTATGGGAGAGTGCTACATTTCACCGACTTTCAAAATAATGGTTAGTGTCTCTAATGACTTCATTCTCATGCACTGTTTAAAAGATACAGAAACATTGGATAACCTTTAAAATTTTCCTGTTACAACATAATTTTTAATGAAATATTACATACTAATATTCTTACAGACCAAAGCTGTACTTTCCACAGTTACACTGTTATTGATTACCAAGTACTATGTAATGCTATCTGCACGAGAAAAGTAAACAAATCCTGAAGCTTAGTAATTTCAGTAATATTAACAGCTCAATATTGACCAAGGGTAGACATAAGGTACCTTCTGTGTGGAGTCTGCATGTCCTCCTTGTGGTCATGTGGGTTTTCTCCAGATGCTCTGGTTTCCTCCCACATTCCAAAGACATGCAGTAGGTGGGTTGAACACTCTAAATTGGCCATAGTTGAGCATGTGTTTGTATGTGTGTGAGTAAGTTGTGCAAATGAATTACTGTGGCAGTGGTGTAAACCTTGGCTCGAGATGATTGTCACTGCAGAAGTGACACCCCGACCCCATGTGCAAAATGGGAAAAGGGTTTAAGGATGGATGGATAGACATAGTGCACAGCTCTTTAAAGAGACTGTGCTCTTTGTTGGCAGTAGATGCTGATGCCTGCAGCATGATTCAGAGGAATTTACTGTCTGCTTAAAAGTGGATTTGCCATTTTACCGCCGCTTTCAAGCAGACAGTTGGCCTAGCATCAATCATCGCACTTCTCTATCTCGGCCATATTGAAACTAAAAGCACTTGAAAGAAAAAAGGTTTTAAAACAACAGAAATAAGGTTGTTTGACAACTGGCAACAGTTTACGGTTTTATACATTAATTTACATATTTATACACAAATTGAAATATATATACATATATACTCTTTTTGAATATTAGTTGCATTAAATTGTTTTTAATGTAGCATTGACAGTTTTTGGTTTATATGAGGCAACAGTTTTATGTTCAGCTGTATATCATGATGATTGACACTGTTTTTAACCAATAGAAGTAAATGTTATAGTATTTAAGGTGAATGCATGTAGAATAGTTTGTCTGATAAAGTTTGAAACTTGTTCAAACTAAAGCGCTAACCGTTTCTTTGTTAGTGGAATGATTAAATACTTGGTGTTTTTATATTTCTCAATTTGTGGTTCCTTTAATGTCACCATTTGAACAGTGTTCCAGAGGTGCTTGGACTTCAGCCTTTTGTGTTTTTGTATCGGTTTGGTAATTTTGTGCTTTATGAGGACAAATAATATTGAAGAACCTATGTGAATGTAATTGTGAAGAAGAGGGAAAGGGACAGAGAAGGTGGTGGATAAAGAGATTTCACTTTATTTTACATAATTATAAATATAATACAAGGAATAGTGTACCTATTCAGAGGTACATCGAAAGAGTTAATAGCAAAGCAGGTAAAAATCAGTAAGTCTGTAGGCAGTGTTCAGTAGTGAAGCAACATATGGGTATTTTAGTATAATTTACGTGCGCTGAAACAGTTTGAATCTTTGGACACTTCCTTTACTAAAATGGTTTTGTGCAACATCAGCAGTGTTGTTTGTGTCCAATAAAAATTGCTGGTGTTTGATATTGATTGGATGGAGTAAGCCAGAGCAAAGTAAGTGCAACAGCTCCATAAGCAGTTTTACATTTTCCATTAGTTCTGCTTCAAAACACAATCTTACACTGTACTGGTACTGTACAAGTTTGTATGTACAACTGAATTAATGCAGTACGTGCCACATTGCTAATGCAATATTAACATACTGTGTTAATATACGTGTTGCACATACAGTGTTTTATTCACCACTATACAACTGACAGGTGAATGAAGTTAATTCATTCTGCTTACTGAAGCAGTATGCACCATTTAACAGTAATGCAATGAAAGTAACATATGCACTCTACTGTTCAGTATAAAGTTATGGGCAGTATTCATAGTCCAAGGCTTCATATTTTCATAGCGGTTATCCGCAAAGAGCAGGGCTATGTGGTTATACAAATCCTGGTCTTTCAGGATGACTACGGAAATAAGGAGGACTTTTTATGAACTTGCCCCTGTTGCAAAAGCATAACATGATTAACACAGAAGCACTAGGGGGACAGTTACTAGGCTGTCAGGGGCTTTACACGTATGTGCATGAGTTTGATTAATAGACGTGAATCTATAATGAGTTCATTTGCATTCAAAATTTAGAAATAGCCCTGAATACATGTTAGTAAGAGCATTTTCAGGAAGAATATATAGATGCGAGAGGAGATTAGTTGGTGCTTCTGCATACCTGGACATTTATACTGAAGGGGTCGCTTGGGTAAATGTTTCATTTTAATGATTGTGCATTCCTGGACATTTTACTGAAGGGGTCACTTGGATAAATGTTTCATTTTAGTGCTTGTGCATACTAGTGCATGTTACTGAAAGGATTGCATGAATGAATGTTTCATTTTGGTAGTTGTCATTACTAGGCCATATTACTGAAGGGATCAATGGTAGAAATTCATAGATTCATAAATTGTTACTAGGCTAATGACCCAGGGGGGCCTTTCTAAGCCCAGTCAAGTTTTCCCCAAAAAATAATGATGTCCTGTATCCAAACAGGACACTGAAGGCCAGGTAGTTATAAGCTACCTGTCCATAAGCGACATGGGTGCCAGACCCAGTATAAATTTCCCAGTAGCAGGGTAAAATTAAAGTTCCTGAGAAAGAAGTGCCTTTCAAGAAAAGTGAGAAATATCCAAAAAAAAACATGAAAAGGCACAAACACGACTGTAAAGAAGTCCTTTATTTAAAAAGTGAGGGCTTTCACATCTTAAAACCGACACTTCTTCAGACTTCAATAAAACACATAAAAAAACATCAATTTAAATACAAAACAAGTTCTTAAAAGCATCCAATAAAGAAAGACGCATACAAATGATGCTAGGTTCTTAACGGCAGATTACTCACTCATTCAAATATCTCATTATCTCATTAAAGTATGAACCAATAAAATATTAAGGCAATACATTCAGCATATCAATATATAAAGCATATCAAAAATGCTCACATAATAATAAACAAATAAATGAATGAAAAATAATAAATAATATAAATTTCCCTATATACTAAATTTATTTATTTAAAGATCTCTCTTTTAAAAATGGCTTGACTGAAACTCTATCTGTCAAGCTAAATGGCTTACCAGCTTGGCGTCTAATAATCCATTTAATCTCTGATTGTTCTGTGATATTCTTAATGTTACCTAAATGGGGACTTCTAAAAATTAATTCAAGTGCTATAAACTTAAATTTATGCACTGATTCCTTGTCCCATATATGTCTGGCTAAAACGTTGCTCTCATCTTCCTTATTAATGGCATATATATATATATATATATATATATATATATATATATATATATATATATATGTGTGTGTGTGTGTGTGTGTGTGTGTGTGTGTGTGTTCCCTGATACATTCTCTTAAAGTTCACTTGGTTTTCCCCACACATCTGCACCAACAGTTTAATATACATATAACATATAGTTCTCTTACATTTGTAAGACAAGCATATGAATCATATTAATATTCACAAATGACATATGATTATTTACAAAATTCCAGATAGCTGAGCTGGCATTGTCACATTTCTATATAAATCATATTAATATTTTCAAGTGACATATAATTATTTACAAAATTCCAGATAGCTGGACTGGCAGTTTTTATTTCCCTGGTGTCACAATCGCCATATAGCATGGAATGGGACATTTACTGTTTTTCTCACTGTAGTGTGATCTTGGAGTTGGTATATTTTTTTAGCAAGGGGTATGGAGGGTTTAGAGGGGCTTAGCCCCCAGCAAAAATGTAAACCAAAGCATTTTTTTATTTATTTTTTTCATTTTGTTTTTGAAGTTTCAAAACTTCGATCTTCTGGTCTCAGACATTTGAAGTTCGAAGTTTTGAAACTTCAAGCTTTAGAAGTAGATCCATGTATATATATATATATATATATATATATATATATATATATATATATATATATAAATAACTTTGTTAAAATCTTTCAACTAGATGACATCCAGTCTAGCCCAGGACCAAAATATTTTATACAAACTGGATACACTAAGCCAAAATATTTTATAAAATGGCTGTGCATCATCAGTAAACGGTCACTGTTTGAAAGTTGGATTGTTAAAAACAAAATATTGTCAGCCACTTAATCTTAGTTTAGGGACCACTGCTGGCTTTCACCAAACATACAGCAAAAATACCACTGTTTCACAGATGTGGGAAGAGACAGTAGACTTGGTGGTAATATATTACTATTAATTAGTTAAAAAAAATTATCCACAGCCCTATTTAAAGAATTATCTTGGGTGGCCACATCAAAATACCCATTGCTGCCATCACCTCTAAATTCACCTTAGTTCAAGGTGCCTCCCATTTCAGAATGTCATTACCTTATAATACTAGGTGATCTCAATGCAGACTTAGCCTGTCCACTAACAGTAAAAAAGTTCAAGTTCCTAACATTTAACAATCTATCTTAAGTAATGAATACATGAATCGGACCTAACCCATCATCACAAAAATGCTGTTTTAAATATTCATATAACAAATGTTTTGGATAAAGTCACTTCACATTCTAACTTCTCAAAAAGCAATCACTGTCCTATCATTTCAGCATGGACAATGAAAATTAACAAAGCCCCCTATTCAAGCAATTCTTAACCGAAGCATGTCAGACTCAAGAGAGTCTACTCTTCTAGATGAGTTATGGTTTATAGATTGGACACGATTATACAATACCAATGAAATCCACTTCATCCTTTTCTACATTTTATAATCGCCTTCTCCCAATACAAGAATGCTTCAGTCCTCTAGGGAAGAGGTGAAACAGATAAGGCCTGGGTCAAGTGGAAAGCTTGCCATCTATCAAAATCTTAGAAGAGGCAGTACTATAAATATGAATACAAACAGAAATGATCTGTCCTAGAAATCTTCAGACATTCCTACTTGAAAAGCCACATTTTTTGTAAGAAATAAAACAATTTAGTACAAACATGTTATTTCCTAAGGAAATCCCCCAACATTTCAGTCAGCATAACATGTCTTAAATTATCTAAAAGATCATATCTGCATTCAACAAATTCTCCGTTAACATTCTTCACACTTCTCATGCCTAACACTGCACATGTATCTCCCCATCTTCTTTCTTAATTTAAAACAATAAGCAAAACATTAGGAAAAAATGATAGAAAACTTGGACTATGGCTATAACCATGATTTCATGTCTTAAATACAAAGTTGCTAAATTAGAGTGCTGTACCCTAAGCAGACCCCCCAGCACATATCCTCATTCTTATCCATACCACCAGTCATCCCGCATAGTTCCCTATATTCTCTGACCCTCCCCTGCCCTAAAGTTCCAACTCCCAAAGTGACAAGTGATTATAGACCAGCTGCTAATAACTTCCCCTTTCCAAAATCTTTGAATGAGAATTGTATATTGTATATGAACAAACACTAGAATACATAAAAAATATAACCTATTGTCTGACAAACAGCGTGTCTTTTGTTCAAAGTACAGCATGCTGTTTGATATATTTTAATAAAATATATTTATACCAAATTGGAACTCAAACTGATAACTGGAGTTATTTTTCTTAACCTCATATGAGCATTAGAAAATGTCAGCCACACCACCTTACTTTGAAAGCTTAACAAGGCTGGTTTCTCCCAAGAAAGTGTGCAGTGCTTTATCTGAAATAACTTTTATAGTCTATGCCACCAACTTCATCTCTAACATGGGATGGGCAATGCTGCAAGGATCTGTACTAGGCCTGTTTTTTTTTCTCTCTCATTAACAATGATCTACCCACTGCCTTTTGCAACAGCAATTGTATCTTATATAGATGATATTTAATAAGCCACAAAGCGTTACAGAAAATGATAAAGTTTATATCACATGGGAGCACCTATTACCAACAATTCAAAATATAGATTAGGGAAAACCAGATATAGTAATCCATGAAAAGAAGACAAAAGTAGCATTGATAATTGAAATTGTCACACCAAGTGATTACAGTGTCTTATATGCAGAGAGACACAAAGTCATAAAATACCAGGATCTGCAGGCAGAAACAAAGGCAATGTGGAAGAAGGATACTCAGACAGTTTCAATAGTATTAGAAGCAATGGGTCTCATAAAAAGGAATTTATAGTCATATTCAGATATGCTACCAATACATTTAACTCCATATCAATTCCAGGAGTCATTTCTGGGCACATTGCCAGTACTGTGAGAAGCACTTTTAGCTAACATCAAAGAATGAAACAATACTAATTTCATGAACTTTAGTCATATTTTGACTTAGGAATGGGGTCCATTCCTGGCATGCTATTAGAAACCCAAAATATTTGGAGAAATTAAACTGGGTAGATGATATTATAATTACAAATGCCCATAAAACATAATTCACCTAAAACCTGCAGACAGACTTCTGCTTATTATTGAATTCCCTAAATTGCAATAATCTATAAATACCCAATATTCTGCAGTGTGCTATTATGGACACATAAAAGATGAGCCAAAAAATAGCCATTTAGGAACAGAAGGTCCTGAAGGTGCACCACTTCTAGTCACCACACTTCAAAAATATTTGTGTACTTACAGATAAAAAACACTGATTAAACAAACAAACAAAACTGCATTTTTGTAATTTTATTTAACATTTGTTTACCAGGAAATTTCGACTGGGACAGAGCCCATTTTCAGCAGAGGCCCAAGGAGAAATGCTCCAGAAGCATTCTCTTTGAAAAGTGGAAGGAAACTGGAGCACCCAGAGGAAACTCCCACAAATGCAGGGAGAACATGCAGACTCCACACAGAAGGCACTCCAGCTGAGACTCAAACTGGAAAACTTCTTGCTGTGAAGCAGCAATGCTAACTGCTGCACCACAGTGTCTTTGGTAAATTGAAAGTGTCATACAATATAGCACACTTGCTAACTACTGAAGCTAGACAATCAATAGCTATAAATGTTTTACACCCCAGTTTAGGGGACGCCTTACCTATCACGGTCTTGAAATCACCATAATGCACTGCCAGGCTGTGATCTTCAAAAAACAAAATACTATGATTTATTTAGCTGAAGACCACACAAAGAGGCATATGGTTACCTGCAGAGTTCAGATCTACTTTTCTTCTAGATTCCATAATATTTAAACTGCTGAATCAGAAATATTGCCCACCACTTCAAAGTAAACTTCTCAGCAATTACAACACCTGGACAAGCTGCAAGTTAAGGGAGGAGTCCAGCTTCAAAGATCCACATTTCCACTGTCAGCAGCCATAAAAAAATAGAGTTCCCTATTAAAATGGTTGGCTGTGTAATACCGAGTCCCAAAGCATCAAAATTAGGAAGGGGAAATACAAGAGAAAAGCAAATATTGAACTTTGTCTCCTTTAATCCTGTTTTTTTGCAAGAGGGAAAGTCCCCACCCACACCCACCAAACATATATACCAAGTTTGAGATCACCACATCTCAAAGAAATAAGAATACCCAAATAAATGGCAATCTTGGACTCTGTATAAAGGATTATTGGTCATTCAGACTCTGCATTTTGGGGCTCAACATTGCGAGTGCTAATATTTTAAATGGTTACCAAAAAAAGCATATAGTAAAACTATCCCTGCAACCTGGAATTGTCTGCCACAAAAACTGTAAGGGGCAAATAATCTTAGTATTTTTCCAAGATACTAAAAGCTCATTTAGCAAATAAATTAAAATGCAATTATTACATTGATCCTAGCTAAGTTTACCTAAAACATAAACACACACACACGCATATACACATTATAATACATAAACAATATTATATCAATTCAGTGATAAACAACAGTATTTAAAGTAAATATTGTATGCATGGTATGCATTTATTATATTATTTCAAAATGTCATTATTGTTCATCTACTTAGATGAAGTACCTGTAATTATTGTGCTTATTGACTACTGCTTTATTGCTGTAATTTATTTTGTATGTCATAACAGTTATTGAAAGTTTCATCATCCTTAATGTGTTTTGCATGCCCTCTTGTTTAAACACACGTAATATTTGTAAGTTTATGTAATTTAAGTTGCAACTGTGTACTCTAAGATGTTACTTTACCTTTTATTTGCCTGTTGGCCTGGGTCATGGTTGAAAATGGTCCTTACACCATTTCACTTACCCAGTTAACAAAGGATAAATTCATGCATTAATTTAGGATTAAGTTGTGCACAACTGTGTCTCTAGCTACAAAGAATTCCCCCAAGCATTAACCAGTACTCCTAAAAGTGAACTAGCTTACAGCATGACAGTAGTCATTGAAGATATGTTGGCTTATAAAGTAAAACACTTTTTTGAAACACTACAAAATTATATAGTATGAGGAGTATTTAAGTATCAAATCAATGAACAAAGTTAGTGGATTGCAGTACCTGTGCAAACGTCTATTTCCTAAAGAACTATTGCCATAATATGGACATCACATAGCAGATTTCAGTATCCGTGCAAACATCTATTTCCTATAGATTTAGTGCCATAATATGGATGTCACATAGTGGATTGCAGTACCTGTGCAAACATCTTAACTCCTACAGGTCTATTGCCATAATATGGACATTACATAGCTGTAATTCAAGTAGGCCGTCTGCAACAAACCCTGCTTATCAAAAGATTGGCATAAAGTTAACTGATAGAAAATCCTGAGTGGTAGATTTAGATAGGATACCCTGCAGACTTGCACTTGTATGACCTTCGTCTGAATGTGCTATCTTCATGGTAGAGTATGTAAACCTCTGTACTGAAGGCTGAATTTCAATACTGTGTATGTTCTGCATATGGACATGTTTGAAGAGTGCACAAGGAATGGCTATTGCTCTTTTCAGGTGACCTTTAGCTACTCTTATTAAAGGTCAGTCATGCTTATCATGGCAAAAATTTATGCTATTTAGCAACCAGTTAAAGTGTTGTCTGACAGGCCTTTCCTACCTTTGTGCAAAGAACAAGAGCCACTGATCTGATTTTCTATAGTCAGTATAACATCTTAGTTTTCTGTGGATGTCAAACCAGTATTGCATTCTTTCTCTTGGAATGAAAGTCTGACATTTAAAAAATTGTAGATATATGACTTGGTATAACAAAAAAGTTAATGCTACTTTTCACGTGAAAGTTTTTTTTTTTTTTTTTTAAGAAATTTCTGCCTTTCTGGAAGAGTTTATAGAGATGTTTGCTGATGAGACCTGACTGATCAGAAATTCCCACACTGAAGTGTTTGATGTTAAAAACATTTTTTTAAGAGAAAGGGGAGTACATCAGGCCAGATCACAAAACAAGTTCAAGAGATGGTGATGTCAACTTCCCTACCTTGAAATGCAAGTCCACTAGTGAAGTAATATTTTTAATTGAAGGAAGAAAGTGTAGAGACTCTTGAAAATGTTTTAGTAACAGCTGTGCTACTGAGGTAGAATGTTTGTTTTGAGATAAACTTCTGGATGTCGGCGATATTGAAGATGGTTAACCCACCCTTCGATTCGTGCAGGAATGGGAGTGGCCTGCTTGATTGACAAGGCGACAGGCAGAGTTTCAATATGTAAATGTACCATGATTGACACGGAATGCATTGTAATGTAGTATTCAGGGCTTCAAAAAACAGTTCTTTAAAGAGCAAGACATCAGCAATGCCTTTTACTGTAAAAGAAGCAGCGGGTTTGAAATTATTCTGTAATGTTTTGGCAGGTTCCTTTGCCAGACACAGCCCCTTACAAAATATTCATGCACACAACGAACTCCATCATCGTTAAAACTATTACTTTTTCTCCTTTTTCAGGGGGTCAAGCCCCCCTGCATCCCCTTGTGGGGGTGCTGCACCCCTCACGCCCCCCACTGAACAAGTGCTGTGCAATGGTGCTGCTACTGCAAACAATTTCAGCTAATAACAGTATCATTTAGATAAACAGTTTTGAGTTGGGGTGTACTCTGCCCGATTGACTGACTGAAATGTGATGTACAACACGCATTTTAGTTTTATGTCCCAAGTAAAACATTTATTTTTTAGTAGTGAACGTCTACAATGTCTACAATAAAACATTGGGTTGCTTTCGGCACAGATGCTGAATATTAATTACATTGCAATGTGTCAGGAGGGGGTTGGGCGGGGCTTTCTACTGCGCATCTGGTGGGTTAACCATCTTCAATATCACCCGGATGTCACTGCTAGAACAATAGGTGAGCATGACGTGTTATAAAGACATCATATGTAATCTGAAAGGTTTGCAACTGGGATTCACAATGGAGACTTCTTCTGGCTTTTGCCGGTTAGGGGTCACCACAGCGGAACTCCGGTCCTCTAATGATTGGCAGTGAATTTTTACGGTGCCAATTTCCCAGCCCAACGCCCACCTTCAAAGAAGGCACACCCATTCATGCATGCACCTACCTGCATGTCTCTAAACGTCACATGGCCGCGGGGAGGACATGTAGACTCCACACAGAAAGTGCTCCAGCCGAGAATCGAACGGGAGAACCTCTTGCTGTGAGGTGACAATGCTAACCACTGCACCACCGCGGCCTGAATACTGAAAAATAAGATTCCTTAGTGAATATTTTGTATCCTAGTATACTGCTCTGAAATTTCTGTCATGAGTTATGCTGTTTTGTATCTGTTGATGACTATGCCAAGCACAGTAATAAAGGAACAACTTACTTACATTCTTGCTGGGTTAAAAGATCTGTGATGATGAGGAATAAAGTGAGTGCCTGAGAGTATACAGTTAAACAGTTTTCTTTGGTATATAGAAGGATGTTGAATAACTGAAAATATGACAGACTCAATTAGCAAGATCACATTCCAGTCAAAGTACACATATCAACTATGGTGGTATGCCTTTATCTCAGAACAGTGCAAGTTTTCTGAGGTTTGGCTGTTTAACTCAAGGCAAAGGGATTAAAACCTGGACTACCCCATTAAGCTGTGAGCCAGAGTAACAGCCAAGGGTTTAACTGCTTCTCCTGTCCTAATCAAGGTGGCTGTTCTGGAGAGATATTTTACACGTAGATTTAGTACCCCAGTCAGTTCTGCTGTTTAAACTAAGAGCTCATGGTGCACAGTGTATTGTCAGACTGTCATTATATCTTAACTTATACAACAGGACTTTGTTTGCTGATGTATAATACAAATGTGCTTGTGTCTTTGTATAGTAGCAGTGCTCATAGGAACTATGATGGATGTGAGGGTACAAAAATCTAGCAAAACTAATCTCATCAAATCTTATCAAATCTGATGGGCATTGTCTGTACTTGTACAAGGTTGCTAAGGCCTGGAACTCCTTACTTGTATCCATCAGGTCAATACACTCCCTTCCATCTTTCAAAACCACACTGAAAGGCTTCCTAGCTAAAATCTGGCTCTGCACTTGCACAAAAAGTCGATAAATTATATCCATAAATGTGAAGAAGTACTTTTTCATTCCTTAAACAACCTTACTCTCCCTTCACTTACTTCCTTACTTTTTATCAAATTCTCTTCCCTGATTCTGTCTAAATATATCATAAGCCTGTTTTTCCCCACACTTCAGATTGCAATTCCTGTTTGTATTAGAGTAACTTACCTTTAATTTCTCTACAAACTATCTAAAATTTCTCCAAATATTAAATGATTGTCATATAACGTATATTGATTCTTAACCAATGTTTTTATATTATGTCTAATTTGTTATAATTATTTAAACTGCGGATATTTTTGTTTTAATTTTTGAAGATTATCAAATTATTGTTCTTAAAATGTTTTGTAATAATTTTGAGCTTTTCTCCCCAGGCCTCTGCTGAAAATGGGCTTCTACCCATTCAGATTTACCCAGTAATCAAATGTCAATAAATAAATTTCCTTGATGTTGCTTTGAAACCACTGTTGTACTGTAGAACATGAATGTAAAATACGGGGCTTGCTAGTTTTATTCCATGCCAAGGGAATTTTGATAAGGTAGCAGCTGTAAGGATTAGCATCTTAAACGTCATTGCCTTATTTTGTTATTTTTTTGGGTTTATTATCATATTACTTGGTATCGTATACCTACAACTGTGCACTGTTATTCAAGTGCAGGTTTACTGTCTGTTGTTGGATTATAAATGGTTCTTTCTGACTAAATGGATCCTTTCACTTAACACTGTTTTGGAAGATTATATGGCACAGATGAACCTGGCATCACTTTAGGATGAGATGGAAGCAGCAGAGACTGCACTGAGAATGTCTCTAAATGAAGAAGAATGACTAGGGATTGGACTGGGATCTGTAAGTGACGTTACTCTCACTTTACTGTTCAGTCCCATTTAATGTTTGGGTCTGAAATACTTACTTCCCGGGATTCAGGAACCATTGTGTAGGCTTCGTGCAAAGCCCACACTATGTTTACGTGTTAGTGCAATGAGCAGCTGCACTAATAGTATATGCATGCTACTCATCATGCTAACACGAATACAAGCACGTCCCCATGGCCGGCAACAGTGTTGGTGGGCAGGAGACTGTGTTGAGTAGCACACGCACACAAACAGGCTTGTCTATGGGCAAACCTGTTAAATGTGCTTACACGGACAGCATGAAGAGCTATATAGTGGAAATAATGCATGCTCTAAACAGGCAAGGAAAGTGTACTGAGTGTCCTGGGCAAATAAATAACACATATGAATACAGAAGTAAATAAGAGGGGATGTGAAACAGCAAAGGCAACTACAATACATGGGTTACTAGACAGGAAAAGTGTACTGAGGACAATGTGCACAGAAATCAAAAGGATGTATACAGAAAGGTGCAAGAATGGTAAATGTTCAAATTCTAGTACAATAATTAATGTAATGGTGCATATGTCACAAAGACAAATTCATAATAATAAAATTTTGCAGAATGTATGTCAGAATAAATAATGGTGCTCACAATTCCTGAGCAAATGTAGGTAAATAAATGCAGATATGATATGAATGTCATTGTCATGCTGAGTTGACATGACAATTTGCAAGGAAAGTACACAAATAATGGGATATTTGCACCGGGGTGCATTTTGTCAGTATAACATGTTGGAAAACAGGAAAGGCTCAGAAGCCACAATCTCTTTTTTTGCAAGAATAAAACCTGTACCAACAATGTCGATACTGGCCTGTGCATTAACTCTGTACACAACAGAATTAGGCCTAGCACATGTATCAGGAAATCATCTTTGAAGGGAATTATGCACCTCAATATTCTAATAGTTATGCATTCCATATGTAGGTGTTTGTGGTGTTACAGATGTGGGAGCAGAGTGTGACATACGTAAAACCCTTGAGTAAAGCACTCCTGCCTGACACAGTTATTGTGCCACCAGAACCCGACCCACCAATTCAAGTTTTGTGTTATAGATCAAGTTAACTTAGGGGATCAGGGTGGCCTCAGTGATGATTTTTTAGAATTCCTTGAGTTGAAGTGGCAGCTGAGGTTGAATGCTGCACAGCCCCCTGGCTTAAACGAAAAATTCTCCATCACCAGTATGCTTAAGCTGAGGGCTGGTTACTATTTTACGTGAAAACTTTTTTGCCAGAAAACTATGTAGTTAATGTTCTAGTATTCATACAAGTACCTTTAGGTTGCTTTTTACTATTAATATCATTTCTGCATTACAACTATATTTTCAAGTTCAACATTCTAACCAGTTTTTATTAGGGTGCGTCTTCTAATTGTTCAGAATGAGCAGATCAGTAAGTTCTTATGTGTTACATTTATATGCTGATTCTGTTTGTTTTTAACCTTAGGTAGGCAGTAACTGTCTTATATATGTTTTACACTTTCAGCTTTATACTGCTAATAACTGTTTATTAATGTGCTGGGCTTTTAACTGTGAATTGTGTTTATTTTGGGAAATGCTTTTGTTAATTGATCTGTAAATCATATGGCTGCTATGCTATGTTAAGTATAAAAGGACTTGTGGGGTTGCGGGTTCTTGTTCTGATGAAGTCCAGTTACTAGAGGACGAAAGCGCTTAACATTTGGGAATAAACTTGCTTTGTCTGAGTGGCACTCAGCTCTGAAGTCTTTTCCTTCTTACTACTTGCTCATGGTTGGCGGACTGTTTGTATTCCTGGTTCTTTACTTAACTATATTTTTCAACTCAGCTATCTGTTGTATTAATGACCATTGTTTCTTAATTATCTCTTTCACATCCTTTGTGTTCCTATTATAAGTTTTGCATCCTTTGTGTTCCTATTATAAGTCAATATATATCTACATGTTTTCATCGTATTCTTGAGACTATTAATTGTCTCTTCTGTTATCTCAGAGAAAGCAGGATTAGCATCAAGATGTCTCATTCTCTATACATTTTACTCTGTGTTCATAGTCTAATTTTTGTTATATCCCCTCTGTATAAATTAATTTGTCATTATTTCTGATTATTCATGCTGCTGTCTTATGTATTTAATCTTGCTGTATGCATCATTTGGGTTCTTACTGTGTTATTAAGAATGAAGGGTAGATGCATGCTTGTTTGATGTAAATAAGTATTTCATTTTGCCTTCTTCTTCTTATATAGTTTCTTTTTCTATTTTACAATTTTCATTTTTAATCAATGTTATATATAAAAAAATCTATTTTGGAAAGATGTACCACCATCTTAAATGTCAAGAAATTGGTTGTAGCATGTAAGTATTCAACCAAGTCATTTAAAGTCAGTAATGTTACTCCCCAAATAAGAAACAGGTCATCTACAAATCTTTTATAAAAAGTATCTGCTTATAATATAAATTTTGATCTTCAGAGAATATAAACTCCTCCCAACCATTCATCACTATATTTGTGTATATGTTAGCCTTCGGAGTACCCATGACTACTTCCTTCATTTGTTTATAGTATTTGTCTTGGAACATAAAAATAGTATTTGTCAATCCCATACTCAATAATTCACAGGTTACATTAATATTAGCATTATCAAAAAGTAGTTATCATTGATAAGTGCTTCCTTATAAATTCAATTCTGTCTTCATTTGGAATTGATGTGAATGATGAGTCTGCATCCAACATTACAAAAGAATGTTCCATTATATCAGCCATTCAACTACATCCAACATTACAAAATAATGTTCAGTTATATCAGCCATTCAAATAATTGTGTAAAATGTCAGATGTATCTTTAATAATAACATCTGATGTTTGTAGAACCATCTTTAATTGACTACCTAATATTTAGAGATGGGTTCAGTTACTCACCCCCTAATACTATAGGTCGCATAGATGGGTTATTTATTGACTTATGTATCTTTGGTACTCCATATATCACCTGTATCTTTTGTGATGGTCTATATAGATATTGTAATAATTCCATGCATATTTCATCATTCAGATGCATATTATATACAGCAGTGTTTACCTCTTAAGCAACATCCATAACTTCTCTTCTTGCAATATCTTTATATTCATTTCAATAGCATTTCAAACATCTTATGACTATAATAATCTGTATCCAAAGCAACTATACCTCCACCTTTGTCTGCATATTTAGTTACAATTTGTGTGTTATTAATTAATGATTTAACTGCTTGAATTTGTTCTTTAGTTAAATTATATTTTTTTTAGTGTTCTGCTTTATACATTCATAAATATAATTTTCTGTAACTGTTTCAAATGCAGATTGCTTAGTGGAATAAAAGTACCTGATTTATTTTAAGTTGGTGAGTGTGTATCTCATTGCTTTCACCAAAAGTAACTTTCAAATTGAAGGTTCTGACAAAAAAAATTAAATTCCAGTATTGTTTGAGAGATATCTATATTAGTTGCTTGCATAAACCTTAACCCCTTAATTAATAAAAAAAGTTTTTCATTTGTCAAATTATAGTTATAACATGATAAATTAAATACCAAATTATTATTTCCATTCATCTCCTGGTTTGACTTCTCATTATTGGACCTCAGTTCTCCTTCTTCCCTTTTACATTGCCCTGGTAACTTTTTGTCCTTTCACGTTGCAGGAATAATGGAAGTGGCTCCCACTGTAGCAGTGGAAAATCCAAAGAATCCAGAGCTGTTACAATGTTAGAATCAACTACTGTTTGTTCTTGTTTCTATGGCCATTGTTATGCCTGCTGTACCACTTTTGTTTCCTGCATTTGTTTACTTGAAAATGGCTCTGCCTCTGGTGTAGCAGAATTGCTACTGGTCCATGCAAACACAGCTCCAAATTTAAAGTCATTAAAGTCTCCGCTTAACTTTAGTTTTTTTCTGGTTTCTATTAATCTTTTTTCAAACGCTGTCAATTTGTCTACTGTTTCATATAATAGCATAAAAAGATCATTCAGCTCTATGGTTACAGTCAACTCTTCATAAAGATCTATCATCTCACCTTTCAGCATATTTTTTATAGGTTTAGAAAACAAATTCATCGTCTGCATATATTGTATCGAGTAATTTAAGTTGATGGCTTGCCAGCATTTCAGTAATTCTGGATACTTATTATTATATGTTGGCATCTATTTAAACATATAAATGAAACAACTGATACACATTGATTCAAATTTATGATTTTACACGTTATATATGAATACATAAGAGGAGGTGATATAGTTAATACAATGGAGAAGGAAAAAACTAAATGGATAATTAGATTTAGAGAACAGCCACATCCAGGTTTAAATGAAATGCTCAACATTAAACCTATATTAAAGGAACTACATAACCAAGCAAATTAATTCATGTCACTTTAAAGTTTAATTAACTTTCAAATTTTAAATTTAAGTCATTTGATTTTAATAACATATAGATAATAAATGTGATTGATTGAGTTTTTAATGCCTGAAGAAACTGTGTACGAAAGTGTAATATTTATGTTAATAAAGCTTTATACTACTTGACCACTTCTGGTAACAGATAACTTCTTGTTTAGAATGGATCCAAACCCCACACCATGATGCAATGTATTCCTCAGAGCTATGTATTGGCAGCACTTGCCACAGAAGGTAGAAATGGACATTGTCACAATCAAATTAAATGAGTCTGTGAATTAAGAAAGGATCCCTGATAATTAATAACATATCAGCATGTCAGATTGATGGCAATTAAATGAGTATGCTCATGTACACACAACTGTGATCAGTCTTATACCAATGTGCTATGGTCAAGGAAGGTTACTCCTTATGTCTGTACACATGCCACCCAAGAACTGGAGCACACTTGTGTACCAAGGTAGCACTCTCACCATTAATCACTGACAGAATAAATGTATACTTTCAGGAAATCCATAACTATGTTCACATGTGTTCATGTAATAAATCAAGTGATAAGAGTGATCTGATGTAATGGTTATTGTGTGACATCAGTACATTCACAAAAGATGAATTATTGTGCTTGGACTGAACATCAAGTTGTACAACTCGTTCAAATAACAAGTGGCTATTAATCACATTTTTCACAGTGGAACTGTTATCACAGCTGTTGAACTCCACCCATGTGAAGTCGTTCAATTAGCTGTACTTTATCTGTCCATACATTTTAGCTGCTAAAAGTTGATGAGGAAGGCCTCTACCACTCTATACATGCAAAACATAATTGAGGTGGATGTCTTTCCTGCAGAAGAGTTAAAAACAGAGATGCATACAGTTACTCAATGACAGTTCAGAACACTTGCCTAACAGTTGATAAAATCAACACTATAATGGGATCAATGTATATACCATGGTATAAGAGCATCACTAATTATAATATTTGTGGTCATATGAAATCATTACTTTATGTGCATGAATGAAGGAATATGTGACCCTGTAATTACTTAGAAAGATTATTGCAGTATGTAAGACAAGAGTACCTGATGCTAGGTATACACAAACATGCCTGTAGCCCTCTGCTATTGTCAGTGTGATGGTAAAAAAACAATTATGTACAATACAGATATAATCCTGTATTGGAAAACATGCCTTATAGGTTCATAGGTTCATAGGTAAGTACTAGGCTTTCTGCCCAAGGGCATTTATACGCCTAGCCAGAATATGTTGGCTTTCGCCACCCCCCTTAGATTAGTTCCCTGTGCCTCGGTCCAGCAGAGCCATTAGTTCCCTGTGCCTCTGTCCAGCAGAGCCACTGCAGTGATCTCCGGGGTAAATTTTCTGATTCCCATCCAATCGTCAAGGTTTCTCTTGAAGAGTGTTAGTGAGGGGCTCTGCCTAATGTAGACTGGAATCCTGTTCCAAAGCATGGGGAGTCTCTGGGACAGGAATCTATCCCACCAGCACATCCTATTTATCATTGTGGTGAGGTTTAGATCCATAGAGCGTGTGGTTCTTGGGGATTTGTTTTTTTTTTTAGGTGGAGCATGTCCATCAGTTCTGGGTAGGACATGGCCTTGTGTGTCAGGCAGAGATCACCTCTGAGTAAGTGGTATGCAACCGAGTACAGCTGGAGTTTCTTCAGTCGGGCTGCATAGGGCATCTGTTTGAGACCAGTAATCCTCTTGGTGAGGTACTTCTGTGGTCTTTCCAGCTGTTGCAGGTGTCTTGTAAGGTACATCCCAGATGGGGCATTGTACTCTATGATGGGTCTAAGGAGTGATGTGTAGAGGGGCACAATAACCTCCTTTGTTCTAGATGTGAACCCTTTTGTGATTAGGTGGGCCACATAGAAGGATTTTCTAACCACCTTGACAATATGATTACCAAAGGAGAGATTACTATCTACTTGGGTCCCCAGATCCCTTATTACATTTTCTGTATTTAGGGGACTACCACGTATGTGGTAGTTCACGGGTACTTTGTTTTTTCCAAAGGGGATGACTATGCACCTTTTGGCATTTAGCTTGAGGCCATGATTTTGACACCAGGTATCCGTCTCAGTGAGACCCTTCTGGAGGATGTCTGTATCAGCTGAAGAGTCAGTTATGGCTCCCAGTTTGCAGTCATCTGCGAACTTGGTCAGCCATAGTCCTCCTGTGCTTGCCTGTACCTCTGAGAAGTAGAGACTGAACAGGAGGGGTCCTAGGACTGAGCCCTGGTTTAGAGTCGGACCTAGAGCCTGCATCTCTCACCATGTGGGTTCTCTCCGTGAGCCAATTGGCAGCCCATCGCGTGACGTAGGGGTTTATGTTCAGGCTGGTGAGCTTGTCTATAATACCAGAATGGGGAATGATGTCAAAAACCTTTGCAAGGTCTAAGTAGGCTGTGTGGACCTCCTTTCCCTCGTCTAAAGCCTTGGTAATTGTCTCAAAGAAGTCCACCAGGTTTAGGAGGCATGATCTGCCCTTAACAAAGCCAAACTGGGTAGGGTCCAATGTTTGAAGGTTTCCAATGTCTGTGTTAATTAATTCCATGATGATGCTCTCCATAGCCTTGCAGGCCAGGCTAGTCAGGCTTATAGGGCGATAGTTCCCAGGGTCCGTTGTGGCTCCACCTTTGTGGAGGGGGATAACTGTTGCTGTGCTCCACTCTATGGCTATGTAGCCTGTAGAGAGGCTGAGTTTGAACAGTGTGTTTAGGTGAGGGGTTAGTTCATTTTGGAGCTCATGTAAGACACAGCCTGGGACACCGTCTGGTCCCATTGAAGCTGTATTGTTGACTTTGGATAGGACTGCTTTATCCTGTGTGTCAGTGATTGCTGTGGCTCTACATTCTTCTGGTATGGTTATGGGCCCTTTAGGGGGTGAGGGGGGGGGGGTGAAGTTTGCACTAAACCTGTCTGCCAGAATGTTGTCAATATCAGTCATTTCAGTGTATTTTGTGCCATTCTGCACTAACTCAGAGCAGATCTGAGAGTTTCCACTTAGGTTCTTGACATAGTTAAAGATTGCTTTGTGGTTATCTTTGGAGTACTTGGCAATTTTTCTTTAAAAGCTAGCCTTGGATGATTTTATGAGGGATCATAGTTTCTTGCTGATACTGATCAGGGATGTCTTTCCTTCTTGGGATTTTACTCTTTTCTGTAATAGTTTCCTCCTTCTATTGTATAGCTTGTTTATGGCAGAGGTCCACCACACTGGTTTCCTTTTCTTGGAGGAGTGAGTCTTGGTTTTGCTTGGGATAGCACGATCCATGCATTCTTGCAGGTGCTCATAGAGTGCCTTTGCAAGGGATTCAGCAGCTTGGACAGTGTTGTCCTTTAGCATTGGGGCTATGAACCTTTCCACCTCGTTCTTAAGTAACATGAAGTTTGCTTTTGAAAAGTTTTTGACGGTGGTTTCCTTGATTCGGGGTGGGGGCGGAATGTGGATATCCAGAGTGATTAGTCTATGGTCTGATCTAACCAGTGAGGGTTTGACCTTTGGTGTAGAACATCGGTCACCCATGTTGGTGATGACCAGGTCCAATATGTCACCTCTGGTGGGGGTGTTGACCAGTTGATCCAGGGCATTCGAGTTTATAAATTCTAGGAAGCGTTGGGCAAGGGAGTTTGTACTTGAGTAGTTCTCCCAGTTAATGTGTGGGTAATTGAAATCACCCAATATTAGGGTGTTTGGTAGGACCTTCATATTTTCCAGTGTCTCCAGAAATGCAGAATGGGGTCCTGGGTCATGGTGGGTGATCTGTAGCAAGCTACAATTTGAATTGCAGTTTTGCCCATTGTTAGTTGCACATTGATGATCTCTGAGGCATTGTGCTCTGCCACTAACCTGGAGGTGTGGGTATCCTTGATGAATATGGATACACCCCCACCATTTGTGTTTCGGTCTGGGTTCTGTGGCCGAAAAGTATGGTATGAGTTATAGCCCAGTAGTGCTGGGGTGCTCTCTGGAGCCTTAAACCAGGTTTCTGTTACTGCACAGATATCAATGTTCTCTATACTGAGGAGTGCCTCGAATGCATGCATTTTGAGGTTTAGACTTCTGGAGTTGAGTAGCATTACCCTCAGTTTTTGGTTACTTGTGCTAATTACGGTGGTGGGTTTGTCTTTTGAGCCTTACTTAGACAATAACATATATTACATCATATTGGCACAGTAGTGCAGTGGTAGCATTGTCACCTCACAGCAAGAGGTTCTACGGTTTGATTCTCAGCTGGAGTGCCTTCTGTGTGGAGTCTGCATGTCCTCCCTGCATTCGTGTGGGTTTTCTTCTGGTGCTCTGGTTTCCTCCCATGTTCAGAGACATGCGTCTGGAGCATTTCTTCCCGAGCCTCTGCTGAAAATTGGCTATGTTCCAAGTTGGATTTTCCCAGTTAACAAATGTTAAATAAAAATCTTGTGTCCTCAGTCCTGAAGAGGTGTTTCACTGCATCTGTGATGGAATGACAAGCTATTCAAATCACAGCATTAGTCTTCAATACAACATTCCCAAAGGAAATACAGAATAAACACTTGTAACAGGAAACAACATCTACACATGAACATATCACATGGGTGACAGCACTGTAAACAGGTATGCTGACTGTAAGCAGTGACATTGGGCACTGAAATATATAGCTCGCATCACAGGCTAATGGATGTTTGCTGAAACACAAGCTCAAATCCAGATTTATTTGACTGTGACACTGCATATTTCAGTGTATGACATCACCATTGTATATTACCTTCATGTTTCAACAAAAAGGTGGTTGTAGAGCATAAGCACACTGTATAGACATACATCATATATATATATATATATATATATATTTGTAGCTTGTTCTGCACAGTAAGAGCAAGAAACATACAATTAAATGACTTCTACAGCTATGTGCAATTCTAAATTTAGTCAATACTAAAAGATGCAAGATACTCCAACATTTATTTTCATTCATACACGTGCAATCAGACGAGTCTCACTGCTGTATTTGAACCCCCTATCTATTAGCCAACACAATGTACAAACCAGTGTATTATACACGTGCACCACAGAAGAGATCTGATTTTAGTGGTGTGAGAAAGCATTAGTGAAATGATGACATCATCGGTGTTTTGCACACAGTATGCATTTCTGGACAGACTGAAAAAAGGGATGCGGGATTGCTCTAATCATAGGTTCATAGATTAGTACTAGGCTAACTGCCCTTGTGGACCATTTTAAGCCTAGCCGGTTATCCCTTGTGAGACTCAAACCCTGCAGCTTATGCTTGTAAGGCAAGCACCTTAACCATTAGGCCACCCTCCCAACCCAAAAACAGCCTCTGCAAGGCTCAAACCCAGGACCCTGCACACCATAGCCAAAGTGATTTACCACTAAGCCATGTCAGATACGTAAAGTGCTCCATTACGTATGTACTCCATACACACCCAGATGTTTACTGCTGTGAGATTAGAACTCCCTACTGATCTTGCTATGTAATAAGGTCATATTTACTCAACTCCATACACACCCAGATGTTTACTGCTGTGAGATTAGAACTCCCTACTGATCTTGCTATGTAATCTACAGGACACAGTACTTAACTTCATGTCAATTTTTCTCACAAGCATGAGTGAAATGAGCACACTTGTTGAATTACTCCTCCTGAGATGCAATGCACCCACATCAGACAGACAAGCTGATTGTTGTGAGATGAGAACACCCTACCTATCT
Organism: Protopterus annectens; assembly: GCF_019279795.1. Classification (NCBI taxonomy): domain Eukaryota; kingdom Metazoa; phylum Chordata; order Ceratodontiformes; family Protopteridae; genus Protopterus; species Protopterus annectens. The sequence goes on along the minus strand of NC_056731.1, from coordinate 1,280,126,584 downwards.
AGCTGTACAATCTACAACACACAGTACTTAACACAAGTGTTACTGCAGAAGTCTGACTTTTATAGTGTGAGAGTGCACTTTATAAGGATGACATCAGTGTGATATTGCAGAGAAAATGATGGTGGGAGAAGAGTCTGAAATTAATGAGGGCTCACCTTGCAGTGTAAAATTAAGTCCAGGCTACTACTGTAGTGTGGACGGATGTAGCTAAGGTCATATTTATACAACACCATAAACACACACATACACACAAGTTGACTATGATAAAATGACATCCCCCTATGTAGAGGACACAGTATTTAACTCAAGCACCACTACAGATCTGACTTTCATAGTGTGAGAGTGCACTTTTTGCAGGATGACATCACTGTGGTATTGGAGAGAAGATGATGGTGGAAGAATGGTCTGAAATAGATGTGGACTCACCCTGCAGTGAAAAATTAACTTCAGGCTACATCTGTATTGTGTACAGCAGTAGTTAAGGTCATATTTACTCAACTCCATACACACCCAGATGTTTACTGCTGTGAGATTAGAACTCCCTACTGATCTTGCTATGTAATCTAGAGGACACAGTACTTAATGGAAATGCCACCACAGAAGGCTGTCTTGCTTAGTGTGAGAGTGCACTTTATACAGGATGACATCATCAGTGTGGGGTTGCAAAGACAATGATGTTAAAAGAAGGGACTGAAATTGATGTGGACTCACCCTACAGTATAAAATTAAAACTAGACTACTACTACTACATTGTAGACAGAAGTAGTTAAGGTCATATTTGCACAGTTTCATACATAAACACAAGTTGACTGAGTGAGATTAGAACCCGCTACCTATCTATCTATACAATCTAGAAGGCAGAGTACTTGAAGCAAGCATCACTGTAGAAGTCTGAATTTCACAGTGTGAGAGTCCACTTTATGCAGGATGACATCAGTGTCGTGTTGCAGAGAAGATGATGTTCAGAAAAGGGTTTGAAATTGTTGTGAACTCACCATACAGTGTAAGATTAACTCCAGGCTACTACTGTATTATTGACAGCATTAGTTAAGGTCAAATTTGCAAACTCCATACAGATACAAACACACACAAGTTTACTGCTGTGAGATTAGAACCCCCTACCTATGTAGTGACACAATCAAGAGGACACAGAACTTAATATAAGCTCCAATGCAGAAATCTGACTTTACACTCTGACAGTGCAGTGTAGTTAGGATTATCATCTCATTCTGTGTCAGAGAAGATATTGTGATGCTGAAGGTTTTGTGCCAATCCATGTTTGTAAGGTCAATGTTATGATCAATAATGCATACCTACTACTGATTTATGTCAGCTATGCTGTCATTAGTGTATACTGCAGAAGTGAGAGTGACATCTACCTACCTGTCTTGTGTATATTAGACACACACAATTGTGAAACACAGGATTGAAAATGAATCATTCGTGGATTATCATGTTATGATGATGGTATGGAAACCTTAATGAATAGTACTGATATTAACAATGGTATGTGGTCATGCATGGCCAATGTGGACTGTCAATACCAAACAATACTTAATGTTCCAATGCAAAAGGATAAAAAAAATGATGAGTTATGTGCGTCAAGGCTGTAAGTCATCGTATATCATTTGTGTCAGTGCTGCAGTGTAGGCCCAAATGTCCAGAGTGAAGCGGTCAGTTAACTACACATTTCACTGCATTTCACAGTTTCCACATAGTAAAGTAATATCATCCAGTGGAAATACTTACTTTTGTTTAAAATCACTTCCTATAAAGCAATTCTGAAAAATGTATCTGCGCAGATTTTGGCAAAGTGATAACGAATGTATGTGCATACTTTGATGTGTTGAACTCAAACTGTGAAGTACCAGTGTTTAGTGGTGTTCAGTTGTCTCCATGGCAACCTTTGCACAAATAAGAATCACACAGGAAATGTTGTGATTCTGATTACATTTACAACAGATTGGTTTTATCTTCACATTTTGCATACATGTGCGCTGCATGTTTTGTTACACCTTTCAGTGTTAACTCCAAAGCTCAAATCACAAATGAAGTGTTGTGTTTGCCTTCCCCATTTGCATAACAGTATGCTATGAGTAAACAGAGTTCTCTTTTAAAAGAAATTAATCACTGCATTTGTTGTGCCGTCTACAGCGCAAATGTAGTTTGGGACAAACTAAGTTGTCCTGGTTCCACGAGCAGGGATAAAGGGGTGGGGGGTGGGTATAGAAGTTAAGAATTAATTGGAGTCTTTGCATGTAGGTTAGATAGTGGGATTGTAGTGGTGAAAGGGTTAAAGAGAAAGGGAGAGGTTAAGGGAAGTGATGTAGGGGAGGGAGGGACTTGTAACAGGATTAGGTAGCAGGGATTAAAGGAAGTAGGTGCATTTTGGCGTGAGTTGGTGGTGAAATAACAGCTAGCTCACGTCCAGGTGACCTGTAGGTATTGTAGATTCAGGTAGGCCTTGGATGGTGGGGAGAGAGGGTGCTAGGCTAAATGAGTTAGTCCCGCCCTCTCTCTTTTTTTTGTGTTTCTCTTGTCTCCTTCAGAGGTTTTGAGTGGTTAGTGTTAGTGAATTTGATGGGGGGATGGAGTTGGGGAGTCTAGGGTTGTGACAGGAATTTGTAGTATGGAAGTTTTAACGAACCAAACACAGGAGCACAAATTAGCAAAGTATCAACCAGCAGACCACTAGCAAGTTGCTGGATTATACTTTGCTAGTTTGTGCACTTACAACTTGCTTGTGGTCCACTGGATTGCTATTGTGCTGCTGGTTTATACTTTGCTAGTATGGAAGTTTGTTGAGAGGGTTACTGAGAAGAGTATGTGTGTGTGTGTGTGTGTGTGTGTGTGTGTGTGTGTGTGTGGGTGTATGGTTGGCATGTAGTGTCTGTGCTTGGCTTACCTGGGTACTGGTTTTGATTCCCTGGGGGTCTGGTAGGCATGGAGTTGCTGAGGTTGTTTGCTGGTGGTCCAGTGGTGTCTCCAGTTGATTCGCTGGGCCATCGCTGTCTTGGTAGTCGATAGGGCCATGCAGTCGCGTGGCAGCCATGTGGCTCGGCGACCTGGTGGTTGTATATCCTGGTGGTCACGGGAGGCTATTTGGGTCCTTTTCACAGTTCTGGACACCTTAACATTGGGGTTAGTGGGTAGAAGATCTCCTCAAGCTCCCTGGTGAGTTTGTACAGTTCTGTGGCCATTCTCTGGTCTCCTGGGTCAGGCTGCTGGTTTTCGTGCATACGCACTTAAGGTAGTGGCCATTAGGGCTAATGAGTAATGGCTCAACTGAATCGTTTGCATTGGTGGTAGTGATTGGAGGATCCCTTAGTGCTCCCTGGTGGGTTCGTGCAGTTCTGTTGCTGTTCTGCGGCAGTTTGTTCGGGCCTCCGGTTTGTGCATGCGCAGTTGAGGCAATGGCCGTTAACTCTAGTTCGGCCAAGGGTTTTGCTGCACAACGAGGAGAAGTAGGGGATTTCAGGCTCGTTCGCTGGCTAGATTTTGCTTGGGATTGGTTGTGCTTCTGCAATGGAGGTGGGTAGAATATAGGCATAAGGGTTTTTTTTTTTTTTACATCCAGTTTGTTTTATCTGAAATAGGTTAGTAGCTGAAGTGAAGCATGTGTAGCTGAAGTGTGAATTGTATTTCAGGGAGCTGTAATATTTTAATCCATGGATGTGAATGTATAAGTGCAATAGTTTAGTGGTTAGAGTATATGATTTGCATGTAGTTATTCAGGGGGTTGCTCTCAGCTGCAGGGTACAGGTAGGTAGGAGAGTTGGTGGAGAAAGTTGGTGCATAGGGCAAGGCAACATAATACAGGTTGGGGGGGTGGAGTAGGGCAGTTTGGTGTTTGGTTCATGGAGCAGCATTAATATTATGTGTTTCTTTCTTACAGATGGCTAATTTACCGGGACTATGTCAGTGATGGCAAGCTATTGTGGCCCAAGAGAAAGAGTTGTTTCAGGAGGTGGCGACGTCTGAGGTGGTAATGGAACCGGAACAGACTGTGGGTCAGAAGAGGTGGCACACCACGGTGAGAACCCCAGCTTGGGGGAAAAGACAGCAGACAGTGAAGCAGGTGGTTGCAATGGATACCCCAAATCCCAGTATGTCTCAAGATGAAGGTGCAGATAATGGTTTTACTTCAGCAGTATTGGCTGGGAAGCTAGGGGATAAGGATTGTGGGGGGGTAGGGATGAAGAGGACCTGTTAGTTGGGGACCTCGGTGGAGGATTGCAAGTGATAGAGGGTGCTCAGAGATGGCTGGCACAGGGATCCAGGTACCCTGTCAGAGATGCAACTGGGATGGGTGTAGGTTCCGGGGACAGTTTAGTTTTGGACTCAGAGGTAGGCTCTGACTTTGGGCTGCAGCCAGGGGACTGGTTAGCCACCCAATCTTTGGGACAAGAGGCAGGAGCAGTTTTCCTGACTCTGCACATTCTGGGGTTGGTCAAAGAAAAAATTTGGAAAGGCAAATATGTGGATATGTTTGAGCTGATCGATGCAGAAGGGGTCGAATGGATTAATGGAGGTGGAGTCATCTAATAGCAAGGATTTGCTGGCAGCTTTAGTGGCATTGGGAAGGAAGAGGGTAGGTAAGCTTCACCCTAGGACATGGGATAATTGGGTGGTTGGCTTTATTTACTTTATGGAGGTGCAGCTGGAGAAGGACGGGTCATTGGCCTTGCTTCTTCTAGGATATTTCCTTACCATTCGGGAGGCACAATGGTTAAGGCTGGGGAATGTGTGACTTTGGTATGATCAGCGTTTCTGCAAATGGAAGGCTGTGTATCAGTCACTACGTTGGGAAGTGCGTCAACCGGATATATGGTTAGCTATGATGATGGATAGTTATGGTGGCTTTAACAGAAGAGTGAGGGAGAAGCAGCGGGTATGTGTTAATCTTTTAATAGTGGTTCTTGTTCATGGGTGGGGTGCAAATTTGCACACATTTGCTCAAGATGTGGAGGGAGTCATTTGGCCATTTGCTGTGGTCGGCAAGACCTTTCCACTTGGAATTTGGTGGGCAAAGCTTTACCTCACAGGGGTTTCAACCGGTTCAGGGTAGGGGTAATTTTCATGGGTTCCAGGGGCTTGGGTTCTTTAGAGGCAATAGAGGAAGAGGTGCCATTCCCTATTAAGGTGGAGGTTCTGCAGGGTATGCTTTGCCAGTTTCCTGGCCTTGCCATCAAGAATGAGATATTACAAGGATTGCCAGTTTCCTGGCCTTGCCATCAAGAATGAGATATTACAAGGATTTTAGTGGGGGGTTCCTATAAAGTCCCACCCCTCCCATGCAAGAACCAGCAATCAGTTCAAGGTAAAGAGGACATCCTGGAGGTTTTGGTGGAGAAGGCATGTTAGGTGGGGCGTTTCTTGGGTCCTTTTGACAATCTGTCTTTCAGTAGTTACAAGGTGTCACCTTTGGGGTTAGTGCCGAAGAAACTGGCCGGGGAATTCAGATTGATGCATCAATTGTCGCATCCAGAAGGGAATTCAGTGAATGATTTTATTGCAGATGAGAAGGTTAGTGTGCATTATGCATCCTTGGATGATGCTGTGCAAGTGATTAGGGAATTTCGGGAGCCATGGCTGGTTAAGGCTGACATTGAGTCAGCTTTTCGTTTGTTGCCTCTTAGGAGTGAGGATTGGCTGTTACTGGGGATGAGGGTAGGCGGTAAGTACTACTTTGATAAAGCTATGCCTATGGGTTGTTCAGTGCCATGTGTGACTTTTGAGAAGTTCAGTATGGTATTACATTGGATTTGGCAGCAGAGAGTGGGGGCTCAAAAGGCAGTGCATTATTTAGATTATTTTCTGCTGGTGGGTGAAGGAAGGGTAGGAGCACAGGGGGTTGTGGGAGTTTACAAGCATGTGTGAGGAGTTGGGGGTACCATTGGCTCAGCATAAGATGGAAGGTCCAGCGAGAGCCTTAGAATTTCTGGGATTAATGGTTGATGCGGAGTGGGGACTGTTTTGTCTACCCGAGGATAAGATAGAGAGGCTTTGGTTGGCTATACATTTGGTGCTTGGCAAGGATAAGATTCGGATTCGTTCAGTCATGGAGTTGTTGGGGCTTTTGAATTTTGCCTGTTGAGCTGTGCACCCAGGGTGAGTCTTTTGTAGGTTGGTAGCTTATATGTTGAATAGAGGTCGGAGTAAACACTACTGGGTTAGGGTGACCAAACTGATTCGGGAAGACTTGGTGTTCTGGGATGGTTTTGTGTAACAATTTAATGGGATCTCGTTCTGGCAGTCGGATTGGGTGGGGCAAGAGGAACTTCAGTTGTTTATGGATGCAGCTTGGGGTGCTGGTATGGGGCCTATTTTGGGGGTCAGTGGTTTGCGGCAGAATAGCCTCAAGATTGGAAGGGGGAATGGAGGCGTGATGTGGCCTTTCTAGAGTTGATGCCTATATGGGCAGCTTCTGTTGTGCGGAAGGAGCATTTGAGGGACAAATAAGTAGTTTTTCGGACAATATGGCTGTGGTGAGGGTATTACAAATGAAGAAGGCTAAGTTGGGCTTGTTGTTGTTGGTATTATGTAAATTGTTTTTGCAGAGCCTCTTAATAAATTTTTCCTTTACAGGAGTGCATGTGCCTGGCGAAAAGAATGAAATTGCTGATAACTTGTCTCGATTTCAGTTTTGCAAGTTTTGAGGGTTGGCTCTACAGGCAGAGGAAGTGCCAGAAACCCTGCTGGAGGAGGTTTGCAATCTTGGGTCAAGGTAGCCAGGCAGTTGGTGCATTCCTGATCTCTTTCTATGAGGAAGGCGTATGGTAGAGCTCTTTCTGATTTTAATCAGTTTGTTTTGCAGTTGCCAGAAGAGGAGGGGGTGTGGTCAGAGGAATTACTGTTGAGATACAGCTCATGCTTGGAGGATAGGCAAGACTTTGCAGACGGTCAAGGTGGGTTTGGCTGCTATTAGGATTTTTGCTAAGGTAGCGGGGTTGCAAGATTTCACCAAGTCTTGGACATTAGGGCGAATGTTGAGGGGTTGGGGGAGAGTGATGGTGGAACATAGGGACATTCAATAGCTGCTTACAAGGGTTATATTGAAAGTTTTGTTGAGAGGGTTAGGGTTGTTACAAGGGGGTCTTGGGATTACTTCATATGGGGCATGTTGTGTACATGGTTGTATTTTGGCGCCTTCCCTGTTTCTGAGTTGTTAGGTTCTTTATGTTGGAAGGATGTTACCATAGGTGAGGGAGGTGTTACTATTGCATTAAGGAAGAGTAAGACAGATCAATTGGGTAGGGGATGCTTGGTGGTGATTAAATCTGACAGTCCAGTAACGTGGGCTAACGAGTTCAAGAGGAGGCGGAAGGGGAGTGTAGATGAGTTCATTTTTTTGTTCAATGGATGGGAAGGTGGTGTAGAGTAGTAGATTCATATGTTTGGTGAGGAAGATTTTACATTGCATGGGATTTCCAGCAGACAGGTTTGCAGCTCACTCTTTTAGGATCAGTAGGGCTTCAGATTTAGCTAGAGAGGGTAGTTCCATTGAAGTGATTAAGCGATTGGGGAGGTGGTCTTCAAATGCATTTTTATCATATATTAGATAAAGTCATTGGCCTGATTAATAACTTTCTTTTCTTTTAGAGAAGCAGATTATCATCTTGGGGCATTCGTATATCCACTGGGCGGAGAAGCATGGGTTAGTCAGGGAAGATGGGATAAATTTGGGTTTATCACATTTAGGGTGGTCAGTGACTTGGCATGGGATTAGGGGTCTTAGGTGGGATAGGTTGCTGCACGAATTCGAGAAGGATAAATTGAAGGTGGGGTGTCCTTGTATATTAGTAATTCATTTGGGGGCAATGATTTGGGCATTCTTTTCAAAAAGCAGTTAGTGGATATTATTCTTCAGGACATGCTGAGATTACAGGCATTGTACCCGGGTATGGAAATTGTGTGGTCAGAGTTGGTTCCTTGTTTGTGTTGGAGGAATGCTTATAGTTATAGGGCGATTGAAAGGGTCAGGAGGTTCATCAATCAGAGATTGGCTAGGCAGTTAAGAATTTTGGGGATGCATATCATTGAACATAGAGATTTTGGGGATGGAGAGGAGGTCTGGTATTGAAAGGATGGGTCCATCTTAATGAGGTAGGACTGGATCTGTTTAATCTGCATTTGAAGCTCTTTTTAGAGGGTATGGTTGGTGCTAGGGTTTAGGAGGGAGAACAGCCTGGGGACCAGGCTGGTGGCAGAGAAGAGGGACAGGATTGTCCTCTTCTGATCCTCCTCTAAGGAAGGTGGTTATTCATTGGTTAATGAGTGTTTGGTCAGGAGGTGAGCAGGTACGCTGCCTATTTAAGTGTGCTGGGTGAGTAGGTATGCCGCCCCAGTGGAGGAGGTATCAGGGTGAGTAGGTACGCTGCCCTGAGATATATTCATCCAGGGTGAGTAGTTACACTACCCTGAGATTGTTGCTGATGAAAATAATTGATGTTGATTTGTGTGCATAAGTTCATTGTACAATAATATTCAATAAAGTTTGTCAAATGGCTTTATGTGTTTGGTGTAGTTTATTTAAAGGGGGGCCGGGGCAAACAGGCTTAGTAATGATGCATGGCTACCAGCACTCTGGACAGTACTTAGTGGAGAAAATTCATTTGCTAACTTAGCTTTCTCTGTGGTACAAGGTATAAACTCTCTGAGCTAAATGAAAAAGCAGAGTTAAAGCAGGGTTTGACTCCAGTATGCAGACAATTTTGCAAAGAGTGTCAGCATGTGATTATTATATTAGCTTTTTATCATGACTTTAAAAATACCTAGGAATGACTATAATAAATATGTTGACTAGCAAAACTGTGCATATAATAGCTACAAAAACAATCTTTTACACCTACTACATAAGAGACGTGCTTTGCGGGAAATCACAAGTTAACTGGGTATACAATGAGATGTAAGGCAAACATTTACCGTATTATGCATTAACACCTGAAATGCTGATAGTGCAGCATGTTTAAGTACCTTTGTGCAAGGATAACTGGACTACTGTGGGTAATGGCAATAACTGACTAGGCTTTGTCATAGCATATGAACAGCCATTCCCCATCACTTGGCATTGGAGTGCAATGCCAATATCCATGCAAAATGCTGAGGTAAATTAAATGAAGGCTTTCTTATGGGCCATTACTGGCTATGTCTGCTGTGTTTGATTCTACTTTTTGACCAGATTAAATGTGAGAAAAAGGGATTGATAGGAAAGTGGTGAAATGGAGGACAAGCAGAGGGAAGGACACAAGAGAAAGAATAGAGGAACTTGCAGGAAGGTAGTTGGAGAGAACCATTCTTCACGACATAAATGTAGAAATGTAGCCACAATTTGCTGATTTTGAACTGCCACCACAACAAGGGTAGATGACAACAACAGAATAATGTCATACAGCCAATTGTACCAAATCAAGTGGATCAAGAAGACACATGGGTGAAGTGGAGAGCTATGTATGAGTTGTTATTTATTTATTTATTTTTATTTATTTATTTATTTATTTTTTGTGGAACACTTGCCCATTTTTTTTACTTTCTTTCTTTCAAAGCGGAAGGAATGTTGTGGAAGGTGCTTAGGAATGTGAGGGTCAGGTAGGCAGGTTAGGTAATGAAGCAAGTGCAGACATACAGGACAAACAACACAGACAAGTATGGTGATGGACACAAAAGGCTGGAGGACACTATGATTGGGGATAGGTAGGGAGAATTAAAGGTGCATCCATATCAAGCCTGAGAACAGTGAGAATCTAGTCCTCATCCTCCAAACTGTCACCACTGTCTCCTGTCTCAGTTTCCTGTGTCAATGTGCCATAATCTTGGCAATGTGATGAAGAAACATTTCCTCACAGTTGATTTGGGCACCAAGGCCCCTCTCCATAATACCTTCCACCAGTCCTGTCAGCTCATGGCAAATGACAAAATCACCACCTCCATTAATACTGCTCCTGGAGGGTACCAGTGCACCAGCTGCCTGGTCAGAGCTATCTGTTGCAGATGGGGCAGGTAGGGCAGGGGTTGTGGAGGCAGCACTGCCAGCTTGAGACCTTGAAGTGCTGAGTGGCAGTGCTGCAACTTGTGGAGGGATGGTGGGCTGATCAACAGTGGTCGGTGTAGCTCTCTATGCTGCATGTCAGTCTTCATAAGCAAAACTGTATGACAACAGGACATTTTTAAGCCCTGTAGAATACCCCCCCCCAAAAAAAAAGAAAAAAATGAGAAGGGGTGGGGTGAGATAAAAAAGAGAGAGAATTAGCTCTATGGCATATCAGATGACTAAATAATTTCAGAAAAAAACAGTTATGATTATTCAGTCTATACACCTATGCACATCCAGGTATGATGGGAAGGTCTTACTCTGTTGAACCATTAATCAACTGCTCTGATATGATATCATAAATACAACTATTTATTACAGTATTGTCATATTGTATACAATTACGATAGTTATTAGGCTTACAGTCAGACCTGATGCATATGTACCCTATGCCTCTCTGAGGCTTGTTAGTTGCTCATGATGTACCTCATGGTTCGCTGCAATGTCTTCAGCAGCTGTACCAAACAAACAAAGACAAGAAGAGACATGAAAGCATATTGAATAACAGTCTTGGCTGAATACTGTATACAATGTCTCTTTTGCCTTCATTTTTTCTTAATACATTTGTAGAGAATCACATTGTATTATACATTTACTGTAACATGAAATATTATATAATTTTAATGTGGAGCTTTTCTCCCCAGGCCTCCACTGAAAAAGGGTGTCAACCCAGTCAGACTATCCCGGTCAACAAATGTCAAATAAATAAAAATAAATACTGTATTCTATATCATTTTAAACAGCTAGGTCATTATACTTACAGAACTATGGGATGTCAGCAGCCTTAACTCATCCTCTCATTGGCTAAGGAGGTCTTTCTTGCACAGTTTTGGGTCACTATAGTGGTGATGACAATTCTCTCCAGTACATGCAATGCCAGTTGCACTGGAGGCAGCCATGGCTACACTGTTCAAAGCCTTAGTCTTATACTGAGGCCCAGTATATGCCCCCTGCAGCAGCCTGTGGCTGTAGCACTTCACAAGGTATGACACAAATATCTTGGACTCCTCAACACCCTATCTTTGTGCTTTAAATTCAGCACCATCATCTCCTGCACCAGCCATGCCTACAGAACTCAAGCAACAACTCTATGTGTGAATTGGTGCCAAATTACAATCTCGCATTTAACTGCTAGTGGGCAAACACCTACAACCATGCCAACTACATTTGTGCAACTGTAAACACAAAGAGGCCTTTGCAAAAAAAGCAGAAGGTATTTTATGCAACAGCAAAAAAGGTGTGAAACATGGTAGTGAGATTTGCCATGTGTGATGCTCAACATATTTATACTTTTTTCAGATGATCAACACTGACAGCCATAGTGTCTTGCCTTCTTATCCTTTGTGTTTTGGCTGTTAAATAGGATGACTTGGCACATAGCGTTTTGGAGTTACAGACTGTAAAAAGTTAGTTGACAAACATGGGAATCAAACCTAGGGAAAATGCATGATTTCAGTCAAGGAGAATATTTGTCAGTGCTAAAGGAGAACCCCTGTTCAACCATGTTCATTACAGATAAACTGGATTCAGTATGAATGGAGACTTACTCCACATAGGCCTGTATGTTTGCGATTTTAGGAGGTCTACTGAAATGTATTCCCATAAAAGAGGCTGTATTACTGTTTATAAATGTGTGTCAGATGGATAGACTTTCAGGAGCTAATTAATACAGGCTGGGGTATGATTCATACATGCCTCACTAATCACACTGTCCTAAACACAGAGTTGGCCTATGTGAGGAGAGAAGATGATTTTAACTTTGGCATTCTGCCCAGCATAGATATGCAAGTACGTTTTTGCTCCATTATCAAAAATATCCTGCTTAAACAATTACACACACATTCAACTATGTTTCATAACAAAATCAGTAATGACATGTGCTACTTACAGCAATTAATTTATCAAAGCATTAAAAAGACATATATTGCAATAAACATAATTATGATAGCCATTTGTATGTAGTGTTACCTTCATAATCAAAGTGTTGATAGAAACTGCATTCTGACAAACTTTGTAAAACTAAATGCTGTCTGTATTTGAACCCTGGATCACCTGTGTTTTATCTCTAAAATCAGTGCACTTACACCTTTGTGCCTCAGAGATAGTTACATAGCAGGTGGATGTTCTCCACTCAGTACTGTCCAGAGTGTTGATGTTTGCCCTTGCCGCTAAGCCTTTTTGCACTACAGAATGCTGCCCAAATAACATTTTTCACTTTTTCCCTTAAGCAGATAAGCTTGACTGCATGTCATTCAGCAGCGAGTAAGTGTAGAAGGGAAGAAACAGAAAAGAAAAACATATGAAGTTATGATGAAAGTGATTCCTTCATCTGGAGTAATAATTTCTGCAATCCTTTCACACTGTATTAATTTGAACCACACAGAAACTGTCTTAAGGGGCCAAAGTCACTGTATTTACAGTTTCTTCCACAGAAGCAGGTATACAAAATATGCACATTACTCATTAGAAATACCATGCATCAATGCCACACATACGTGTTCTAATGAAGTTTACAAAAAATAAATTGTTCAGTTTCCCTAAGCTGTGGGCCTTGTTTGCTCTCTGCTAAACAGTGCTGAAATTATACAGACAAAAGAACATATCTAACAACAAATCACAAGCTGCATTTTACATCTGCTGCAAACATTCCAAGCAGCATTTGCCTTCATACCCTGCACCCTCTTTCCAGTTTTTTAAAATTATTTTATTTAACCCATGTGCTGCAATGATACTTAGATGCAATGCAGAATTAAATCTCTTACTGTTGTTCAGAGTGCTGTAGCAAAGTACACCTGTGCCAATGTGAAATGTGCTACTGATGGCAAAACAACTTAAATTTTTAATTTTATACCTTGGCCATTGCACTCTTGATCACTGCCTCGAAATGCTGCTAGTTAAAAGTGCACTCTGCCAAAATTCAGGAACACAAAAAAAAATAATATACAATTGTCAGTAGTAACAGATATAGGGTAATAAATATGCCCTGGATCAAATGGTCAGCACCACCACCAGAGGTGATAACATATTGGACATGGTCATCACCAACATGGGCGACCGGTGTTCCACACCAGAGGTCAACTACTCGCTGGTTAGAGCTGACCATAAACTAATCACTCTGGATATCCACATTCCGCCACCACTCCCGGTCAAAGAAACTACTGTGAAAAACTTTTCAAAAGCTAACTACATGTTACTTAAGACCAAGGTGAGAAGTTTCAAAGACCCCATGCTAAAGGATAATGCTGTCCAAGCTGCAATATCCTTTACTAATGCACTATACGGGCACCTACAAGAATGCATGGATCGGGCTATCCCAAACAAAACTAAGACTCACTCCTCCAAGAAAAGGAAATCAGTCTGGTGGACCCCTGCCATAAACAGGCTATACAACAGAAGGAGGAAGCTAGTGCAGAAAAGAGTAAATCCCAAGAAGGGAAGATATCCCTGATCAGTACCAGCAAGAAACTATGTTCCCTCATAAAATCATCCAAGGCTAGCTTCGAAAGAAAAATTGTCATGGACTCTAAAGATAACCACGAGGCATTATTTAGCTATGTCAAGAATCTAAGTGGCAATTGTCAGATCTGCTCAGAGTTAGTGCAGAACAGCACAAAATACACTGAACCGACCGATATCGCCAACATCCTGGCAGACAGGTTCAGTGCAACCCCCCCCTCACCCCCAAAAGGGCCCATAACTATACCAGAAGAATGTAGAGCTCCTGAAATCACAGACACTCAGGTTAAAACATCCCTCTCCAAAGCCAAAAATACAGCATCAATGGGACCGGACGGTGCCCCAGGCTGTGTCCTACATGAGCTCAAAGATGAACTAACCCCTCACTTAAACACACTGTTTAAACTCAGCCTCTCCACAGGCTATGTGCCCAAAGAGTGGTGCACGGCAACGGTTATTCCACTCCACAAACGTGGAGCCACAATGGACCCCAGGAACTATTGCCCTATAAGCCTGACTAGCTTGGTCTGCAAAGCTATGGAGCGCATCATCAGGGATCTCATTAACAGAGACATTGGGAACCTCCAAACACTGGACCCTACCCAGTTCGGCTTTGTTAAGGGAAGATCATGCCTCCTAAACCTGGTGGACTTCTTTGAGACAGTTACCAAGGCTACAGACAAGGGAAAGGTGGTCCATACAGCCTACCTAGACCTCGCAAAGGCCTTTGACACCATTCCCCACTCAGGTATTACAGACAAGCTCACCAGCCTGAACATAAACCCCTACATCACGAGATGGGTTGCCAACTGGCTCACAGACAGAACCCACATGGTAAGAGTTGTAGGAGCTAGGTCTGACTCTAAACCGGTCACAAGTGGAGTTCCCCAGGGCTCAGTCCTGGGACCCCTCCTGTTCGGCATATACTTTTCAGAAGTACAGGCTAGCACAAGAGGACTATGGCTGACCAAGTTCACAGATAACTGCAAACTAGGGGCTATAATTGACTCTCAGGCTAACACAAACATCCTCCAAAAGGGACTCACCGAGATAGATACCTGGTGTCAAAACCATGGCCTCAAGCTAAATGCCAAAAAGTGCATAGTCATCTCCTTTGGAAAAAACAAAGTGCCCACAAACTACCACATAGGTGGTAGCCCCCTAAATATGGAAGACGTAATAAGGGACCTGGGGACCCAAGTAGATAGTAACCTCTCCTTTGATAATCACATTGCCAAAGTGGTTAGAAAATCCTTCTATGTGGCCCACCTAATCACAAAAGGGTTTGCATCCAGATTGAAAGAGGTCATTGGGCCCCTCTACGCATCACTCATCAGACCCATCATAGAATACAATGCCCCATTTGGGATGTCCCTTACAATACACCTGCAACAACTGGAAAGACCACAGAAGTACCTCACCAAGAGGATCACTGGCCTTAAGCAGATGCCCCATGCAGCTCGACTGAAGAAATTCCAGCTGTACTCGGTTGCATACTGCCTACTCAGTGGTGATCTCTGCCTGACATACAAGGCCATGTCCAACCCAGAATTGATAGACATGCTCCATCTAAAGAAAACCATATCCCCTCGAGACACATGCTCCAGGGATCTAAACCTGACCACAACAATAAATAGGACGTGCTGGAGGGATAGGTTCCTGTCCCAGAGACTTCCCATAATCTGGAACAAGATTTGAATCTACATTAGGCAGAGTTCCTCGCTAACCCTCTTCAAGAGAAACCTTGACAAGTGGATGGGAAACAGAAAGTTTACCCCAGGGATCACTTCAATGGCTGTGCTGGACAGAGGCACAGGAAACTAATCTAAGGCGGCAGCGAAAGCCAACACATTCCAGCTAGCTTTATAAATGCCTTTGGGCAGATAGCCTAATACCTACCCATGAACCTATGAACCTAAAAGGCAAAATTGTGAAGTTTTCTATATCTGTGTGTGGTACAATTTGATCATATGCTCAGAAAATATGCATTAACTCTGTCAGACAGCACGCTATCTGGAATCGAACCCTAAAGTCAGTGTAATAACAACACATGCTCAGTTTTGTTTTCTCTACCTCTTTGCCACCAACACAGGACCAAAAAATGTTACTTTCTCATTTGCTTGAACATGTGTCCAAATCAATGACATATTCACCGATACTTTACCGTAATAATAGCCCATACCATTTTAATATCAGGTTGCCAACACTGCCAGCTACTTTTTCTCTTTATTTTCCAAACATCTTCCTCTCCTCTCAGCTTAACTTCAGAAATGCAATGTGATGGCCATTTATTTGCATCTTTGTTTCACTGTGTGTAATATAGCTGATGAATATTTCACTCAGATTTTAAGCAGAAGTTGGACAGTGTGTTCTTAGTACAATGGTGTCAATGTTGTTAAGGTTGTTCTCATAGCCCTCAAGGTGCATACACGTTTGTATTGTAAGTCTACTCTGC
Organism: Protopterus annectens; assembly: GCF_019279795.1. NCBI lineage: Eukaryota > Metazoa > Chordata > Ceratodontiformes > Protopteridae > Protopterus > Protopterus annectens. The sequence continues at coordinate 1,280,110,583 of NC_056731.1, read as the reverse complement.
GTGATACAAACACTTCAGAGAGAACAGTCACTTCAGCATTGCTTGTTGTTGTTGTCAGAGCAGTCAGAAAAAGTTGCAAGCCATTAGCAGCTAACAATTGTTATTTCTCCTCCTTGCAGTCATAGGGCATGTGTATGCAATCATGGAGCTACCTACACCAAGTTTACATCCCCTGCTCTAACTGATTTTTTTTTTTTGTGTGTTCAAGACTGCTAATAATTTCATACCTCATTTGCCTCTTCACAGTGCACAGTGGGTTAAATCTACACTATAGAAAGGTAATGGTGTAGCTTTGGAAGTGGTAGTAAGGGAGCTTGATTGGCTACAAACAGAGCATTGCTGCTAGTTACTTGGAGGAGATTGCTCTGCAAGTTACTGCACTATTTCATAAGTTATGTTTGTCCTCTACACAAACTGCTTACATGTTCATATTTTGAGTGTATTTCAATATGCAATGGAAAAACTAATTTAATAATGTATGCAATTTTAAAATTTCACTGCTGCTGTACTGCACATATGGCAGTTCTTGCTGTGTTGTCCATGTTAGTATGTTTACTTCACAGTATTGTTTTATCATTTGCCATTGCATGATTGCCTCAATCATGTGGGCGACTTATTGGATAGGATGAGTGACAAATTGGATCAGGCAAAGTTAGCACCAGAAGTAGCCCCTAATTTTGCTTTTTTTTTTCTAAGTGTGAAGGTGGCTTTATTCCAATAGGTTCTTTGTGTTCATGGCAAAAGGCTACACCATCTATGTGTCTGCGATGGTACATCTGCTGGAGGAAGGTCAACATTTAAGTGTCATTGGTGTCACCCTTGGCCTACTCCACAGCCCCTGAGAATGATGGAGATTGTGCAATGGGCCTTGTTCATTTGGCTCTGATTTAGGGTTTCCTGTATGTCTGATGCACAGAATGGATAGGTATGAAACTAACAGTATACAGCTAGTTTATCTTCTTACACATTTGTTCATATACTACAGGTTCCACACTTACCTTGACTGTACTGCAGTTAGCAGTCATGTGCTTTGGGCTGTTTCTCATGCTATCCATACAGAGACATTACACGAGTAAATAACATTTGTGGACATTGTATGGCATCTCTTTTAATATTTGTATGCGCTTAGACTGTTATTTGTATTTCTTCTCTGGTGACTGTGTGTGCTATCATTTGCCTCTTAGTTGCTGGGTATGTACACTGACCTTTGAGTCTTAGGTGGTGAGTTTGTGTGCTATTCTTTGCCTCATAGCCAGGGAAAGTGCATATTGTGCATGCCTACGTCTGAGGGCTGCCTCTGCAGCTGGAGGTTCTCCCTCAGGATCCTCATCTGTATGTTGAGCAAGGTGCTGCCCCTGCCTGTAGTCCAGGAATGTGTAGTCCTGACCCTTGCTGTCACTGTTGCAGCTGTTTCCTCAAGTTGACATTGTGCAACATAGCACAGACTGTGAGAAATTCTGCACAGGTGCTTGGGTCGTATTGCAGGGCACCCCCTGATGTGTCTAGACAGTGAAACCGTGACTTCAGCATGCCAAACACACACTCTATGATGTTTCTAGTTTGACTATGGGTATCATTGTATGCTTCTTCTGTGGGTGTGTGTCCATTTCTGATGGGTATCATTAGCCATGGTTCCAGTGAATAATCTGCATCACCCAGCAGATGGCCTTGTGGAGTATTACCCCTAGCAAACCTTGTGTACTGGCAAGAGGTGTGCCATATGGGTGAGTCATGTTAACTGCCTGGGTTGCCTGACAGACACTGAGGATGATCTCTTGGGCATTACAGACAACCTGGCAGTTGATAGAGTGGTACCCCATCCTGTAGATGCATGTCCTTTCCAGTTCACCAGGTGGGGGCTTTTATTTCTATGTGCATGCAGTCTATGGCCCCTAAGACTTCAGGGAAGTGTGCTACAGCATAGAATTCCTGCATTATTCTTGCTCTATCCTCTGGTGTGCATGGAAAATAGATGTACCCCCCTTTCATGTTGTAACATGGCATTAAGATATTGGTACACACGTGTGTTTTGATCTTCAGTAACTTGGTCAGCAGTGATTTACATTAAGATATTGGTGAAATATTCTAGAAGATAAGGCCTGTGACACCCCTAGTATATCCCCTGTGGGTCTCTGGAATGTACCAGTAACTAATATCCTTAAAGCTAATCATACCTTAATTTCCACTGGTATAGGTTCTCCCTGATTTACCCTGGGTCGGGGGGGGGGGGTTGCACACTTCCTGTAGTGTTTTCCTATCAATCCTGTATTACCTACTATTTCAATATCATGAAGTCCATGATATATTAAATGATGTCTGAACACCCTTCTCCATGGACAAGGTCTATGAGCAGCATCAGCAGCATAAAGTTGAACCTGTTGCACATACACATGCGTGAGATCAGCAGCAGCCCCTAACTTTGTTTTTTTTCTAAGTGCGATGGTGGCTGTATTCCAGTAGGTTTTGGTGTTCTTGGCAAAGAGCTACACCATCTCTACACAGTTACTTTACAGCTTCCTGAATGGCTCCACCATATTGGATTGGTTCATTAGCATGTAATTCAGCTGATTATGCTTTCATTAGCATACTGTGTTGTTTACCTTTGTTTGTTGCTCTGCATGTCATGTACAACCGTGTAATGAATATAAAATGGCACATGTCGCACACAAGATAGCAGTGCGTAAATTAGACATTTGTGAATCTGGCCCACTGTTCTTGACTGGAGTATTCATATAATGTTATATCAATTTTTTGGGGGGGATTTTTATTATCCGTATAAATACTTATACTTTAATATCATTTGCTTTCACATTTCCAGTTCATATTAGCTTTTTGGGAGTTATAATAAACTAAGATTCCCAGTGGATTGTGTTTCTTTAATAGTGGATTAATGCACTACGCATTACTGACATCATCTTAGCAGTCCTTTTATTTATCAGTTTTGTCTTGTGCTGCATTGGTTTTCAGTTTGTTTAGCTTTTTAGGAGTATTCTTTGAGTAAGTTAACAATTTACAGTTTTGTTTGGTTAGCTAGTCAATTAATACACCTTAATGTATGTGTGTTATTCTGTATTTTTCTGTTTACTGCTATACTTCTACATTTAATACAAATACATATAGATATACCAGGTCTATATCAGAAGCTCGAATGATTAAAAGAGCGAATGCTCTTTGATCGAGCTTTAAAGATCAAACTTCTAAACAGCGAAGACACGGAACAGTGATTTTTTTCCTAGGGAAAAAAAATCGCTGCTCCACCAAAAAAAAAAAAACATGTAAACACAATAAAAAGTGGGGGGCTGTGCCCCCACACCCTCCCTAGTTAAATATATTAACTCCGAGATTGCACCACAGTGGAAGAAATGGCAAATGGCCAAAAACAGCCCAGTAATTTTTTTTTCCCCTTGGAAAAAAATCATTGTTCCATGTCTTCGCTGTTTAGTGCTTCGATCTTTAAAGCTTGATCAAAGAGCATTTGCTCTTTTGACTGTTCGAGCTTCTGGTATAGACCGAGATATACCCCTAATGAGACAGCCCAGATTGTAGTTTGTATACTTATATATATATTTTTATATATATTGGTTTGTATACACATGCAAGTTCAATACTTCATCTAAAGTTTATCTGATAGGATGTATGCAAACCAATTAAACTTAAAATGGATCTTCTGATATAGGCCAATGTGACTTCAAAGGATGGTCTCATGGATAGTAATGCCCACTTATGTAGATATTTCTGTTACATCACTACTATGCACAACCAGTACAGTGCTATCACAATGCATTTATCACTAAGTAATGAGGACGCATGTCTTACAATGTGAACATGTAATCAAGTGTACCATTTTCTTTTTCACTAACAACCTCTCCCTGGGATTCAAAAAGGCTTAGTGCAATGCGGAAGTCATATCTCAGAAGGTTTAAATATTGCTTTAATACTTTTTGATTTACAGACTGCTCTCCCTCTGAGGTTTTCCCCATGTAGAGGCCTCAACACAGAGCAGTATTACAGGTGAAGCTGCATGCTAAAGAGGTAGTCCAGGGAAGTGGCTGATGCTAATAGCCTTGTGCTCTCTCTCTCTCTCTTTGTCTCTCTGTCTCTGTCTCTGTCTCTCTCTCTCTCTGGAAATGTCTGTGGCTCCCAATTTGTACCCAAGCAATTCCAATAACCACTTGAACAATTTTACATGAGAGAGAAAACATACTCATACAAGAGAGCAGATGCAGCCCCTTACATTGCTAATAATGCCAATAAAAGCCAGTGGTCAACCATTCACTTCTGTGTGAGTACTCACAATACATGCTAGTCTAGCAAAGCCAAGGGAGTGGGGGTGTCAGTGTCTGAATGTGTTTTGATATGTGTGTGTGTGTGTGTGTGTGTGTGTGTGTGTGTGTGTGTGTGTGTGTGTGTGTGTGTGTGTATGCACGCATAGAGCATAGGGGCATGAATGAGGCTGGAAGAATGTGTGTGTGTGTGTGTGTGTGTGTGTGTGTGTGTGTGTGTGTGTATATATGTGTATTGCAGCATGTGTGTGGGTATATGGATGAGTGAGGGGGGTTTATTTGTGGATCTGTCTGTATTTGTGTTTGGGTATGTGTACAGGTGTGAGTTTTTAAGCGTGATACATTGGCTGCTGTGCAGAACACTAGCATGTCCAGATCAGAAAGTGCAGTGATCGGTTCAGGGACATGGCAATGAGCTGCAAAGGATGTATTCTCACTGTGGGTATACCATGTCTCTGAATCAGAATTTCTCTTCTTTGCAGTAATTGACTGGCCCGCACTGGGAAATCAGTGCTGGCAAAGAGAAATTCTGTGAATACCAGTGTCTGTGCAGTTGCTTTCCACAGTCAATAATACAGTGACAAACACTGCTTTCAAGAATCATTATAAAATGTTGTATTGTTTCCCAAACATCACAGAATGTGAAGCAAAATGTCAGCCTGACTCAAAAAATCTATTTCTCTATCCCCAAGTGTATTAACAAGTATTTTAGAAAGCAGAGTTACTTCCACTCTCTTTTTTACTAACAAAACAAATTAAATAAACCCTATAGCACACATATATTGAATGCAGGACATTAATACAACCTATAAGTACCATCTCATGTATCCCTAATCAAATGTCATAGAATAGTGTTTGTTATTGCATAATAGTACCATGTTGCAACATATAAGATTATTATTTACCAATCTTTTCAAATGCACAAAGCTGGGCTTTCTTTTAACATGCTGTATCATAATAATTAAAATGTATTGTGCAAAGTAACACTGTTTTCATCATTAGTTTCTATATAAAGCAGTACTGTTTTCAGCATTACTGTCTATTATGTTAAGTTGATTTTACTTTACCAGAATTAGGCTATGTTGCGCAACTTATAAACAAAGGTATGGCATTTCTCCATGAAAGTCATTGTTCCACTGTATTCAGTATTCATCAGACCTGTCCTGGAGTACATTGCCCCCTTTGACATGTACCTACCAGTCATATCCAACAAATAGAATGTCAGCAGAGATTCCTCACTAAAAGAATACAGGGTGTAAGTAACGTATCCTATGCAGACTGCCTCAAGGCCCTATCCCTGTATTCTGTCTCCTACAGGCTGTTGAGGGGAGATCTATGCCTGGCATACAGGGCATTCTCAGACCTCATTCTGATGGACCTCCTGCATATCCACAAAAACAAACACCACTAGAATTACCCATTCTAAAGGCTTAAACCTTGCCTTTGATATAACTAGGACCTGCTGGAGAGACAGGTATGTATCCCAGAGATAACGCCATCTCTGGAACAAGGTCTCCATCCATGTGATGAAGCTCCTCCCTAATCCAATTCAAGTGTAACTTGGACAACTGGATGGAGAACAAGAAATTCATCCCTGGTTTGGCACCTATGTCTTTGATGGAGACAGGTAACCTGTAAATGGTTCATCTCCAAGGCCCCAGCTTGTAAATGTTTCACCTCCCATGCCCCTGCTTACACTTATCAATGGTAGCAGAACTTGTTAGAGACTTGAAATGCATGGTTAGGCTTAAAAATACCCTTGTGGTTGTTAGCCTAGTAAACACTTATGAACCTTTTAACCTATGTAACTCAATGAAGTCACAGAGGAATTTTAAGACAGCTTCTAATAATTTTGTGAAATAAGGATTACTAATGTCAAACAGAAATACTGTGGAAAAAAATGTTGCTTTCATATCTACTGCTAGAAGTGCTATCAAGCTCATGGATCTGAGCCAGTGGTTTCCATGCAAGCCCATTTTCTCCCACCCAACTGCTCAAGTGTGAGTGCTGCTAATTAAACAGAGATGACTTGGGTCATAAGCAGGGCACCTTCCCACTATAGCAGAGGACCGGGTTACCTTTTGAGTCTTGTGTCATTCTTTGAAGAGGCATCAGTGGTACTGATGCTTGCCTGGCATAGCCGACTGCTTATCTTAACCTTGGTAAGGCATCAGGACTATGTGATATAAAGGAATAACTACAAAATTAAAAAGCATAAATGACAATTCATGCATAATCCAATAGGCAAAATGCTATTTAAATAAGAGGGCTCCATACTGTGCCATTTGTTAAATAATCTTCAGATATGAAAGTGAAATTGCATTTTGGATAACCAAATATGCTGATGACTGCAGGCAGAGTAGCAGAACTGCTGTAGTACGATGTGCCAAGGTTCTCAATTATTAAAGATTTAGAGACAGTAGTACACAACAGTTTGAACTTTGACTGGTGTAGACTTAAAAAAGTCAGAGTTCTCTCCATCTAATTCTGAAGACCATGTCATAACATTACAGGGCAATCACTGTAACACGTGTGTCACATTGGTTAGCCAACTCACTATTGAATACAATGCTGCATTTTATAGCATGCAAACAAGCCACATCCAATACAAAGTCCTGTGAGAAGAGCCAACATGTATACATATCTTGCATTTTACATAAATCTTCTTCCCGGTTAGGGGTCACCACAGCAGATCACCTGTCTGCTCATGATTGGCAGTGGAGTTTTGCAGTGTTGAGTTGCCACCCCGGCACCCAACCTTCCATAGAAGGCACACACATGCACACACTCACACCTAGGGCCAATTTAGAGTGTCCAATCCACCTACAGCACGTATTTAGGATGTGGGAGGAAACCTGAGTAAACCCACGCGACCACAGGGAGAACATGCAGACACCGCACAGAAGGAACCCCAGCCAAGGATCGAACCAGAGAACCTCTTGCTGTGAGGTGACAAAGCTAACCACTGCACCACCGTGGCCGCCCTTTGTATTTTACATAAATAGAGATTATTATTACAGAAGTATCTCCATGTATTCATACGCTGACATCTTATCAGACAAGAATGAACTTCTTAAAGGGTCTAGGAAGGCAAATATTCAAAACAGTTAAAAAGTTTGACAATGCTAGTCTCTTGTGAGAGAAAAAAAAAGAATCATAATTATCTTTGGGTGACACAGTAACATGAGATGTGTTTGCCCACTTATCTGTTACCAGACAGATAATAATAATGTTGCTATCTTTAAATAATAACTCCATCAAATCAGAATTTCCATATAAAAGGCTACAAAATGTAGCAGTGAAATAATGCAAGTTCACACTGTGTAACTCTGAAAGAATCTAATTAGCTCACTGTTAACAACACAGAAGTTGAAGGTTCAGAGCACTTGCTAGCAGGTGCCAGATCAGTACAAAATGAGTCGGTCATCAAGATGTAACTCCCTGTGTGCACGTTGCCTTCTGGATTTTTTCACCGTGGTAACAGCTGTTCATGCAGAGTGCTAATATTATATGACTGCCAGCAGAAAGGCAGGCTTGCATGCTAAATTAGTATATTCTGACAGTAAACATGGCTAGTTTAAAATTGTATTGAAATAATGTATGTAGTATAGCAACTTTGGAATGATACAACTCAGAGCTACATCTTTTTTTGTTTTCTCACAACAATCCATACATTATAAAATCAACATTTCAAAAAAATACAATTCACATTATTTTGCAAGTTTCTATTTTATCCAATGAAATACAAAATACAAAGAAGGATCAAGTAGACCTATGAAAGACAGCAGTATGTGAATACTATAACACCTATTTTTGGTACGCAGCTGTATTTATCTTATGTTTACATAACACTGAAATAAACTGGTGACTTACAAAAGTAGGGAAATATTATTGTTGTTACTGCTTTCTTAAACTTCTGACAAATACTTTACAGCACCTTGAATTTTGAATAGATTAAACTGCCTAAAAAGAATATTAGAAATCACTAGGACATTATGCAACTGAGCAAAACAGGCATCCCATTAAATAGGGTTAATGTTACTAAAGGAAAAAGATGGTAAAACTGCTGAAACAGACAGCAGAGTACAGGCAGAACAGTTGGCATTTCTTGCTTTTTATTTCATTTTAAATATACAAGGATGATATTATATCCTAACTGCAATGTTTGTGCAATAGGTGCATGCATAGTGTGCATTCCCAGCTAGAGAATGGAATTCTAGAAACTACAACAGTGAGTAAAAATACACTGGGAGTATTCAGAAAAAAAAAAAAAAGAACGGTAATACAACTGCACTGCAATAAAGAGCTCAGTCAAAACTGCACAATGTGGCACAAGGAAAATTAGATAAGCATAAGTGCTAATATAGTAAAGACCTACCAAGGACAAGGCTGCATAATGAAGCTGTGCATTTGCAAAATCTGCAGTCACTGCCAAAGCAATCAGACTGCAGTTAGGTCATGTGACATAATGCCAGTGGCACACAGGTTACATGCGCCACAAGATGCACATTCCTATGCATATCAAAAAACTGCTTATATGCTACATGTCCACAGCTGAAATCCCATATAAGGTCTACACAACAAAGACCCAGATGGTTTTATTTCATAAATGGAAATGGAAATGTGGTGATAGGACAGTCAGAAAAGAGGTAGAGCAAGAAGGATGTGTGGAAGGAGAATAGTCTCTTTTATAGGGAAGGCAGCAGAGGAAAGCACACAGACATACAGCACAGACAAAGACTAAAAGGGCAGTAGGTAAAGGGGTGATAGCAAAGAGACACAAATGGAAGGTGGACAGCTTGTGATGGGGAGAACTGAACAACACTCAGAACATAACATAAACATGGACATCACAAGATGGCCAGCAGAAATGAAACCTAACTGTCATATTGAGGTAGTTTCTTCTTCTGTCATTGGAGCAAAAGTTCTAGAAGGCATCTTCTCAGATCATTATATTTGTCCTGGTATTGCTCAAGACAGCAGGAGATGCTGATAGCATCACTTACCTCCATGGCAAGCAAGTTCCCGGCATCAGCCTTATACAGAGGCCCTCATAGTTCTCCCTCAGCAAGTGATCCCTGTGGTCCATACACAACAGATGCAGAAAGATTGTAGTGCATGCAGGAGTCCTGTAGCAGTCAGATCCTGTAGAGAAGATGTTTCCCCACCAGGTCAAGTCCTCAAGTAAAAATGCTAGCTGGGGAGCAGCACTCCACATCACAGTCAATGCAGCATAGTACTCAAGCATTGTAAAAATCTAAGTAAACTGGAAATAAGTCCCTGTGTCACTCACTGGATTGCCAACTGGCTCACAGATAGGACTCTGGAAATCAGAATAGGGGAAGTTACCTCCACAAAGAGATCAGTCACCACTGGAGTCCCCCAGGGTTCTGTGCTCAGACCTCACCTGCTTTGCATCTACTTCTCTGAAGTAAAACACAATAACAAAGGGCTCTGGCTGATTAAGTTTGCAAATGACTGCAAGCTAGGAGCAGTCATTGAATCCCCAAATTACTTACCCATCCCGCAGGAAGGTTTGTCCTAAATAAATAAATATATGGTGCCAAAATTATAGACTGAAACTAAATTCCAAAAAATTAATTATTGCATCCCTTGGGAAGTCATCTTCCCCCAGGGAACTACCACATTGACAGTACACCTCTAAGAGTAGAACCAATGTTTTGGGATTTGAGAACTTATAGAGACAGTTACCTAACTTTCCAACAACATGTGTCCATTGTTGTGAGGAAGTCCTTCTATATTACATAGCGTATAAACAAAGGGATTTTGTCTAGATCTAGGGATGTCATTGCCCCCCACCCTTTACTCAACTCTCATTAGGTCAATCATTGAATATAATGAAAACTTTGACATGTATCTGTTCAGACACATGAAACAATTGGAATGCCCACAGAGATGCCTTACCAAAAGGATATATGGCCTTAACAATATGTCCTATATGGACTGACTCAAAGTCCTGTCATTATATTCAGTATCCTACAGACTACTAAGAGGTGACCTGTGTCTAACATATAAGGCATCCTCCATCTCAATACTGATGGATGTATTGCACATCAACAACTCAAATGGTATCAGAAATACTAGGTTATGGATCTAAACCTCTTCTGCAACATCAGTAGAATAGTTTGGAGGGACAGGTATATCTCGCAAAGGATAGAGCTGCTCTGGAACATAGTCCCCACCCATGTAAAACAAAGCTCATCCCTGTCCTAATGTGCAACTTGGATCTATAGATGAGAAACAGAACATTTACCCTTGTCTGTCCCAGTACTACTAATGGACAGAGGCAGCTCCTAATGCTTTATCCCATGCATGGGTCCCCTCAAATTATCTACTATATGATCCCAGTTATTCTCATTAGGGGTAATATATAATTATCGACCATGGGATGTGTAAGGCCAATCTAACAACAAATGGTATAGGCCAGTTTCAGCACCAAAAGGGAAACTGGCTAGGCATAAAATGGCCCACAAGGACAGCTAGCATAGTACTTACCTATGAATCTATGTGACATACAACAATGTGTATTTCATTATAATATCCATCTATGGCAGCACACACAGGGTCATTAGTGAGACCCAGGGTGACAGCTGCATGGACAAGTTGCAGAGACAAGCACACCTTACCTTATCTACATGTCTGAGCAAGGCCGCAATGGGCACCCGATTAGCATTATGGCCACAGCCATTACCAAGCTGCAAATGAGTAGTACTGCAGACCAGCTACAAAGTTGCACACACTATAATTGGTCATTGTCCACATGTACGCGTACAAGGCAGGCAGATCCTTTTATTGCTGAATAGAGTTGATAAGGCATTGTATATTGAACCAGTTTAGGAACATTGCACTAAATCATCTCATTAGCATAATCACTACTCTATGAGCCCTTAAACAGCATGATACATACATATATATAAATATTTCAAGCACAGGCACTAATGCCCTTCTAGCTTACCAATATACCAAAAAACGTGTTCCCATAATAAGGGACTAAGCTGTTCTTAAAAATATCTAAACTAGTAATTGCTTTAATATAATTTGATAGTCTGTTCCATGCATCAGAATCTTCTACATAGGTTGTATGATGATTCTCTGCTCCTTTTTGATAATGCCCAATATTCCCAGAGGTAGTTGTCTCTAAATGCCCTATATACCTGAATAAGATCTCCTCTTAGATATCCGTAAGAGAGACTGCACAAGTTCAGATATTTTAGTCTTTCATAATAACTTAAATTTTCACATCCATGGATACCTTTGGTACATTTCCACTGTACTCTTTCCAGTTTACTTATGTTTGTTTACTTATAAGGTTTCCATATTGTTATTCCATACTCAGGTTTGGGTCTAATATAACTAACAAACAATGACTTCATCATTTCTGATTTCCTAGACTTTAAAAATCTTTTTTCTATAACCTATAGTTCTGTAACTATCATTATTCAATTGGTTGATATGATTAGAAAAACTCATAGTTGGATCTACCCATATACCCAAGGTCCTTAAAGGAGTCTACAGTTTCAGTCACTGTGGGCTGTATTAAATATTCACCTTTCAGTTTATGTCTCCCAAATCCCATATGCTTAGTTTTTGATGTATTTATCAGCATATTATTCTCCTGTGCCCAAATGGTCAATTTAGTCAAGTTCTTTTGCAGACATGTCTTATCTGTAACACATGTAATCAGTTTACCCTGTTTCAGGTCATCTGCATATAGACTGTAGAGCACCTCAGATCAAAAAGTTAGGTCTGAAAGATATAATCTAAATAAATCAGAGCCTAGGACAGAGCCTTGTGGGACATCCTGACTGTAACCAAGAATTTCACCTGTCCAGTTGCTCTATGATACTTGCCATGTCCTATTTGTAAGCCATACAGCTATTCATCCAATCAAGAATACATCAATATCTAGTTGTTCTAATTTATTGATCAATGTTTTGTGTATGACCCTGTCAAATGCTGAAGTTAAATCTACATAAATTACGTCACAGCACAATTTTTAATTCATAGCTGTTATAGATATATTTTCAACATATGCATGCCGGTATATGGTTTTAAGTCCCAACCTATCCAGTTCTGACAATAACTTATCCAGTGTTACCTTCTCCATTATTTTCCACAACATGAAAGTAGACTTAAGGGTCTATGTGACTCTGGGTGTGCCCTACTTCCCTTTCCCTTAAAGACAGGTTTAATAAGCACATGTCTCCAGTCTTGAGAAATCTCCCCATATTTATACAACCTAGTGAATAATAGATACAATGACACTGTAAGTTCTTGCTGAAGTGTTCTCAGGTCATTATTACTAATTCTGTCTCCTCCCTCTGCTTTGTTTGAATCCAGTTTGTGCAGTTCTTTTTCAAAATAATCTACTTTGATTCCAGTATCTGATGTTACCTGGATGTCACTAAGGCAATTTATCACGCTCTTTGTGGAACCAAACTGTTTTGCATAAGATTTTGTAAATACATCTATAATTTAGTGTGTCTAAGAATAAATTTTAGAGTCTACACACAGTTTATTAATTTATATGTCTTTACTTCTTCCTTATCGTGTGTATCTATAAAAAGGTTTCCTATCATGCTCAACATCTTTATATAAATTTTCTTCAAATTATTCTTGATCTTCTCTATACTTAATCTGTTTGTCCAGATTGTTTATTTCAGTTTTCAAAGCTGTAGTTTGACCTCTATTCCATTTCTTATATTTTTTGTCTCTAACCTTAATCAGGTATCTTGTTCTTATGGAAATATATCCCCCTAATGTTGTATGCCTATATACTGATGTTAAACATTTTTTTTCATTTTTTGCACTCAATTTCTGTTTCAAAACTTTCCACATTCCATCTGTAGTTTTTCCACTGAACACATCATTCCAGTTAGTTTTACATAGTGACTGTTTTGCTTCCAAACAATCTGTAATTAACCTTCTGTGCCTTGGTTTAGATTTCAGTTTGGCAGAATTATCCAGCAACAAATTAGCCTTTATAACCCCATGATCACTGCACATTGACGGTGGTAAAACTTGACTTGAAGTGATAGTAATTTATTTAGGAACACAATCAGTATCTCGTATGTTCCATTCCCTGGTAGTTTTTTTACAGTCTGAAGTGATCCTTGTTCCTGAATATACGTTCTGAAAAATGTCCTTACTAATGTTCTTGAATCGATATTATTCCAGTCTGTTTCTGGTAAACTTAAGTTCTCAGCTAATATTATTCTTCCCTCCTGTGTTTCATGCAAAAATGTATGAATTCCTCTAGGTCATCTGCACTTGACTTTAGTGGTCTATACACTACAGTGATTGTTAAATGTTCCAGGGCTGTCTTTATTGTCACAGTTACACAGTCTATAGTATTGGTGTTATCACTGAACAGGTTAAAATCACAGGTCTCATAACTATCTTTAGTCCCTATCATAATACCTCCACCTGATTTTTTGTTAGAATTCTGTTACAGTAAAAAATATTTATATCCTGACAGAACTAGTTTCCAGTCATTGTTCTTTAACCATGTTTCACAAACAATAGCAACATCAATCTTGTGGGAATGTAGCAAATTTTTCAATAAAAAAAAATTATTATCAATGCTCCTAGCATCAACAGCCATAAGAGATGCATCAAATGTTGCTGTGAATTGTTAAATTTTCGACCGGACAAAAATCCTGCCTAGTGTTTATCAAATATTTGCAAAATATCTGATGCAGAAATTTTCTTCCCTGATCTTGACAAATTCATACCATCCTATCTGAATATATGTGCTCAAAACTAGGCTTTGATGCTCTACACATTTCCATTTTTGAAAACAGGGCACATTTTTTCCATGTAGGTATTTAGCCCCCAAATATTTTCATTCACGGTGACCTGACTATCCTTTTTATATATGATTTGTGAAAAATAGGTCCTAACACCGTATACTATCTGAGAGGACTGTAAGTTCCCTACTAATAATCAGAGAGTCCTTGCGGATGAGATCATTTGTACCAACAAGAATAAAAACAGATCCGTACTTCCTTACATTAAGGCATTCTAAGGCTTGTCTCAGAGCTTTTATTTTTGCTCCTGGCAAGCATAACATTATTCAATGTTCATTATATTCTCTGCAAATATAAGTATCAGTTCCTCTAAATGAATCTCCAATTACAAGAATATTTTTTTCGGACCAGATCTGAAGACTCTTCAGCTTTTAATACAGTAATATCTGCTCTATCAATTGTTACAAAGGAATGAACTTCTTCACCATTAATCTTATTAATCTCACTGTTTTCATTGCGTATTAAATTCTCATCAAGCTGGTATTGTGCATTCACAGCTTGAGCCATGTAGTCAACATCTGTCTCTCTTCTTTTTTTCTTACAGTAATGTTCTTCAATCCGTCCTTATTCGGTTTTGATTTCTTTCTTTTCACCTGCCCCTTGCCCCTTTTTTCTACCTTCTCTTTTAGAAAAATTAGGCCTTTTTCTGTAGACTGAAGGTTTTCTGATAGAAAAATATTATCATTCCATGTAATCTGTGTGTTTTATATCAAAGCAGTGTCCTTTTTAGCACATATTCTCTTTACTTTACAGACATATCAGTTTCTTTTTCTTCCTTGTTATTTATTGTGAACTTCCTCCTTTCTTTCTTTTTTGTTTCCTTCTGTATGTTCTGAATCCTCAGGTTGCTGAATACTTGTATCCACAATGCCAACGTTGTCAGAAGCATCATCTTGTTTCATAGGGACTGAGTGATCTTTGCAGACAATAGACACATCTTTTCTTAAATGTGTTCTGTTTGCTGTTTGCCTAACATTATTTAGCTCACCAGTCCATTCATTAATATATGTAACAACAGTTATCCAAGCCATGCCAATTGCACAACTGCAAGCATCATCAGTAAGTCTAAATTTATTTCTAATAATGGTAAGCAAATCATCCAACCAGTGTTATCAGATGTTACCTTTAAATATGCATAGCATTTATTACACTGTACAAGATATTTGTGCTTTAGAAAATCATGAATTGCATACTCATTTAAGGAATCCATATTCAGCTTCAAACGAATAAAATATTGTAAAAGAAAAGAATAATCAAAATCAGAAACCACAGAATTCAAAGAGAACTTAAATCAACTTCCATGTCAAAAATCACACAATCAGTTGTTGTTGTTGTCTTTCGGCTTTCCCGGTTAGGGGTCACCACAGCGGAACTCTGGTCCGCTAATGATTAGCAGTAGATTTTCACGAACGCCGAGGTGCCAGCTCGACCTTCAACCTTCAACAAAGGCACACCCATTTACGCATATCTTTCGAACGCCCATACAACCACGGGGAGGACATGCAGACTCCACACAGAAGGCACTCCCCGTACTCCAGCCAAGAATCGAACGGGAGAACCTCTTGCTGTGAGGCAACAACACTACCGCTGCACCACCACGGAAAAAAAATCACACAATCAGTATACAAATAAATACTAAAGTATGTACAGTAAAGTTGTTCTGCCCATACAAGTTCTGAAAGTCAGACAAAAGCTGCAGTTCCTTTTCTCAGTATCGCTCACATTCACACTTTTTTTAACTGTAAAGATCAGTAAATTACAAACTAAGATAGGATTGTTTAGATAAGCTCTAGATTGCCCTCTCTGCAGTCTGTGTGAATTTATAGCTGACTAGGCCCCTTGACATGGCTAGAGCTTGTCTGTCTAAAGCCTATCCCTTTCTAATAACTAACAGTGAAAATTAAAGGTAAAAAAACAAAATATAAATTGAAGTAAGTCTTTCTGTCTATAAGCTATCCCTTCCTACAAACAGTGAAGAACACTGATAAAAATAAAATATAAATTCAAATAAAACTTCTCTTAGCAGTCAGCTCCACAGTAAATCTCAAACCAAGATAGGATTGTTTAGATAAGCAACACAGTGGCCATACAGTAAGAGACCACACTAAAGAGACTAACACACTATAGCAAACAGAGTATTTAGGGACACTGACAGAATACAGGAGTACTGGTAATGTACAACATGTTAAAGGGTGAACTCCGAGTTGCATGTCTGCCACTCACAGAAGTCATACCATATGTGCATCTGTGTCTTAATATTCCAATGCCTGCAGCAAAGATATGGCAGAGTATGTTAAGGTCAGATGTGCAACTCAGTAAGGACACAAAAAACAGGCAGGACATGTTATAATGAGGGGGTGGGAACCCTCCAACTCACAAAGCTACAGGGAACAAAGGCAGATCCTTCCAGATAGCAGAAGACAGACTTCAGCACGCTGAATACATGGTTTCTTATCTGCATCAGTGTGGTGTTGCATGGCATCTCTGCCTCTGTCTAAGGGCTACAGATGGGGATCTTCAGCCATAGATCCAATCAACATGAAGCATCATTTGCAGCACACAACAGTGAATGTCATTTTGAGGAGGCTGTTACCCATATTCATGTAATGGGATCATCATGGACTCTAGGGTTGGCAATATACACCTCTACCAACTAAAACCGAAGCTTGTTGGGGAAATCCAAATGAAGGTCAGAAACTCGAACAAAGTGCTTTGTTCAATACAAGCAATGTTTATTCAATACAAGCAATATTAACGCCACAAGTCGTAAACGTTTTCCAACGTATACGACTTGTGGCATTAATATTGCTTGTATTGAATAAACATTGCTTGTATTGAACAAAGCACTTTGTTCGAGTTTCTGACCTTCATTTGGATTTCCCCAACAAGCTTCGGTTTTGGTTTCAGTTTCTTTGGGCTTGTTTTTCCATCAGTTTATTGGACCTCTACCAACTAGATGACCCAGTTGAAAATCCCCCACTTGAAACACTAATATAGGCTGCACGTGTGCCAGATGTGAAAATGATGCATTCTGCCTGGATGGTGCACAGACACATTCTATATAATATCCTGTGCACTGTACATCATCTGTAGTTGATGGAGTGCAAAAACTTTTGGTTGAGATACTGGAAACACTGTGATGCAAGTGGGGCCTTAATGGCAATGTGACTGCAGTCACTGGGCCCCAGGTCCTCAGAGAAATATGTCACTGAATGTCTGTATAATGAAAGATCTCTCTTCTGCTGTACATGCTAAACCAGTTACAAGTGGCGTCCCACAAGGCTCAGTCCTGGGACCTCTCTTGTTCGGTATATATTTCTCTGAGGTACAGGCTAACACAGGAGGACTATGGCTGACAAAGTTTGCAGATGACTGCAAACTGGAGGCCATAATCGACTCGCCGGCTGACACAAGCATCTTCCAAATGGTCTCACAGAGACAGATAACTGGTGCCAGAGCCATGGCCTAAAGCTAAATGCCAAAAAGTGCATAGTCATCCCCTTTGGGAAAAACAAAGTGCCCACAAATTACCACATAGGTGGTAATCCATTAAGTACGGAAGAAGTAATTAGGGATTTGGGGACTCAAGTAGACTGAATCTCTCCTTTGACAATCACATTACCAAAGTGGTTAGAAAGACATTCTATATAACCCACCTTATCACGAAGGGGTTCACATCTAGATCAAGAGAGGTCATTGTGCCCCTCTACTCATCACTCATCACTCATCAGGCCCATAATTGAATACAATGCCCCATTTGGGATGTACCTTACCCGACACCTGCTACAACTAGAAAGACCCCAAAAGTACCTCATCAAGAGGATCAAGGGACTCAAACAGATGCTCTACGCAATTAGGCTAAAGAAACTCCAGCTCTACTCAGTTGCTTACCGCCTACTCAGAGGCGATCTGTGCCTGACGTATAAAGCCATGTCCAATCCAGAATTAATGGACATGCTCCACCTCAAGAAATCCAAATCCATCAGAACTACACACTCCAGTGACTTAAACCTCAGCACAGAAATAAATAGAACATGCAGGTGGGACAGATTCATATCCCAGAGGCTCCCCTCACTCTGGAACAAAATCCCAATCCATGTCAGACAGAGCCCCTCAATGACCCTCTTCAAGAAGAATCTTGACGTTTGGATGGGAGATCGTAAATTTACCCCTGGGATCTCTTCTGTGTCACTGCTAGACAGAGGCATGGTAAACTAACCTTAAATGGGCTATCTTCTGTGACCTACTATACAGATTCACAGTCAACTAATCTAAGAAGGGTGGCAAAAGCCAAACACACTCTGGCTAGGCTTGTAAATGCCCTAGGGCAGATAGCCTAGTATCAACCTATGAACCTATGAAAACTGCATTTACTCCTCTAGATAAATCAGCATCACTTATAATAACTGGTGCAGGATTCCCAAGCATGAGGCCTGCAAAACTCCTGGGATATCTCAAGCTGGGTGCTAAAATGTCTCCACAGCAAGAATGATTATTGCTACACAAGCCTTAATGTCCACTAGCATAGGTAGTCCCTTTAGTTTTATATACAGGCCAGGCATATTTGCATCAACCAGAGGAGAAGTTGTGGATAGCAATTAATAAAGTGCTGAAGGACTTTATCTGGGAGGGGAAGATGGTAAGAGTCAACTGGGATAAGCTGATTCTTCCAACAGAACAAGGTGGTTTGGGATTACCTGATTTGAAGGGGTATTCAGAACTACACAGTTAAGGATCCTATATGTAGCACAAGCAGAAAGGTTTAATTCAAAGTGGAAAGGGATGATGATGAAACGGGGAGGGGGGGTCTCAAGAAAAAAAGGAGAGACTGGGGTTTTGTATGCAGAGCCTTAAGGTGAATAACAATAACCATACTGAATATTTTATTCATAAAGTAGTAGAAAGTATTCTAAGAACTAAGCCTACACAGCAATGGGGAAAGGAGATTCTGCTGATAGGGATGACTCCAGTTAGGGATACAGACAATAGGCAAAAGGAGGCTGGAATTTATTGGAAAAAACTGACAAAAGAACCAAGGTATTGGGAGCAGATAATCAGAGAGGGTAAGGTAATGGAATGGGAAGTGGCCAATAATTTATTTGAATTGCATGCTAGAGATTACCTTCCCTATCAAGGACTGATATCAGAGTATACGCAAAGAGAAAGAAATAGAGGGGATCCTAAGTGAAAGACCAGCTCTGGTAGAGTTTTTAGTAGAATCTGGAACAGAAGCTGCTCTTAAAAAGGGATAAGTAGTAGAGCATATTAAATATTGCATGATAACTATAAGAATCAATCAGTGGAGGTTAGAAGATTGGGAAGGGAGACTGGATAAGCAATTCACAAAGAAACAATGGGGATATATGTTTGTCTCCCAAATATGCAACAAAGTCTAGAAGATTTAGGATCTTTACTTGGAAGTATTTACATAGATATTTTTATACTCCCACGTAGACTCCAAAGAATTTTTTCTCAAGTAGATAGCAAATGTTGGAAGTGTGATGGGGAAGAAAGAGGTTATTGGGAACATATTTTTGAAGGTGTGATGGGGAAGAAAGAGATACTTGGGAACATATTTTTTGGGAGTCTAAGGAGTTGGCAGATTTTAAAAGTTCCCTGCAGACTACTCTATCAGAAATATTGGGTGAACAAATTGGTATAACTAAGGAAGTTATTTTTTTGAGCTATGATACAGAATCGGACTTGCCTAAACATAGTAAGGCCTTGCTGAGTTTAATTATGATGGCTGCCAAACAAGGAATTACTAGAAAATGGAAATCAAAGTCTAACCCAACTGTACTAGAAGTAGTGAATATAGTAACAGAGATAAAAAAAACTGGAATTGAGATCTTTAGAAAAGGGTAGGAGTAAATTACATAGAAAAAATTGTAATTGTGGGAACAAATACATGCGGAATAACATTCTGGTGGAGGAATGAGGTCTAAAAGAAGGCAGGATTTGAATGAGTTATGTAATGTTTGACAGACAATGGCTGAATAGATCATAAGTGATGTATAATGTTTGCAACTACAAATATGTCAATATGCTTTGTTTTCATTTATATAAATGTATGATTACCTATGCCATAAATAATAATTTAATAAAGGTGTTTATTGTTTAAAAAAAAGGTCCACTAGGATAGGCATTCCAAACCTACCCTTTGATTTTATGTGAGGATGGCACCAGTCCTCCACCCCCTTTGTGATATCTCTACCTGCACAATATTTCTTTAGTTACTGACATTTGATTACCGGGGAAGTCTGACTGGGTAAGAGCCCATTTTTAGAGGATGCCGAGGGAGAAAATCTCCAAAATATTACAAAACATTTTAAGAATAATAATTTTACAGTCGTTAAAAATAATACAAAATCAACCACAGTTTAAATAATTGAACCACATTAGACATAATATGAAAACATTGATTAAGAAAAGATACAAGTTACATGACAATGATTTAATAATGAATTTTTAGCCAGTTTATAGGGAAATTAAAGGTAAGTTAGTATAAGTGAGTGAGGAAGGGAGAGTAAGGAGATGTAAAATATAAATAGGTATTTGTTCACATTTAGGGATATTGTTTATCCTGCTGTTGTGCAAGAACAAAGCCAACTTCTGGCTAGGAAATCTTTCAGAATGGTTTTGAAGGATGGGATGGGGGTACTGACCTGATGGATAATACAGATAAGGAGTTCCAGCCCTAAGCAACATGGAACAAGTGCTGACAATGCCCAGCAGATCTGATAGGTTTGTGGGCAGGCAGGAGTTCTTGGTCGCTGGATTGTAATGACCAACTGGGAACATAGCTGTTTAGAATGCTATTTAGTGCTGGACATGCAGATGGAGTCTAGATAATTTTATAGGTGGTAAGAAGATGTGTATATACTAGTTAATTGTGTATTTCTAACCAATTTAGAAAGAGGTATTTGCTGCAAATTTAGCAACTTTGTTATAGCATTGTTCAAGTTTTGATTTTTGTGATGCCTGAAGGTTAGTGAGGATGGGAGCACCATAAAGAAGTGTGGGGAGGACTCGAGATAAGTAGTGGGAAGTATAGCTTTAGTTGAGTCAGAGAGGAAGTTTTTTGGCTCTATAAACCATCCCTAATTTTCATAAGTTTTTCTTATGCAATTTGTTTATATACAGGTCAAATCTAAGATTTTCATCCACTATAATTTGCTATGAGAAGCAACTTCAATGGCTATATTATCAAGAGAGAGGACTCAAAATTTTTTTTTTTTTTTTTCATTGGAGAGGGATTTGGGGAAAAGTAGCTTTTTTGTGTGTGTTAGGGTTGAGCAGGAGTTGTGAGTTACAAAGCTATGCTTCAGTTGCTGTTAAAGCTTCCTGAGTAACTTCTTGGAGGTGTGCCATGTTCTCAGATGTACAAATGAGTATGTAGTCATGTATGTGTCGAGAGGCCTGCTGTGTGGATGTGTGGAGGGTGTTGAAGAGAATGTTAAAGAGGGGGAACTGAGGATAGAGCCTTGTGGTACACTGGTTGTGACTGGGAGGTATGTAGAGAGAGTGGATTACCATTTTACTGACTGATACCTATTGGAAAGGTATCTTTGAACCATAGAAGGAGGGATGAGAGAGACCTAATGAGGAGATTTGAAGGAGAAGCTTGCCCTGATAAACTGTGTTGAAGGTTGTACACAACTCTAGAAATAGGATGGAGACTAGGATGCCATTATCTCTAGATTTATTGACACTATCTATATAGGTTAGAAGTGCAGTATTAGTACTATGGGAAGGATGGAAGCCATGTTGTGGGGGAACAGGAGTTCTTCCTGCCAGAGATAGGTTAGCAATTGGTTTTGATTACATTTATCAAGTATTTTGGAGAGGGGGGAAAGACTGCTATAGGTTTAAAGTTAGTAATGTCTCTTGAATTTCCTCCTTTGTGCATAGGGATAATGTGTGATTTTTTTCCAGAGAGAAGGAACTTGGGATTCCAGGATTGACCTATTGATAAGGACTGAGACAGAGTAGGAAATGCTGTCGGCTTCTATTTTAAGGTACTCACTTGGAAGGTCATCAGCTGAAGTAGAACATGGTTTGAGTTTGTTTAAGTGTTGTTTTGTATAGGATTTGGGCAAAGGTTTGAATGCGAAAGTGGATGTAGCAATGGGTGTCTATTGGGCAGCGTTAGGATTAGATGAGGTCAACTATGTCCCAGTCCTGGAGGTGATATTATGTCAGGCACTGACAAACCTTTCTGAGAGGAGGAGGAGGCCAAAAATACACAACATCATGGACACTGATTTCCAAAGTGACTGTAGATCATTATGTGTAATGTTCCTATTCAGCCACTGGACAGTGCCATTTTGTACAGTCAGCCAGAGTGAATGCAGTCATGAATGGAGATGCACATGCAAGTGTGTTTGAAGTAATGAGTGAATCAGTTATCTTAAATGCATGTTCTAATTACAGTTCCTGACAATGTTTATGTACAGTAAATATCTTTAACCCATACACAGCTTCATTGTGTCTTTTGAATGCATGAGACAAGTGACATGGTGCCAAAATGGGATCTGAAGTTGAAGCAACACACAAGCCATGAGGCACGCAGTTAAAAATGGAGGAATAGACCTGAGTGAACTCGCAAACAGGTCAGTGGTTATTCAAAGGTACTTAGGTTCATAGGTTCATAGGTTCATACTAGGCTATCTGCCCTAGGGCATTTATAAGCCTAGCCAGAGTATGTTTGGCTTTCGCCACCCATTTTAAATTAATTTTGCTATGCCCTTTTTCGAAGTTAGTATACTGTGCCTCTGTCTAACAGTGACACAGAAGTGATACCCGGGGTAAACCTACGATCTCCCATCTACTCATCAAGATTCCTCTTGAAGAGAGTCAGTGAGGGACTCTGCCTAACCTGGACTGGGATTTTATTCCAGAGTGAAGGGAGCCTCTGGGTTATGAATCTGTCCCTCCAGCATGTCCTATTTATTTCAGTGCTGAGGTTCAAGTCTCTCGAGTGTGTAGCTCGATGGGATTTGGATTTTTTGAGGTGCAGCATGTCTCTTAATTCCGGGTTGGACATGGCTTTATACGTCAGGCACAGGTCGTCTCTGAGCAGGCGGTATGCCACTGAGTAGAGCTGGAGTTTCTTTAACCGGGCAACATATGGCATCTGTTTGAGCCCTTTGATCCTCTTGGTGAGGTACTTTTGGGGTCTTTCCAGTTGCTGCAGGTGTTTGGTAAGGTACATCCCAAAAGGGGCATTGTACTCGATTATGGGCCTGATGAGGGATGAGTAGAGAGGCACAATGACCTCCCCTAATCTAGATGTGAATCCCTTCATGACTAGGTGGGCTATATAAAATGTTTTTCTAACCACTTTGGCCAAGTGGTTGTCAAATGAGAGATTGCTATCAACTTGGGTCCCCAGGTCCCTAATTACTTTTTCTGTATTTAATGGATTACCACCTATGTGGTAATTTGTGGGCACTTTGTTTTTGCCAAAGGGGATGACTATACACTTTTTGGCATTTAGCTTGAGGCCATGGCTCTGGCACCAATTGTCTGTTTCTATGAGGCCCTTTTGGAGGATGCTGGGGTTGGCTGGAGAGTCGATTATGGTGCCCAGTTTGCAGTCATCTGCGAACTTGGTCAGCCACAGTCCTTCCGTGTTGGCCTGTACCTCCGAGAAATATATACCGAACAAGAGAGGTCCCAGGACTGAGCCTTGTGGGACGCCACTTGCAACTGGTTTGGAGTCTGACATGGCTCCAGCAATTCTAACCATGTGGGTTCTGTCCTTGAGCCAGTTTGCAACCCATCTAGTGACATAGGGGGTTATATTTAAGCTGGTGAGCTTATCTATAATGCCCGAGTGGGGTATTGTATCGAAGGCTTTTAAGAGGTCCAGGTAGGCTGTGTGGACTGCCTTCCCTTCGTCAATGGCCTTGGTGACTGTTTCAAAGAAATCAACCAGGTTTAAGAGGCAGGATCTGCCCTTAACAAAGCCGAACTGGGTAGGATCCAGTGTCTGTAGGTCCCCAATATCTTTATTTATGAGGTCCATGATGATCCTTTCCATAGCTTTGCAGACCAAGCTAGTCAGGCTTATGGGGAGATAGTTTCCAGGGTCCATTGAGGCACCACCTTTGTGGAGAGGGACCACTGTTGCTGTACGCCACTCTTTGGGTACATATCCTGTAGTAAGGCTGAGATTGAACAGTAGTTTTATGTTTGGGTTTAGCTCTTCTTGGAGTTCATGTAGGACGCAGCCCGGGACACCGTCTGGTCCCATTGATGCTGTGTTTTTTGCTTTGGAGAGGGCGGCTCTTACCTGAACATCTGAGATGTCAGGGGGGCAGCACTCTGCTGGGATAGATATTTGCCCTTTTGGTGGGGGGGGGGAGAAGTTTGCGCTGAACCTGTCAGCTAGGATGTTGGCAATGTCTGTGGGTTTAGTGTATTTTTTGTCATTTTGGACTAATTCTGAGCATATCTGGGAATTCCCACCCAGGTTCCTAACATAACTAAAGAAAGCCTTGTGATTATCCTTAGTGTCCTGTGCAATTTTTCTCTCGAAGCTGGCCTTAGACGATTTTATGAGTGCCCTTAGTGTTTTGCTATTACTGATCAGAGATGCCTTCCCTTTTTGGGATTTTGCTCTATCATGTAGTAGCTTCCTCCTTCTATTGTATAGTTTGTTTATGGCTGGGGTCCACCAGACAGGACGTCTGCCTTTGGAAGATTGGGTCTTGGTTTTATTTGGGATTGCATGATCCATGCATTCCTGAAGGTGTTCATAGAATGCATTTATAAAGGATTCTGCAGTCTGGGCCATATTTTCCACAGACCCGGGGGCTTTGAAGGATTCCATCTTGGTTTTGAGGAGTGTGAAATTTGCTTTAGAGAAGTTTTTCACTGTGGTTTTCTGGGCAGGGGGTGGGGTCGGGATGTGAATATCCAGTGAGATCAGTTTATGGTCTGATCTTACCAGTGAGGGATACACTTCTGGTCTGGAGCATAGAGTCCCCATGTTGGTGATGATCAGGTCCAGTATGTTTTCCCCTCTTGTGGGAGTGGTAACAAGTTGTTCCATAGCTTTTGAGTTTATGAATTCTAGGAACCTTTGGGCTAGGGTGTTGGAGCTAGAGTATTGCTCCCAGTCTATGTTTGGGTAGTTGAAGTCGCCCAGTATAATGGTGTTTGGAGAGACCTTCATATTTTCCAGTGTTCTCAGGAAGGCCGAGTGGGGTTCCTGGGTTTGGGAGGGTGATCTGTTGCAGGCTATAAACTGGAAGGCAGTTTTACCCACTGTTAGTTGCACATGGATAGTCTCTGATGCTTCGTGCTTTGCCACCAACCTGGAGGTGTGGGTATCTTTGATGAATATCGATACTCCCCTCCTTTTGTGGTTCGGTCCAAGTTTTGGGGCCGAAAAGCATGGTATGAGGTATAACCTGGTAGTGCTGGGGTGCTCTCGGGAGCCCTGAACCAGGTTTCTGTTACTGCACAGATATCGATGTTCTCCATGCTAAGGAGAGTTTCGAAAGTGCATCTTGAGGTTTAGACTTCTGGCGTTGAGTAGCATTACTCTTAGTTTCTTATCCCTTGTGATACCTATGGAGGTGGGTTTGTCTTTTGAGCCCTGCCTAAAAAAGGCACTATGGGGGTAGCAAGAGCCTTTGCCAATATCCGAAAGCCCAGGGGTGACAGGTGCAAGCCGTCCCTAGCGAAGCATTAAATTCCTTTCAATGATTTTTGAGTCACCACTTATTTGGTGAAGCATTCAAAACATTCGAACTAACTACCAAGATAAACAAAATGTCTGAAATTGAGACA
Source organism: Protopterus annectens (assembly GCF_019279795.1). Classification (NCBI taxonomy): domain Eukaryota; kingdom Metazoa; phylum Chordata; order Ceratodontiformes; family Protopteridae; genus Protopterus; species Protopterus annectens. Next base: position 1,280,084,668 of record NC_056731.1, on the reverse strand, counting down.
TAGTGATAAAAGTATTCAAAATAAATGCAAAAGTGTATGAAATAATTTCCAAAGTGTTAAAATGTACGAAAGGGCTAAAACGAACACATTTCTTCACAATGTACTACTTTTTCACATTAATTAAAGTTATTTGAAGTGTCTAATTACAGTTCCTAATAATGTTTATGTACAATAAATTTCTTGAACCCATACACCACTTCATCGTCTCTTTTGAATGCATGAGGTAAGCAACAGTGATCACTAACATGTTGATTGGTTAAAGTAGATGTTATTTTTAGCATCATAGCTTGAGTGATAAAGCTGTTCTCTAAGAAATGCTGGAGTACAGAAAAGCTGATTATTGTGGTTTGTTGTGCTGAATCATGCCTCCATGTTTGTTTTCATCATTTGTATACATGGTAACTCTTTGTAACATGTTGACATCCATTTGCATGTAATTATGTGGTTATTTGCATAAAATGCACACACCTTAATTTGTTACAGTGCATGTGCATATGAACAAGGCGGACTGGGCCTCATATAGCTGACTAGGGATGCTAGCTACTTTTTGCATGCTAGCAAGATCATGCTACGTGTGTGTCTCTGAAGTGGTCCCCTCCCTGCATTTTGCAGCTTATCACACTATTTTAATATCATATGCTAATTGTTTATGAAAATCCCTCAATGAATCTCATTCCAATCTGCATGTTATTTGTCTGTCAGGCAGTGCATGGTACTGCGAGGCTAAAAGCATAAAATACTATAGCAATAACCGACAACGTTGGTGTGGTATATTGAAGATTTACCCATGGTGGGCGTGGTTTAATCACAAGGGCAAAGCAGAGTTAGTTATTGCTATTATACAATGACATTATTTAAGAAAAAAAAATACTTACTTTTCTTAAATAATGTCTTTGTATAATGCCTCCCTGGTGCCCTTCTGCTTTTTTACAGTATCCTGGGGCTTTTTCTGATGTACTGAATGTGTATGGGAAGATCTCTGTTGTGTTTTTTTTTTTTTATTCAAAAGAAAAAAAGAAACCTGGAGACTTTTAACATTCGGGAGTGCCGGGACAGACAAAATAAAAGGATAATCAGGTACATTTCTTTAGTTTTGCAAAACATACCTGATTATCCTCTGTGCTGTCTCCCTCATTCGTTTGAGGTCTTCCATTTTGTAATTTGATTAAAAAAAGATGGAAAAAAGTCCAGGCAACCGGACCTTTTTACTTTGGTATATTCTCGGATTTGCAGCATGAACACTGGTTGGGCTGACCAATCAGCAAGCTCATTTTTGAATATTACTAGCTAGTCATTGTATAATAGTAGTGAGGTCATGTTTATGTGAGCAGGCATGATTCTGCAAGAAAATGTTGATGAAGTACAGAAACAGAGAAAGAAAATAGTAACCAATGAAATATTGTGCTAGCAAATAAGAATGTGGTTGTTTAAATAGGTGCTTCTTGGTATTAAAAAGTGGCTTGATGTAAATTAATAATCATACTGTTAAACAATGTATGTGTAATAAATTGTATATGGAAATGATTTAAGACAGCAGCAGACCTTTTGCAAAAAGATTTACTGCTGAACATTTACTCTGGGATGAATAGTAAAATGTTTGGTTCTTGCAAACAGTTAATAAAAAATGTTATATTGGGTGGTCTTCTTTCAACAACTAAAGGATGCAATTTATGGAGGGGAAGGGAAGAAAGAGCACAGCACAGAAGGACAACAGAGTAGAGAAGGGAAAAAACTTTGGGTTGTTGTTGGCTTCAGTTAGAGCTGAGATATATAAATAGATAGATTTTTTTTTACTTAAGTGAATTACTTCTTAAGAATCTGTTAGCTTTACAAATTAGATTTATTTACTTTACAGCTACTTATAACTGGCATGCAGTTCAGATTCTGATTCCTTGCAGACTTGTTACTTTTGAAAGTGAGCTATAGCTCTAGAATTTGTAAAGTTCATTCCTGGCATATAATTGACATACAACACTGAAAATATATTTTAAGGAAACATTAATTTAAGACCTCTACCTTTTTAACTGACATAAGCTCATATAAAGAACTGTGCAGTTTTCAATTCAGTTTATTTATATTTACATCTGTTTATAGCTGCTGATTTGTAATTCAGATTGAGGTGACTCACTGAATAGTTTATTGTACACTGGTTTAGGAGGTCAGCTTCATCCTATTGACAGACAAGCAGTCATGGGAGTAGATTTTTCCTCTGCAGGTTACTTCGGTCTAACTGCAGTTTCTCTACTTCATTTAATTGTAAGCAGTTTATGTAACAGTACAACAAACACTTTATTTTTGGTTCATTACAATGACGTGTCCATGAAGATCTCATGGGTTCATAGTTTCACTGGTAATTCCAAGGTTAATGACCCAAAAGGGCCTTTTTAAATCTAGCGACATTTCCCAAATATATTTCACAGGTTTTGATGCCATTCATTCTATTGAAGGTATAGCTTGGGTATGGATGATTAAGCATTTACAACTTCTGCTTTTGAATAGGGACATATGGACAGACAAGAGGTAAATTTACAATTCCCCATCCACTAAGGCAAGTTGTACTTGAATAAGGCTGTTTCAAAAAAGGGGTAGTCTCTGAGATATACACCTGTCCCTCCAACATGTCTTATTTATGTTGCAGATGAGGTTTAGGCCCCTAGACTAGGTGTTTCTAATGCCATTTGTTTTGCTGACATGCAACAGGTCCATAAGGACTGGATCAGAGGATGCTTTGAAGGCCAGGCATAAATTACTCCTCAACAGTCTGTTGCAGACTGAGTACAAGAATAAGGCTTTGATGAGGTCTGCTTAGGACATGTTGTCTATACCATGTATTTTTGTGAGAAATCTGTTTGGATGCTGCAGTTTTTGTATATGCCTGATCAGGAACATATTGAAGGGGGCACTGTACCCGGTGACTGGTAAAATGAGAGCCAAGTTCAATGGAACAATGACATCTTTGGACCTAGTTGTCATACTCTTGCTTAGAAGCTGCCCAACATAGACTTATTTCCTTGTTATAGTAGCCACATGATGGTCAAAGGCCAAGTTTCTGTCTACATGCAATCCCAAATCCTTGAACACAGGGTCAATTCTTAGGAGTGCATTATCAATGCAGCAATTTCTATTGTTGGTTATTTTGCTGAAAGATACTATTATGCATTTTTGGCATTGAATTTTAGACTGTGAGTCTGCCTTCTTGAAAGATGTTTGTGTCTTTGTGTGATTCTATGACTGAGCCTAGTTTGCATAATTCTATGACTGACCCTAGTTTGCAATCATCTGCAAACTTGGTCAGCCAGATCCCTTTGACATTGGCCTTGACTTCAGAGAAGTAGATGCCAAAAAGGAGCAGCCTCAGCAACAAGTCTTAGGGAACTCTACTAGTGAATCATCATTTTGTGGCAATAGACTCACCTATCCTGCCTTCTTGTGACCTATGTGTGAAACAGTTGGCTATCCAGTGGGTGACACAGGGGTTTATAACTAATTTCCTGAGCTTGTCTACAATGCCCAAATGGGTTATTGTGTTGAATGCTTTGGCCAAGTAGAGGCAGGCAGTATGCACCATTTTGTCTTTGTCCATTGCTTTGGTGACCTTCTCAAAGAAGTCTACCAGGTTGAGTAGGCATGACCTGTCCTTGACGAAGCCAAACTGGGTTGGATTCAATGTTTAAACGTTTCCTATGCAATTGTTTATCATGTCCATGATTATTCTTTTCATGGCCTTACATATGAGACTAGCATGGCTTATGGACAGACAGTTTCCAGGATATATGGATGGCCCATTCTTGTACAGAGGGATAACAGTTGCAGTCCTCCATTTGCTTAGCACAAGCCTGTTTGGAAGCAACAACTGAATGCATGCAATATTTTTCTCCTTTTATATTTGCTTAATTCAATTTCTGATTTTTATCATTTGAGATCACCATTAAAGCAAAAAAAAGTGTGTGTGTGTGTTTGTGTGTGTGTGTGTGTGTGTGTGTGTGTGTGTGTGTGTGTGTGTGTGTGTGTGTGTGTGTGTGTGTGTATGTGTGTGTGTGCGCGTGTGTGTGTTTACGTCTGTGGGTGTGTGTGTGTGTACGTGTGTGTGTGTGCATGTGTGTGTGCGTGTGTGTGTGTGTGTGTGTGTGTGTGTGTGTGTGTGTGTGTGTGTGTGTGTGTGTGTGTGTGTGTGTGTGTGTGTGTGTGTGTGTGTGTGTGTGTTTCTAGCAGAACTAGATGAGAGCTGTTTCTTCCTGACTTTGGCTTCTTTGAAACAGATGCTGCTACATATTTTCTCACTCTGCTCCAACTTACTTATTTGTGTGGCATTTGCTTAGCAAGTCAGGATTAAAACTTGAGGAAGAATGGCTTAGCTAAGTGCAACAAAAAAGATATATACATAGAAATAAATTGAAAAACAATTTAAAAAGCAAACAGAATGGATCCAAGAATGGGGCAATATGAAAGAAGAACCACAGATTGAAAGACCTGTGCAGGAGAGAGATTTGTAAGGTACTAATGGCACATAGATTTTTGCATAGCAGAGTACGTGGGGTATGCCATTGTGCAACTTAAGTAGATAAAATTGCAGAGACAAATCAATGGTGTGAGGTTTTAGGGAAGTAGGTTATACTAATCTGGGGCAAGAGCCAAAGAAGACCTATAAGACTTGAGTAAACAAGCAATTAGAAAAGATCAGGAATAGAGTACTCTGGGGGATGGTGAAGAAAAAGGCTAAAGTGGCTAAATAAAATAAGATCTACTATTTGAAAAAAATATAGATAACAAGATGGATCCTGATTGAATGCTGTCAGCATCAGTAGCATTTACTTTGAAACTGTGATGCATGTTGTGATGCCCACCACTGGCCCAGTAATCAAGGAGCCTCAATCCTTACCATTAGTACCAGTGGGGGACGTACATTGGGAGGATGACAGGTACACACACAGTATTTCCATATGCAGCTGTCTGCATCAAATGCAATTTCCCTTAAGGGCACACAGAGAACACAGTCAGTCCGGGGCTGGTTTCACACTCTCTTTCTCCAGATCCCCAGTAAGACTCCCTGCTGACACAGCAATAGGGTTAAGATCTCAGCTAAATACCCAAGCCAAGACCTCCAGCATCCTCTCTGTCCAAAAATTAACCATTAAATGTCCACAAACTCCAAATAGCCACACAAATCAAACCAGAACAACACAGCTTCCATGTAAATACTTTGTTCTTCAAACGTTTCTGTCCAACCCTCTCTGTCCAAACAGTGCTTAGTGTCTCTGCCAAAGTAGCTGACACACACATACTTTGAGGTTTGATTTACACATACACACACACACACACACACACACACACACACACACACACACACACACACCTGAGAAAGGCTGGCACAGGTTTACTAGCTATGTCCCCTTTTGCTGAGACTATAAGGTAGCTATCATTGCCATCAGCCCCATCCTTATCAGCTATCTTAAGGCCCTTAACAAAGGGTGTCCAATCTTACTGTGTAATGTTACTATCAATACAAATAATAGTTTGACCAAGAGCAAGGAGTGGCCCAGAGTGTCACCAAATAAATATGCAAATAGTCTCAAAACTTAAATATGTCTCACAAATATCAGACATGATGAAAGGTTTAAATATATTTAATAATAAATAATAAAAGAACAAGAAAATACTCAATATATAATCACAGTAACACCAGAGTTCAAAATCACACAAAATATTTAAAACAACATTGTAGGACAGTCTCAATTAAATAAAGAAAAATATCTAAGCTAAACTTTGCTATATTCCTGACTATATCTAAAAGTATTATACTGTACCCGAGTACACTTACTTCAGAGCAAGTAAGGCCGATCTGGTGATTCGGTCTTCCAGCTGATGTTGTTAGGTCAAAAAAAAAATTACACAATGCTCAGTCTCTTTCAGAGAGACCTTAAATTAATATCTCAAATATTACTGCTGGGATAGCTTGCAGGATGACATCACTTCTTGTCATCGACTCTATCCCAGGTAAAACCCCCACTGATGCAGCTGGTAGCATTTAGCATCTACCTGTAAAAATACATAAACAAGGGATTTTCTAAGATCTAAGGCAGATCCCGGAAGTCATAAAACAATAGACACTTCCAAGACAATACAAAAAAATGTCTAGTTCTAGACATTGTGTCTGTTACTGCACTGAAACTGAAGATAGCATTCTTTTATTACATGGCCATAAAGTAATTTAATTTAAGCTATTTTCTGAAGTTAATTTCCTGTGTTTCAATTTCCCCTGTTAAAATATATACATTTAAACAGTTATAATAGTGTATATACATTTTTGTTATTTTCCAGTAGGGTACACTGTAGATACATCTTTAAGCTCAGTACTTTGCAAACCCTTTTCAACACACATTTCTGTACCAGCAGTTTGATATACACATAACATACACTTCTAATACATTTGTAACACAAGCATATGAATCATGTTGTTCTTAGCTTTAGGCCTCAATAAACTGGAACTGATAGGCAATGTTGCTCTGGTTTGCATAGATGGAAGTCTTTGAGCAGGTGAGCCAAGTATACCGTCACGGGGTATGTTCCTAAGATCGACTAAATTCAAAAAGACATTGGTATCATCACACTTTGACTTCTCCAGTAGTTCCTTTACACTCTATACTGCGCATTCAGCTAGTCCATTTGACTGTAGATATTCTGGACTACTAGCAACATGCACTAAGTCCCATTCTTTTGCAAATTTCTGAAACAGCTGACTGGTAAATTGGATACCACTGTCAGAAATAACTTTGTGTGGATTACCATGGACTGAGAAATGATGCTTCAACTTGGTGATAACAGCAGTGGATGTTAGATTAGGTAGTAAATCAATCTCAGACCAGTTTGAATAAGAGTTTACCAACACAAAGTAATGCCGATTGTACTACTTGAATTAATCAGTGGCTACTGTTGACCAAGGTAGTTCAGGAACTTGACTTAGCTGAAGTGGTTCTTTTTGCAAATGCGGTTTAGTACTATTGCATACTGAGCAATAAGAAAGTACTTTATCAACGTCTGTTACTAGAGAAGGCCAAAACACTAGTCCTCTCACCCTTCTTTTGGTAGATTCGGAATCTGGGTGACCAAGATACAAAATTTGGATATATTCATGTTGTAAGGAAGCAGGAACAACAATTTTAGGACCTTTGAAAATAATGCCATCTTCCATCAACTTCTCATCTCTGTAAGGAAAATAAGTTTGCACTTCAGGTGGTACAGTAGATTGCTATGATGGCCATCCAACATGTAGTGGTTGAGTTTTTGCAAAATTGGATCAGTCTTTGTATGATCTCTCAGCTCATCAAGTCTCGTGGTAGACAAATTACACATTTCCATGACATCAAAGTTAAAATTCTCTGCATGAAGCTGTTCCATTGTATTTCTGGGTGATCTGGATAATGTATCAGTCAGTAAAGAAGTTTGCCTTTTGCATCAACCATTTTGAAGTTGTACTTTTGCAATTTGAGCATCATTCATTGTAGTCTTGCTGGATCTGAATGCATGGGCTTCTTTAAAATAGTGACTAGAGGTTGGTGATCAGTTTCAATCTGAATATCTTGACCATAGATATAATCATGAAACTTTGAATATGCAAATACTATTGCCAAAAGTTCTTTCTCAATTTGAGCATACTGCATTTCAGTTTAGGTTTTTTTGTGGGCTGCTAACCTGGATGACACCCATTCAGTTGGTTCTGTGACTTGACAAATTACACCTTGTTGCATCATTTTATCCAACTGAACTTTTACTTTGCTCTTCATATCTATCAGAACTTTTCTTGCTGGTCTGACCACTAGACTGACCTCTGGGTCTAACTTCATTGAATACACAACTGGAAGTTTGCCCAACTTGTCACCAAAAACATCAGCATACTCTGAGAAAATAGCTTCAGTAAAATTAGAACTGAGATACGTGCTTATATGATGAAATTCTTTGGTAAAGGAAAGCAAATTCATTCTCAAACTGCTTCTGAGACCCAATAATGACTGCACAGGTCTTCGGACTACATAGAATAGCAAGCTGTAACAGTTCCTAGTCAAATAACATGAAATCACTACTGAGCCTTTGGTTTGAATTTCTTCGCCTCCATAAGAAACAAGTTTCACACAACTAGCCACATTGGGTTGCTCACCAGCTCTCACCTCAGCAAATGTGTCTGCTGACATAACATTGCACTTTGAGCCAGTGTCTACTTTAAGCTTGATGGATTTACCATTGATCTGGACAGTACAAAACACTTCATTATTTGCCAACAAATTCACTGCATCAACCTTTTCACCAATCACTGACACACTGTCTACGTAGAAAGAATTGCAGCTCTCTATAAGATCAACTTGCTTTTTTAAGTAACCCTTCTTTACAACTGTGTGAGGTTTACTTTATTTGCAAAACTTTTGAAAAATGGTTCAATTTTTTTACACTTGTGGCATTGCTCACCAAATGCTAAGCTTTTTTCCTTTTTAGACTCGTGATTGGCACCACAATTGTGACAGTTAACAATAAAGCTGGATTTGGGTTTTGCTGACTCACCCTTGTACTGCACTGAGCATACTCTCTTCTTAGAACTACGGGACCTCCCAGTAAAACCTGCAGGGGCTGTAGCTGCCATGTGCTTAGGCCTGCTTCTGCTAGCCACATGTTGCATGCTGTCTACATTTGCTCTGAAGCCTGCTGAAACCATGCTCTTATCACTTGCAAATATGCTTGAGTACCTTTCTGTAACTTCATGGATTTGACAGATCTCAATAGCCTTGCTTAGCATTAAATCACTGTCACAAAGCAAAATCTTTCTAACTGCAGCACTATTAATACCACATACAAGCCTGTCCTTTATCAACTCATCTTTTAAATCACCAAACCGACACATTTTAGCTTTGTTTCTCAGGTCAGTAATATAAGCTTCAAAAGTTTTCCCTGGTTTCTGATCTCTTGTGTAATAGAAATGCCTCTCCAATGCAATATTTGTCTGGGGTTTACACATTTCCCAGAATTTGTGTTTCAGACATTCAGGGTCTTTTCTTGATTCAGCCTGTACAACAATGTGACGGTTTTCAACTTCTCCCTCATATACTGGTGGCGCATACACAAATGAATGCTCTCTTTCAATGGCCTCCGATCCAGCCAGGTTTGGCAAAATGAATGCCTTGTTACATGCATCTTTGTCAGAATAAGTTGCTTGTATAAAAATATCATACTCTTGCTCAAATATTCTCCAATTCTCTGTAACATTTTGATCAAATACAAGTGGTAAGGGTTTTTGAAATCCATCAACCATATTAACACATACCAGTGAAGGCTTTTACAAGTATGCATGAACACAAACATGTATATACATATTGACATGCTGGAATAAGAAAAACACACTGTAAAGAAAAAAAAGATGGACGACTCTCCTGAAGTCCTCAGGGACTGCAAATAAGATCACCAATTGGAAAGGTAAAATAAAATAGAAGTTTATTGTTGAAGCTTCACACAAGCTTTTTGTCAGTTGAATATACCAACTTCATCAGAAAAAAAACAAAAATGGAAACGTCACAAAATAACTTCCCCTTTTATATACCCCTTACTTCCCCATTAAAATCACTTTAAAATGTAACAAATGTGCTCCGGACACATTGTTACTCTGAAAGATACCTAGACCAGATAGAAACATTTAAATTCAATAAATTGAATAACTGAAATATAGTACAAGAAATACCAACGCTTATTTAGAAAAAGGCACTACCAGCTGGCTGCTGATGTCTTAACCAATGAAATTACTAAACTGGATGAGGAAATCAAGAATGACTTGAACTTTCACCATTACAGGTTTGATTATGAGTGGTCGTTCAGTAGTATCGACCAGTTCATAAGCAAAATTATGGCCAATAAAATAAAGAAATTTCAAAGGGATGTTAAGGCATATAAGGAAGGGACTGCCTACCCAAATCCCCAACCATCTCAAGGCAACTTCTTGGTCTCTAGTACACGCCATTCTGGTGGACCAAGTTCCACCAATTCAGGAACGGGATCGAGATCTAGTGGTTCCACTAATGTAGATGTGGATCCTACAGATTCAAGTGAGTCGGTCTGACGTAGTGACCATCTGGCTACGATCTACCTCTTCTGTCCAGGTGGTGGAGAATCCAAATTTTCAGAATTCGGGCTCCCCTTATTCCACCTACCAGGATCAGAAGACCAGAAACAGGTCAAGAAACAGGAGGAATTAGATGTACCCCATGTTTTAGATGGCTTGGTTTCAACAAATGCATGTGTCATTATTACAAATTCTGAATTGGACTTCAAAATTTATAACTTTTCTGACTTCAATTTCACTAAAGAACTAGTGGAGTTGTTAGCCAAATGTCTTACTTTTGTACCTACTAAACGGGCAGACTTGGTTAAAACTACTTTAGAACTAAAGATGTTTGTCAGAAAGTTACATTTGCAACTTTTGTTGTGTAATTTTTACTAGGGAACCAGGTAAATTTTCTGTCCCTAGTACTTATAACCCACCTTTATGTCCTGGGTTGGAACTGTTCAAACAGATTTGTGAATTGGATATCTGCCATCTATTGGGTCATCCTTTCTCGAAACAGGGGTCCAGATTCAATACTAGTAAGGAAGAGAGGTCCCTATTGGATCTATTGTGTAATGCACCGGTCAGGGTAATGCAACCCGACAAAGGAGGTGGACTGGTGGTGATGAACGAGGGATATTATATCAGGAGAATGGAGGTCATTTTGGTTTCTGAGACTTATAAGGAAGTTTCTAGAAATGAGATGAATATAGGTCTTTCCAGAATTTCCTCCTATTATAATGATATGTTCATCAACAACACAATAGATCTAAATTTATACAACTACATATCTACATCAGTGTCGAAAGTCCCAATAATGTTTGGTTCTCCCAAAATCCACAAGAATCATAAAGATCCCCCCATGCATCCTCTGGTTAGTGCCAGAGGTAGTATAACTTATGCAAGTGTGAAGGTAGTTGATTCTATTTTTAAAAAAATATGTGGAGAGTGAGCCACAGATATCAAAGGATTCTTGGTCCTTTCTGGCTAGGGTAAACCAAATCCCTTATAGTGTCGATAGCTATTTCTTGACCATAGATGTAAGGGATTTGTATTCCTCCATCCCTCATTCAGTGGCATTAGATTGGATCCCAGCTATGATGTGTTCCAAGGGAGCTCCTAATGAGGAGATACAATTGGCCAGTGAACTACTAGATATCATTTTGTCTAGTAATTATGTACCTTTCAATAACAAGTACTACCTACAGAAAATAGGGGTACCCATGGGATGTCCTTGTGGGGCTAGCGTGGCCAATTTGGTAATGGCTTTCTGGGAAAGAGAACACGTATTCACCAACCCTACTTTCCAGGATAAGGTGTTATTGTATACACGATTCCTGAATGATATTTTCATCATCTTGAGAGGAGCCAGTGAGTTAGCCGACCTGCTTTTGGATTCCTTTAACTCTTCTACTGAGTTCCTAAAGTTCACTTTTAGTTTGGAGAGGGATAGGATTTCCTATTTAGATGTAGTTTTACCGAAAGATAAAATCTTCAACTGTTTCACTGCTAGAATACATCGAAAAGAAACCTTTTCCAATAGCTACTTGCAGTTCAACAGCTGTCACCCTTTTGCTCAGAAAAAAATCTATGCTCATAGGTTCATAGGTTAGTACTAGGCTAACTGCCCTTTTGGGCCATTTGAAGCCTAGCCAGTTACCCCATGTGAGAATCAAACCCTGCACCTTGTGTCTTTAAGGTAAATACCTTAACCATTATGCCATCCTCCCACCAGTCATAAAGGGTCAACTGGTGAGAGCTGCAAGAATGGTGACTAGGGACAGTGACTTTTTAGAAGAATGTAAATTTATGGAAAGTCTTTTTCTTAAAAGAGGATACCCGGAAGATCTCATCTCGGATCTCATTTCAGAAGTCCATAATAAGCGAGTGTCAGGCTTCTATCCCTATTTTAAACTCTTCTAATATATCTGGGGATAATTATAGTACTTGCCCAGTAGATAAGAAACTGTATCCCTGCGGCTTTATTTTAACTTACAATGTGGATGTTAAAGGAATCATTTCTATTATTCAAAAAATTGGAGCTTGATTATGCAGGAAGGCTCAGTTCGGGAGAGTAGAGTGGAATACCCTAAAATAATTTTTAGAAGGTGCCAAAACCTTAAAAATATCTTGGAGACTACAGCTAAGTTCTCAGATATCAGAGCTGGTATGTTCAAATGTAATATGTGCCGTTATTGCAGGTACATCCATGTGGGGTCGACCTTTGTCATAAGGGACTCTAGATACAGAGTACAGGGTAGATTCAATTGTTCCAGTTCACGAGTCATTTATTTGGCTAAGTGTTCCCTCTGCCCAGTTTTCTATGTCAGTAAAACTGACAGAAAACTACAAGAGCGTATTTATGAACATTTGTACGCTATCAGGAGGGGAAAGTTGGCGAACGCTCTAGCAAAGCATGTTATGGAAAATCCTCTACATACATTTTCTTTCGTAGCTATTGACCAGGTCCGGTCGGATGGCAGGGGAGGAGCAGATTCCCTTATCCTTGAGGGCAGAGAATTGATTTGGCAATTGAGACTGGATGCCTGCCATTATCCGGGCATCAATGGCAGATTATCTATAGCATGTATGTTGAAACTCAGGAGTTTAAATAGATAAAGTATTCTCTCTTTTGGTTGTTCCTGACTGTTTAAATAATATCAGGAAAGGTAGGTTTAGCATGAGTAACCTGTCTGAGTCATTTATCTATATGGTTTGTAAAAATCCCCCTGTCAAACTTTTAGTGTGGTTTTGTTCAGAATGACCTGAGGTTTAGTGGTTTATTTTAGTGGCACTTCTGAGGGTAGTCACATTTAAGGTGTTAAATACTTGTGAATGTTTTTATCATATGGTTAGTTTGCCAAATACTGTAAAATTGTACATCATACATATTTCTATTTTCATATTTTTATATTTACAACCTTTGTAAATTGTAATTTTCGTGTTATGTATGTGTTTTTATCAGTTTCAAACAGTAATGATTTAGACCATTTTCCCCTCTTGCAATCTCAACAGTTCAATATATATTTTTCCCATTATAATTATATATATATTCTTTTGAATTTGGCTCATAGAAATTATACATCTATCAGTAAGTAATGACATTTAAGGGTCTTTCATTGGACCATATTGTTCATTAATTATTTCCAAAAAAGTGCCTTTTTCTAAATATTTCTGGTATTTCTTGCACTGTATTTCAGTTATTCAATTTATTGAATTTAAATGTTTCTATCTGGTCTAGGTGTCTTTCAGAGTAGCAATGTGTCCGGAGCACATTTGTTACATTTAAAGTGATTTTAACGGAGAAGTAAGGGGTGTATAAAAGGGGAGGTTATTTTGTGACGTTTCCGTTTTGTTTTTTTTCTGATGAAGTTGGTATATTCAACTGATGAAAAGCTTGTGTGAAGCTTCAACAATAAACTTCTATTTTATTTTATCTTTCCGATTGGTGATCTTATTTGCAGTCCCTGAGGACTTCAGGATAGTTGTCCATCTCTTTTTCGTTATGTATATACATATGCCAGAAATTTATGCTAATATTTGTAACTATGCCCAATAGCACAACAAGCCTCTGAAAAACTGAACTTTGCAAAATACGTCTCCTGGGCACAAGAATACTCTTGAAATTACTGTACTGTAAAAAGTCACTTCTCATCAGTTTAAGAAACATTTCAAATAACTGCATTGTGTATGAACTGGGCAGAAGAAGCTCAGAGTAAGAAACATTTCAAAGTAATTGCACTTTGTGAATAAACAGCACACAGCACACTGAAGCTTTCCCAAAATGGCTGTACTTTGCTAAACAACTTTTTACAGTGCAAGAAACACTCTGTAATGGTGACACTTTGCGAATAGACACACCCATCACAAGAAACTTTTTGAAATGGCTGTATTTTGACTGTACTTCACAAAATAGTTGCACTTTACACACAAATACACTCTTCGGAATAAATGCACAGTAACAAGCACACACTGTAAGCATTTTTACACACTTTGAGATACTTTGAATAACTCTAGTTATGCCCTGAATAAAATGTGAAATAGTAGTTATGCCAAAACACAGTACTTTGCCAAAAAACATGCAGTCGCTGTGCTTTATTTATGCTTAATGTGCCCTTTTTTGCCCTTATTATATCCATTTTGCTCGTTTAATCTTTTTTCATGCCCGTTATACTTTTCTTGTGCTTGTTTTACTCTAAACATGACTGTTTTGCTTTAAATATGCTTGGTTTGCAATTCTGAGGTAATTCTGAACCCCTTATGTGCTTTTCTGATCCTTGTTTTATCAGATATCTGAATTTTAAACATTTTGTTTAATTAATAAACCTTGTGTGCCTCCTCTTGTTTAATAATGTGGTTTGTGCCCTTGTAATGCTCCTTTTTATCTTTTCTATAAAATTAATAATTTGTACAAGTGTTCATTACCTTTTGTTCATTTCCGTCCCTTTTTTTGCTGGGTTCTCTTAGTTAACCTTCACTGTTAACCCTGCACCTCTTAGCTCTAAAAAGCAGTCTCTGGAATCTCGGTTCCAACACCATGTCTCTCGTCCATTCAGGATGAAACAGACGAGCCTTCGTGGGTTCTGTTCAAGCAGCTTTATTATGCACAAACACATCAGGATTGAGGCTTAATAACTTTAACTTAGATAAACTTATAAATAAACTAGCTATTACACTCATACATGCTCACTCTCTGGGTGCACTCTCAAAATGACACTGAAGCTAGCACATGCTTGCTATTTATATGCATTTTCAGTCCTTGGAAATACTTCTTAAAGGTACAACACAGCTCTGTATTCTACAGTAGTGTGTTAAATATTAATATTTATAAATGCAATCAGAACTTTTCTGTTGCCTTTGCATTTAACTAGTTTGCTAAACAATCTTCCAGACTTATTTAGGAAAGCCTGTGGTTTGTGCTCCTGATGCTGACATACTAACAACTACTTGAGGTAACACTTCCCCAGACACTGTGTTAGGATATTCAGAATTCCTGTGAATCATCTTCTCCTCACCTTCTACTATAAATGCCTCAAGGGTCACGTTGTGGATATCTCTATGGAAATATATGTGTCTCTTTCCTATAGGCATAATTTCTACAGTCTCAGCCTTCCTCACAATCAACATGGAACATATTTCTTCTCGGTAAAACGTCAGTCTCAGTACAAACAACAAATGATCTGGGCTGCTTGGAATACATCACAATCACTCTTGCTTGCTTTTTCTCTGTGGAACCTTGCAGCATTAACACTCAGTCACCCCCTTTTAAAGAAGACAGGAATCTTGACCTTAGAACATGCAAAGTATTTTTACTAGAATAGTTTTGTTTCAGTCACTCTTGAATATAATTCAGGATTTGAGGTAAAGGCTGCAGTAATGACACAGATGCAGGAATCCATCTCCTCAGTCTTCTACTCACCTGTAGATGAGTTAGCAAAATACTTACACCTTGCAATTGAGTTGTCCTATTTTGAGCAAAGATATGTGTATAGCTACATATCAGTCACTATTAATGTCCCATGTCTTCTTCATAACTTTTGCACAGTCTCTACTGTCCTCTTGACTTTGCCAATTGACTGGAGATAATCATGATTATCATTCACATGATAAAACTCACTGTGCTCCAAAAGCACATGCCATACTTGTCTACTGTGAACCATTTATCAGAAATTAAGTACCAAGTATCTTTTTTCTAAAACATAGCTATAAGTGCAGTAATCACACAGCTGCTTGCAGTATATGTTAATATCACAACTTCAAGACAATCAGTTCAATAATCTATACAGATCAAGTAGATAAAATCTTAAAACTGAACTAAATCTGTTCTTATTTTATTCTATGGCCTTTCTGTAAATGAATAAAATGCCATTTCTTTTCTTGGGAGGAAATGCTGATGAGTAATATACATTCTGCAGTTCTGAGACTCTTGGTCTACTTGTACTGAAATTCCAAGCCCATGGAATACCTCATAAGCTTCTTCTTTAAACTTCACAATACTGAAATATGACTTGTGTATTCTTGTATATATTTTTCCCTTAATTGTGTTATATATTTAACAGCCTTACACAGTAAGATGTGGATGCAACTAATTTATTCTCCAGTTGAAAGTATTGTATGTCTTCCCTCACAGCACATTTGCATTTGGGTCACCTCTTATAACCTCTTCTTGAAGTATCAGCGTCTCCAAATCATTCGTAGTGCACTGCAGAACAAAAATCACTGCACTTCCTTTTAGTCCTAGTTAGCTGTGGAATTATCATGTTTACTTCCATTTCCTCTCAAATCAATCCTTCTTAAATCTACCTCTGGTAAATTGGGGTTGTACTATTTCTCCTGTCCTGGCTTATACTTGACAAGTTCAGACGTCTGTTGGCTGCAGTTTTCTCTAAAGTCTTGGCAGTACCACATATAACTTCTTAAATACATACTGTAAGTGATTATTATCTGCTTCACCCAGAAGTCTATCTCTGTAAATGTCTTCATGAAACTTCTCACAATAGTATGTTCACTTTTCCTCCATGAATATACTTTCTGGCATTCCATAAAGGCTGTGGATCCATATGTGGCTGCTTCATGTTCTTGTGAACTCACTGCACCAGTTGCTTTCTCACTAGCATCTATTTACAATGTGACTGACTTACTCACATCAGTATGTTTGAAAGTGCATGCTTCAGTAAGTAATTTTAAGTATTTCAAAGCTCTGGTCTTGTTTTGTACTCCAAAGTTTAGGTGAAACAATGCAATATAAGTACTTCACACCATACTTTGCATAAGCAGTTAACTAATCATTGCAAATTACCTTTATTAGTATCAAAACAAAACTAGTGACATCCAGATTAAAACTAAGTACAAACAAAACCAAATAATGCAGTTATAGCCAGACTAAATGAAAGAAGCCAAGCACACTCATAATACTTAATAAATATGGCGCCTCCATTAAAATGTTAAGGGCCACTTTTGAGCTCTATCTGGAATTTGATTTATACAAGTCTAAAGTAGTCAAACAAGAAAACTGTAGACTGACCTCCCTATACTAAGCACAAATGATACTGAGTCTACATAACAAACTTGCAACTGTTACCACATTCCTAATGCCCACTCTTTTCTAATGATCCTCATTTCTCACTAACCTTTTCACAAATAAACTGGACAAGTGTTCCACTAGCTCTCCAACTTTGTAATAGGCCACTTCTACCGAATGCATCATTGCATGGCACTTAATTCAAGCACCTGTAGTATATCAAAGTGAACTTACAAACTCCATTCACACACTGAGTAACCAACACCTGAAGGCCATCAACAAACACCTCAGTGTGCCAATTTAGTCCAAAAACAAACATGGTGATGCCCACTTTACCTTAGTATAATGAATCTGGAAGCAGTACAAGCCAGACAGCTTTGAAATGTAAGTCATCTTCTGCTTATAATTGTAATTAACATTACAATTACAATATTCCAGTACTAGACACACATTCTATTCACTTCCGCACTCAATACTAACACCATCCATTTCTGCTTATTCCCCTTTCTTCTATCAAACCCTCTAATATTATTTTCTCCTGTTCATTTTATCTACATCTACTAATTAAATATATATCGCTAGTGTGTATTGGTTAGCTCCTCATCACACCTCTACTTTTGTCGTACTCCAGAATTATACAATAGAGCTAACAAAAAATCAGCTATACATAGGCATTCTTGAATGCCTATACAAAACAATTACAATATACATATATACATAAATAGAAAACAACAGTAACAAAGGTTGCAAATAAATACATCAACATTAAATGGCAAAGTTAAATACAAAGTAAAAAATGTATAAAATTAGGGAAAACACAAACTAGACTCAAAAAATGAAGAATAGAAGGCAGGAGTCGGCAAATCCACTCAGTTATTTTATTAGCGCTTTTGTCTGTCCAAATTAAAAGAAGTTTGTTTAATTTGGACAGACGAAAGCGCTGATAAAATAACCGAGTGGATTTGCCGACTCCTGCCTTCTATTCTTCATTTTTTAAGGTAAAAAATGTAGATAGTATAGTTATTAAAGGAAGCAGAGTAAGAGAAGAAGAAACAAGGATGGCTAGGGGTTGAAGATCAGATGGATGCAGAAGAAATTTAGTAACAATGACAGTTGAAAGACTTTTAGATTGTACAGAAATGTTTTATATTTATTCTGAGGACTGAAGGAATGAAGTCCAACAGCTTGGCTATGTGAACAGAATATAGAGTCACCAACGTAGTTTCTTGATTTGGTAATGTCTAGGAGGTTTTGAGTCTAAGAACTTGGGTCTTTGCAATACATATATTTTGGAAGTAAATTAGAGATGGGTGGGCATCTGTTAGGTTTATATAGAACTTTATTTGTGTTTTTAACTGGTTAACTGTTAAAAGGTGCTTTAGCTCTAGACAGTTTATCTTATGGAGTACTTTTACAATGATGAGCTTTGCTGGGGACATTAGCAAATTATTTTGCAATTTTATTGTATATTTCTTCTAGTTTATATATGTGATTTTTTCTGGAATATTAATAAGGATAAAGGATGCATAAAGTAATGTTGGTAGTAGAGCTTGGGCTGTATTTAGTTGTGCTGTTTGTGTTAGGTATGGTTTTGACTGATATAACAAACTTTTTGTGAGTTTTTGAATTTACACAGTCAATATGTTTCTCAAATGATAATTTATGACTTATAAATGTACTTAAAACTTTGGAATGGGAGACTTGTTCAACTGGTGTGTTATTTTGTGAAGTAATTCAGATTTCTTCAGAGCCAAATATGGGTAGTTTACTTTTACTGGCATTTAATAAAATATATGAATAATTAAGCCAATGTTCTAAGCTTTGAAGTTTAAACTGTGTGGAATGTTGCAACTGACTGAAGGAGTTTGCAGTACAGATAACAGTGGAGTCATCAGCATACCATACTAATGTAACATCAGGAATCTTGACATGCATGTGATTTGCAAAGACACTGAACAGAACTGGTCCAAATACTGAGTCCTGTGAAACACCTCTTTTGTTAGGATGAAAAGTAGAAACTGCTTGGTACTGTTTTATTGCCTATTGTCAAACAGACAGATAGCTTTTGAACTATTCTATTATGTTGTGTGCCAGATCCATATTAGCCAGCCTTTGTAAAAGAAGAATGGGAGAGTAGGTATCAAAGGGCTTTGATAGATCTAAGAAAACATCAACGGTAGAAAGACCATTGTTTTTGCTATAATTAATAGTAGTTAAGGATAAAGGAGCAGTTTTTCAGTGCTGAATCCAGGTTGAAAACCACATTGTGTAGGTGATTATTTATAAGGTGATGTAATAGCTGTTTTTTTAAACAGTTTTCAAGTATTTTCGAGATAGGTGAATGTTGTTGAGCATGTCTTGAACAAGAGGTGTCTTTTCATGTTGTCTTCTTAAAAGATAATGAGATTGTGGGAAATTCTTAATGTAGACATGGGGGAAAACAGAGTGGGATGTAGGGCATTTTAAATACTGGTTTCTTCAGAAAAGAAAAGAAGAGAAGGATACATTCTAAACCAGGCCGGAAACCAGAAGAAAAAGTTTACTACAGTAGGTGACACGGTTTCATCAAGTTTAAACTTTCCCTCTGTTAATATGATTGAACTGACTGAGTAGAGGATATTTAACAAACTGGTAAGTGCTGGTACATGTTTATTTTGTAAACAGCACTTTGTAGAACTTGAGGAAATAGTTATTATTTTGAAAAAAAAATAGTGGGTTGCCAACCGTACCAGTGGTGTAAAGGGATAAAGTCCTGATTACAGGCTAGGCAACCAAAGTTCAACTAATAGCTTGTTTACATGAAGAAACAGACAGGAGGTTCAGGGCCAAATCCCAACACAGCTGGTTGGGGTGGAAGGGGTATAAACATAAAAAAAAAGAAAAAGAAAAATTAAAAAAGAAACTGTCACACTCTTACTATCACCCCAATTTCCTGTTTGGCTGCTTTCTTTTGACATGTGAAGCACCGTCTCTCTTATTGGATCAGATGAATAGCCAATGAAAGAGGCTTTCCTGGAGCTTTCCCATCAAAGTGCGTACTTTCTAGAGATATGCTACAGCATATACCTTATGGTATTTTGGACAGTTGTCTGTTATTTTGACAGACGGCAATATCTTGGAAATACCTTGGAGTAGGAAGCAAAGTGCTGTATTTTTTACAGTGTGTGTGTGTGTATGTGTGTGTGTGTGTGTGTGTGTGTGTGTGTGTGTGTGTGTGTGTGTGTGTGTGTGTGTGTGTTTTTGTGTGTGAGTTATGACTCCACGAACTCCAGACTCAGACCTGAACTTGGTACATCATCAATAATTCCAGTCATTAATAATATTGTCATACAGAGGATGCACATGCTTTTTTTCCCCAAGGTAATATCGGGAACACTGTCTAGTTAAGTGACTTGCTCAGAGTTGCACAGTAGGCAATAGAAGTAGGAAGAATCAAACCCTATACACTTAGCTACAGAAGGCAGTTCATCAAGAGCTTGGAGCCTTAATTCTCTGCACCAACTGCCAGACCTTCATTTACGTCTTTTTTTTGGTAACTCACTGAACGTTACAGTCAGTCAAGGATAGTCATTTGAGCTTTATTTTTTTGGCTTTCTGATAGCAAACATAATCATTTTTTAAGATTATTAGAATTTCATAGCTCATACTGTTTAAAAAATGCACGTCCATGCAATATCTATTATTGTTCTGTGGCACTTAAGGCTTTGAGAGGATGGTGCAATGGTGCAATGGTTTGTGTTGCTGGCTCACAGCAAGAGCTTCTCTGGTTCGATTCTCTGCTAGGGTGCCTCATGTGCAGAGTCTGCATCATACCTCTCAAGTGTACCTCATTACGAGGAACGTACCACATTTGGGGTCTTAAAAAGTGCACGTTCCTCGAAGTTCCTCAAAATTCCACATTGAAAGACTCTGTCTCACATTCAGCGTTAGGATTTTTTTAAAGTGAAATGCATTGTAAATAGAAATTAATCATATTAATTCATCAAAAGATCTTCTTTATAAGTAAAACCAGCATATTTTAACCATCCTATGACCTTCCTATTTGAAGTTGTCAGTAAGCCATTGGTATGTGTTCCACATTTTGCCCATTTGTTCCACATTATGAGGGCTAGTGTTCCTCATTTTTGAGATGGAAGGTTGAGAGCTATGGTCTGCATGTCCTCCCTGCATTTGTGTGGGTTTCCTCTGGGTGCTCCATTTTCCTTCCACATTACAAAGATATGCATCTGGAGTGTTTCTCCCTGGGCCTCCCCTGAAAATTGGTTTGTTCTAAGTCAGACATTCCCAGTAAAAAAAATGTCAAATAAATAAGAGTTGGCAATAAACTGCTTCCTGTAGTCAAAAGAACATGGTTTGAATCCCTCCCATCTCCTTTTACCTAGTTTATGACTTTGAGCAAGTCACTCAGACAGTGCTCCTGGATCACATCTGAAAAGGGACACTTTCTTCAGTACATGTACTTGGTCAACAAACAGATTAAAGAAAAAAATGTTCCTTTTTGGGCCCCAGTCCTCCCATTATTCTTGGAATGGTCCAGAATTCTTCAGCAAAGGAGCTGAGAAGTATTTTGGTCTATATCTTGTAAAATGTGTATTGTTCTGGAATTTTTTTGTGGATTGCAGTCACTGCAGTGCATCATCCTTCAGATGAGACATTAAACTGAGGTCCCATCTGCTTGAGTTGGTGGTAGCTCAGGTGGATGCAAAAGATCCCACGGCACCTATCAAAAAGACTATGTGAAGTTGCTAGATGCCCTGGCCAAATTTCCCCAAGTAGTATGAATGCCATCTTGAGTCTCCCCAGAAAAGAGGTTACTAGCCTAGTGGGACTAATTTGGTTAACAAAGGGATAAATAAATAAATAAATAAATAAATAAATAAATAAATGAATGAATGAATGAATAAATACATACATACATACATACATACATACATAAACAAATAAATAAATAATGACAGGTACATGATTTTCAGACTTTGTGTCTTTCAGGATATGGCTGCTAATGCAAAACTTTGTATTCTAGCAATTTTCTAAGTAGGTATCAGAAATATTTAAAATCTGGTCCAGATTTTTGGGTCTCTTTTCTCTGAATCTTGAGCTAAGGTATAGGGAGAGCATGGGGGGGTGCAGTGGGTTGCATGGTGCCCTGTATTGTTCTCAAAACAGTGAGCTGAGATACACTTCAAAGCCATTATTTATGTATTTGCTTTTTCATTGTAGCACAAGCAAACATCTGAATATAGGCAGATGTACAAGGGGCTGTAACTGATGGTCACGTGTGTGTGTGTGTGTGGGGGGGGGGTGTAGTGTGCGTATAAATTATTTTTTCTTCCATCCCAGAGTAGTTATGGTACAAAAGAAGAAATTAATTGTATTAAACAGGAACATCACTATACGAGCCATGTTGTTTGGGCACAATACTTGGTTTCTTTGTTTTGTTGAAACACCAACTGTGTGTTTATTATTTAGGGGTTAATAAACTGGACAACATGAAATCTAGGATTTTAATGTTGCCTTATTAACTATGAATACTTTTTTTTATAATTTAACTTGAAAAGTGATAGTTGTGCTCACTAGGCTGTCTCAAGCTGTTAACAAATGTGTTACACATTTACTTTTGAATTCTGGCAGCTTTCACATAGTCACTAATTAGTGCATCACTATCTGCTGTTTCACTATAAATCCCAGCACATTTCTTGTAGATTAATACATTGTCAGATGCATTTACAATTAATGTGAGCTTCAAAGGAAGAGAAGTTTAGTGCTGCTCATGATGTCTCTTTTCCATGTGAAAGTTTCAGTTTTGTAAGACATTAAATGGCAGTCTGAAGTTTCAGTTTTGTTAAACATTAAATGGCGGTCTGTGCTTCTGCTGTAAATATTTCAATAAAAGTTTTAAATTTAATCCAAATATCTGTGATCATTGTAAAAGTAAAGAAGAACATGGTATGCACTCTGACAGGTTTGAACAGTCTTTTATGGCAACTGGGGAGACACAGCCAAGTAATGGGATATTGGTATGCCTACATGGGGAAAGTCCCAGTCCATTACCCTGCCTAGGGCCCTATTTGTCCATGCTCTGGATCTGGGAAGGATGAATGTGCCCATATGGGGTGCATGATGGTTATCACCTGGCTCGTGTCATGGCTCCACTAACATGGCCTCACTGAAGAGTAGAAACTTGTCAGGTAGTTGGGGGACAAGTGTGATGTCACTACTGTAGGTAGTGGTTAGGTTCATGAAATTAAAAATGCCTCATTGCTAGGATGGTGGAGAGAGAGAGCACAAAGCATCCTTATGGCTATCTAAATAATGGCCCCTTAGAAGCTTGATGTTATGCATGTATGGAGGCAAA
The DNA here is from genome assembly GCF_019279795.1 of Protopterus annectens. NCBI lineage: Eukaryota > Metazoa > Chordata > Ceratodontiformes > Protopteridae > Protopterus > Protopterus annectens. The sequence goes on along the minus strand of NC_056731.1, from coordinate 1,280,061,214 downwards.
AATGATACAATAAAAAACTGGTGGCTAGGGAAGACATGTAGCTGTAGGTGGTCTGTCTTCTGAAGAGGCAAGACTGATGGATGAGTGCAGGGATTAGGTATTTTGGTTTTGTGCCAACATGGTCCTGAGATATAAATGCAACCATAACACTGAAGAGAAAAGCACAAATTCCTCCTTGGGTTTCCATAAACACAAGTTATAGTTATAATGGGATATACCCAATCAACAAATTTAAAGAGAAATAGAAACTTTTACATTTGGATTTGTTTCTGAGCTTGCAGTGGGCATGTTCCAGTAGAACACACAGAAAAAAATGTGGCTCTGTATTTCATACATACCATCCAAGGTGAGACCCATCAGATAATGATTGCAATGAAATGCAAGAGCGTTGATCAACTTATAGGCAGTGCCCTATATTGTTCACTTCCAACCCCATCTCTTTTCTTCAAACACAGGTCCTCTGTGTGCGGTTCTATCCCTCAACTATTTTTTTCTTTATTTATTTCCCTCATTAACAATAACAATAATAAAAATAAATAATATTACTGGTCATGCCCAAAATACATGTAAAACTGTATTTAGAATAAATAACAATTGAGAATAAATAACAGTTTCTTAGGTAAGTTAAACAAGCCTGAAACCTATTAGTCATCAAGGAGACTGATGTCCTGAATCTTATGTTGGAACTTGAGCTTACCAATTAAGTCATCCAGTTCCTTCTTGTAAGTATGACTTGGTGGTTTGAGTTTAATTGAGAGGGGGAGTTATTCCATAGGTGTAGAAATCTATGACAAATGAGGTTACATTTCATGGTACAGTTTATATTTTTACAGGGGCTGAATGTCTTCTTGTGTTCAGTTCGCCAGGGCAGTATTTTAAGCAAAAAAAAAAAAAATCAAATACAAAGAGGTTCTTTAATGCTGTTTATGTCAGACACAGATCTCCTGTGAACAGGCAATAAAATATATAGAAAATACAGAGAGAAAGACAAAGAAAGACTTTGCTGTAGCCTTAGTTTTTCTCTATAAGGTAGCCCTTCAATTCCATTTTGTGAAGAATCTTTGAGTCTTCTCCAATTGTACTAGGTGGCTTATGCATAGATTATAGAAATTTTTAAAGTATTCTACAAGTAAGACCGGTATAAAGAAGGACAATTATTTCTCTGACACAGCTCTAAACCCCATGGAGGATCAATTGGGCAATGTGTGTGCTCTGCAGACTGTGGTGGCCATATGGTTATCAAACACAAGGTCACTGTTTACTAGGACAACAAAATCGTTTACTGTTTAATCAACTTTTAGTTGTTGCCTGACTCTAGTGTGTAAGCTGATTTTTTTGTCAAATGTTTATATCCAGTGTTAGATGCTGTTTGAAGGAAGGTGGTGTCAACAGGGTTAAGGACAATACTCTCAAATCTGCAAATATCTCCGTATTTGGTCAGCTAGACCATGGATTTAGTTTTGACATGTGAGATAAATATGCCAAAAAGGAAAAGCTCCAGCCCACAGCTTTGAGGGATTCTGCTGGTGACAGGGAGTTATGAAGATAGGAATCCTATTCTAATCTTATCTGCCACGTATAAACATGTAGCCAGCTGATGACACAAGTTATTATGGATTCATTAATTTTTAGTCCTCTAAATTTATGCAAGCTTCCATCATGGCATACAGAACTGAGCACACCAGACAGATTCACTTATTGAGGTAAGCTGTATGAACAGATAAACTTTGATCCAGGGTGGTGGTCGCATTCTCAGAAAAAAAAATTGCAAGGTTAAGCAAACAGCCTCTGACAAAAACATAATGGATTAACTCCTGGAGAAGGAGGCTTACTGTAGGAGATGGTCTTCATTATTAAGGGCAAACTTGTCAAACTGGTTGAGTTTCCCCATTCCCCAGAAATGATGTGATCCCCATGATGAAGTTTATATTAGTAGCGGGGGAGGGGAGTTGAAGCCACAAGCAAAGCTGGATCAGCATGTGACACCCCACCTCTGACCCAGAAATCAAGAAGCCTCAATCCTCACCACTAGCACCAGGGGGGATGTACACTGGGAGGATGACAGGTACACACACATAGCATTTCCAGATGCAACTCACTGCATTAAGTGCAATTTCCCTTAAGAGCACATAGAGACCACAATCAGTCCAGGGCTGGTTTCTCCTTCTGTCTCCAGATCCCTAGTAAGACTCCCCACTGGCACAGCTATAGAGTTGAGATCTCAGCTGAGTGGCCAAGCCAAGACCTCCAACACTCTCTCTGTCCAACCAGTGCGTCATGTCCCCTACCCAAGTAGCTGACACACACAATCCTGTAGATTTGCTTTACACACACACACACACACACACACACACACACACACACTTGGGAAAGTCTGGCAAAGGTTTACTAGCTATGCCCCCTTCTGCCCAAACTATAAGGTAGTTACTACTGCCACCAGCCACCTCTTTATCAGCTATTTTAAGGCCCTTAACAAAGGTTTCCAATCTTACTGTGTAATGTTACTATCAATACAAATGGTAGTTTGATCAAGAGCAAGGCTATTAGGAGTGGCCTACACAGTGTCACCAAATAAATATGCAAGTACTCTCAGAATATAAATATGTATCTTCACAGATTAGCAACAATGGAAGGTTTAAATATATTAAATAATAAGTATTAAAAGAACAAGAAAATACTCAGTATATACTTACAGTTACAACAGAGTTCAAAATTACAGGAAATATTTAAAACAACATCGCAGAACAGTCTCAAATAAATAAAGAAAAACATCTAAGCTAAGCTTTGCTACATTCCTGACTGTTTCTAAAAGAATTACTGTACCCTAATAACTTACTTCGGAGCAAGCAAGGCAGATGTGGTGAGTGGATCTTGATGTTGTCTGGTCAAAGGTAAAATACGGAATGCTAACTCTCTCTCAGAGAGTTCTTAAATTAATATCTCAAATATTACTGCTGGGATAGCTTGCAGAATGACATAATTTCTTGTCATCTGACTATCCCAGGTGAAACCCCCACTAATGCAGCTGGTAGCATTTAGCATCTACCTGTGAGGGCTTTTCCTAGATCTAAGGCAGATCCTGGAAGTCATAAAACAAACATGTCCAAGACAATACAGAAAACTTCTAGATATAGACATTATGTCTCCTGCTGCACTGAAACTGAAAGATATTTTTTTTTATGACCCAGCTCTAAAGTAATTTAATTTCAACAATTTTTTTCTGAGGTTTTGCAAGTTATCCTTCTGTGTTCCAGTTACCACTGTCAAAATATACACATCCAAACAGTTATAATAGTGCAGGTACATTTCTGTTCTATTCCTGTAGGCTACACTGTGGTTACATTTTTAAGTGCAGTACTTTACAAACACTTTTCAACAGAACCTTCTGTACCAACAGTTTGATATGCACATAACATACAGTTCTAATACAGTTGTAACACAAGCATCTTACACAAATCATTTCAATATTCACCAATGAAATATAATTATTTAAAGAATTCCATATAGCTGAGCTGGCAGTATCTCCTTTCATGACATTGTCTCGTAACCCCCCCCCCCCCGAAGACTCAAGCTAGTTTTTCAAGTGTCCCTTAAAAAATGCTGCTTGAGAGGTATGGGCCTATCTGGGAATACCTTACCCAATTCCCTGTCTTGACAGCCCATTTGCCTTAGCATTGCTAACCCCACTGCGGTGCTGCCATGTCATATCATATGCCTGCAACCTTAGGCTCCACCTTAGTAACTTGGCATTTTGCTGGCTGAGTTGATGTAGCTATGCTAAGGGATTGTGGCCTGTAACTACAGTGAATTTCCTTCCATACAGATAAGGCTGAAGTTTCTGTAGTGCCCACACTATAGCTAGACATTCCTTTTCTGCAGCTGCATAGCATTCCTCCCTGGGTTGCAGCCTATGACTGAGATATACCATTGGGTGCTCTTCTCCTTCTGAGGAAACTAAGCTGAGTTCAGCCCCCACCCCATGGTTTAAAGCATCCACCTACACAACAAACTATTTGCTGTAATTGGGACTGGCTAACACATTGGGTCCTCCCAAAGCTCCTTTAAGCTTCTGTAATGCCTGTTGACATGCTGGGGTCCACACTACCTCAACTGGCCATGTTTTCCTCATTGGGTCTGTGAGGGGAGCAGCTATGGTACTATAAATGGGGACACATTTTCTGTAGTACCCTGTTGTTCCTAAGAATGCACTCACCTGCTTTTTGGTAACAGGGGTAGGCCATGTCTGAATGACTTCCACTTTGGCAGGCTGTGGCCTGATCTTACCCCCCCCACTCTATGTCCCAGGTAGGAGACCTCTGCCATACTCACCTCATATTTACTGGGCTTAATTGTCAACCCTCCCCTCTGTAGTCTGCCCAGCACCTCTCTGACATGCTGAAGATGATCTTGCCAAGAACGGCTGTAGATGGCAATATCATCCAGGTAAGCAAGGGTGAAATCTCCTGCTTCTGTCAGGATATGATCTATCACCTCTGGGAAGTTGCTAGGGCATTTTGTCATCCCAAAGGACATCTTTGTGAACCCATACATGCTGAAAGGAGTCACAAAGGCTGACCTCTCTCTAATGGTGGGAGTCAAGGGCACCTGTCAGTAACCCTTGATAAAATCAGTAGTGGTAAGATACTTAGCCCACCCAGCTGCTCTAGGGCTTCATCTGACTTAGGCATGGAGTAAACATCTGACTCTGTGTGGCTAATTTCCTGTAGTCCACACAGAACCTGGTGCTGCCATCTTTCTTTGATACCAGCACTGGTGGGGAGGCCCAGGGACTGCTGGACACCTGGATTATCCCTAGTTCCAACATTCCCTGTATCTCTTCCCTCAGTCTGTTTGACTCTCTCAGGCAACCCATAAGGGCCTGCTTAATAGGTCTCTGGGGTCCTGTATCCACATGGTCCGGCACCAGGTGGGTACACCCTGGCTTCCCAGTGAACATGCCCCCAAATTCCTGTAACATTGCTCGGATTTCTCAAACCTGGGTAGGGTATAGCTGCTGGGCATTGCTACCCCTTCCACTGAGGTGTCAGTCTGAGCCGCACTGAGGAGATCAGTCACCAGATCCCACTCAGACTCCTCCTGCCATCCACTGCAAATACTTAGCACCAGGGCCTCCCTATCATGGTAAGGATTCATCATGTTTCACATGGTACAGTTTATGCCCCTGCCTCCTGCCTAGCAGGTGTACCATGTAGATAACATCACCAACCTTCCTTACCACTTTGAAGGGTCCCTTCCAGACTGCCTGCAGCTTGTTGTGTCTGACAAGAGTGAGAACCATAACCTGCTACCCCACAGCATACTCTCTAGCTCATGCATTTCTGTCATACCAGACCTTTTTCTGCTGTTGGGCTTCTGCCAGGTTCCTCTGGTCCAAGCCCATAAGTTCCCTGAGCCTTGTCCTGGGGTTTAGGACATATGCCACAATAGACTCCTTGTGATATTCACACTCACCCTCCCACTCATCACTAATCAAATCTAGAGGTCCCCTCACCCTCTGCCCATACAGTAACCCAAAGGGTGAAAACCTGTGGATTTCTGGGGCACATCTCTGTAAGCAAACAACAGATGGGGCAAATATTTGTCCCACTCCCTCCTAAACTGGTCTGCAAATGCCTGTAGCATGGTCTTTAGTGTAGAGATTAACCTCTCCACCAGACCATTAGTCTGGGGATGGTAGGGGGTGGTCTTTAGATGCTTCACTCCACAGTGCTTTCACAGGCAAACCAGCAGGTCTGACATAAAATTGGCACCTCTATCAGTCAGTATTTTTTTTTTTTTTGTGAAACCTACCCTGCTGAAAATATCTAACAAAGCATTTGCCACCTTTTCTGCCCCAATGGAGGACAGGGCCACCTCCTCATAGTATCTGGTAGCATACTCTACTACCACTAGGATATACTTTTTCCTTGTTGAACTTGGGGTACTCGGAGGCCCCACAATATCCATAGCTACCATCTGAAATGGCTCTGCAATCACAAGCAAAGGCATCAAAGGAGCCTTGACCTTGTCTCCTGCCTTGCCTACTTTTTGGTACTTCTCACAGGTCCTGCAGTACTCTGTTACATCCCTAAAAATCCCAGGCCAATAAAAGTTCTGCATATGTCTCTTTGTGTGCTTTACGCCCATATGACCTGCAAAGGGAATGTCATTGGCTTTGGCTAGAAGTGCAAGATGGTAGGCTCTGGGCACTACCAACTGCTGTATTCTCTCACCCTCTAGCCCTCCCTCAGGGGTCCACTCTCTATACAGTAACCCTTTGCCCCTGTACACAGATTCCCCCTTTCCTTGAGAATCGGCTGCCTCACTAGCTACTTCCCTTAGGCCTTGAAATGTAGGGTCTGAGACCTGACCCTGTCTCAACTCTCTTTGTAACCCATCCCAGCTCCCCTTCCATGGGAAGTCTGGTATTCTCTGACAGCAGTGGCTCACTGTCAGTCTGGGTGCTACTACTCGCCTCTGCCCTTGCAGTCACTCTGTCCAAGGGAACATCAGTACCCACAAGCAACTGTGGTTCACCTTCAGTCTCACTGCTACAAGGTAGCTCCCTCCCTGAAGTAACCTCCACACCAGTCCTGGCTTCAAGTCTGTGGTCTGTCTGGGCCCCCCCTCCCAACTACCAGACCCACATGCCTGCCTCTAAGCCTGACTGCATCACTGCATGTACACAAGCTACTGCATTATCAGAATCATTCTCTATTAAGATATCTGCAGGATTATCCTCAAACACACATATTTGCTGGCTTCCTTTTCCACCCTCCCAGTCAAGGTGAACCCTAGACAATGGTATTTGGAATGGGGTCTGTCCTAAATCTCTGATTGGAGTAGAGTTCCCAAGCAGGTAGTGCTCCTCTTTAACCATTGCAGGCATCACAATGGTTAGGTTTTAGCAGTGGCCTGTTTCCCATCTATTAAGATAGGATATAACCTGGTGTGGTAGTTTGGTATCCTTTTTATCTGGAGACAACTTGCCACTGGCATTCTGTCATTCCCACTAAATGGCTCTCCCACCTTTTGTTTTCCACCTTGTCTCTGTGGACATCTATCTGCTATATGGCCCCACTGGTTGCTTTTAAAACATTTAACCCTTGGTCCTGGCCGTGTACCTGGACTAGTGGCTTCTCCTGTTACTGGTGGACATTGTTGCAGTGGTTTAGGCTGCCCACCGTGGGTTTCCTTAGACCCCTGATCAGCAGTGGCTATCCCTTTCCTGTGCAATGATGCCCTGCTTGGTACTTATAGGTCTCCCTTTTTCTTCAACTACTCTGTGGTATTGCATTGCCTAACTGCCAACCAGATTTTCATGTCCTCAGGTAAAGTGATAAGGGCTTGTTCCCTCACCAGAAGGTCTGCCAGCCCTTCAAAAGGGGTGACCTGACTCTCACTCACCCATCTATGAAAATAAGTGCTTAACTCAGCAATATATTCACACACACTTTCATCTGCTTTGCATCTATGCTCACAAAACTTTTTTTCTGTAAGCTTCAGGTGTTAACTTAAAACACTCAAATAAATAAACAATTTTTACTAGTATTATAATTTAAGCAATCAGTGTCAGACAATTTAGAAATAGCAGTTACAGCTTTACCATGGAGTAAGGGGGTCAGGAACTGTGCGCAGAGCCCTTGGTCAACATTATACTGTTTACAAACCCATTCAAACATATGAATAAAACTAGCAAAATTATCACCCTTTGTAAATTGTGGAAGACATTACTGACCTTTGTTGCTTCTGGGGTTCAGTTACTCCCTTCCCTATGACCTCCATGACCCTGGCAAAGAGTCAGCATCTCCTTTATATGTTGCCTCTTCCACTCATTTTCTTCAGCTTCCAGATGTCTCAGTCACTGATTCTAGTTCTAACCGTTTGTCCGCCAGTTCAAGCCTCTTTAATTCCAGATGGATATTTAAGTCAACTGTGGAAAGGTTGAGCTGTCCATTTTCAGAGAGTTGTTCATCCACAAGGCCAGTCTTGTTGTCTACCTGGCTGCTGATCTGCGACACAGCTGTGACTAAGGCTTCAATCATCTCTGCTTTAGTCAGGTTGGCATACACCAGTCCTTTGTCTTGGCACATCTCAGCCAAATGGCCCCTTGACAGCTTGCCATACTCCTCTGCTGACATCCTTGCCTGCTCTTCCTGACTAACTAAGCTAACAAAAAAAGGAATAAAACTATTGCGATATGAAACTCTGAATGCTCACTGTGTGGCTGGTTGAGAGTACAAACACCTTCTTTAGTGACCACTGTTTACAGGCTACAGGAATTCAATATCCACACCAATGAACCCTAATATGTGGATATCCCACCACTGCCAACCAATATATGTGACACCCACCTCTGGCCCAATAATCAAGGAGCCTCAATCCTCACCATTAGCATCAGTGGGGGACATACACTGGGAGGATGACAGGTACACACACACTATTTCCAGATGCAGCTCACTGCATCAAGTGCAATTTCCCTTAAGAGCTCACAGAGAACACAGTCAATCTGGGGCTGTTTTTTCCCTTTTTTTCCAGATCCCCAATAAGACTCCCACTGGCACAGCTATAGAGTTGAGATCTCAGCTGAGTGGCCAAGCAAAGACCTCCAACACTCTCTCTGTCCAACCAGTGCTTCTTGTCCCTGCCCAAGTAGCTGACACACACATTTCTGGAGATTTGTTTTACATGCATACACACACACACACACACACACACACACACACACACACACACACACACACCTGGGAAAGGCTGACACAGGTTTACTAGCCATGCCCCCTTCTGCCCAGACTATAAGGTAGTTATTACTGCCACTAGCCACCTCTTTATCAGCTACTTTAAGGCCCTTAACAAAGTGTCCAATCTTACTGTGTAATGTTACTATCAATACAAATGGTAGTTTGACCAAGAGCAAGGCTATTAGGAGTGGCCTACACAGTGTCACCAAATAAATATGCAAGTACTCTCAGAACATAAATATGTCCCTACACAGATCAGCCACAATGGAAAGTTTAAATGTATTTAATAATAAATATTAAAAGAACAGGAAGATAGTATATACTTACAGTTACATCAGAGTTCAAAATCACAGGAAATCTTTAAAACAACATCACAGGACAGTCTCAAATAAATAAAGAAAAACATCTAAGCTAAGCTTTGCTATATTTCTGACTGTATCTAAGAGAATTACTGTACCCTAATAACTTACTTCAGAGCAAGCAAGGCAGATGTGGTGAGTGGATATTGATGTGGTCAGGTCAAAGGCAAAATACATAATGCAATCTCTCTCTCAAAGAGTTCTTAAATCATTATTTCAAATATTACTGCTGGGATAACTTGCAGAATGACATAATTTGTTGACATCTGACTCTATCCCAGGTGAAACCCCCACTAATGCAGCTGATAGCATTTAGCATCTACCCGTATAAATACATAGACAAGGGCTTTTCTTAGATTTAAGGCAGATTTTGGAAGTCATAAAACAATAAAATACTTCAAAGACAATATAGAAAACTTCTAGTTCTAGACAGTATGTCCCCTGCTGCACTGAAACTGAAAGATAATGTATCATTTATAGCCAGCCATAACGTAATTTAATTTTAACTATTTTGTCTGAAGTTTTGCAAGTTAACCTCCTGTGTTCCAGTTGCCACTGTCAAAATATACACATCCAAACAATTACAATAGTGCAGGCACATTTCTGTTCTACTCCAGTAGGGTACACTGTTTAAATTTTTAATCTCAGTACTTTACAAACCCTTTTCAACACATACTTCTGTACTAGCAGTTTGATATACACATAACATACAGTACTAATACACGTGTAACACAAGCATCTTACACAAATCATTCTGATATTCACCAGTGACATATAATTATTTACATATTTCCAGATAGCTGGGCTGGCAGTATCTCCTTTTGTGGCACAGCAGTATGAAAATATTTGGGAAAAATAGGATCTCAATGATTTAACTCTTGATACTGAGGATCAGATACTTTCCTGTAGCAATAAGTTTCATGATGATTCCCTCCTTCATCTTGCACAATATATTTGTGAGGCTGGTCATTATTTAATTATTAGGCTCTGTGGACTGGCCTCCTTTTTAGACTCTGATCACAACAGCTTACTTACAGACTTCAGTGACACAGTCAATTTTTAATATTCCACCAAGAGTGTGCATAATGGGCCATACTAGGCTGTTTTTAATTGCACAAGTTAGATTTATATGTATCTCATCTCATGGAACTGGTATTTCTGATCTTACTGAAGACATAGATGATAATTTTGGATTTAATTTTGTGTGGAATAGTTCTGCAAAAAAGATGAGTGGATGAGTTTACTTAATTTCATGGCAATACACTATACAGTGATTGTGTACATCTGTGTAATAATTAAGGAACCAGATATAATCACCTAAACTTTGAGGTGAATAAAAATTTATATTTGAACTGATCTACTCCCAATTTCAAGAGCCTTATCTGTATTGTTTCATGAATCATGATGGATGAGATGCTGTGCACTCCAGTACTTTGATAGTCACTGTTGTGGATAATTCATACAAATGTTGTGGCTGACACAAGTTGACCATTTTGTTACAAGACCTAAACTGGGACACTTGAGGGCTGCCCCAGGAAGCCAGGTCTGCAATCTCATTCTCCCAGCCCCCATGGAAGTGGAGATAGGGCAGCCATGTCATCTCACACCGGGGCAAGCAGGTTGGCCTCCCGTCCTTCACCAGGCACTGTGGGGATGCCACTCTGTGAATAGCATCACCCAGGAGGCAAGAGGCCATATGCCAGGAGGCTTGAAGTGATTCACATTCATCAGAGCCTGGCACAATGGGGGTGAGAGACTGAGGTGTGCCGCAAAAAGTGCAGAGATGGGGGGACCCAGGGTCATTTCCCCTGTGAGTTTGAAAGTCCTAGGTGCAAGGCAAAGTGGAGAACCAGTGTCACTGAAGTCAGGATGAGGGGCTGTCTGAGGCTTTGTGGCCAAGCAGAGTTCCATGAGGCTGGGAAGATCCCCTGAGAGGCTCCAAGAGCATGCATGACACTGCATGATTTGGCAGCAGTTATGAGATATGCAATCCTGGAAAAGAGCTCTCTCTCCTGGATAGAAGTGGAACCCCAGAGGGGGTCAGTCCTGATGGAAGTTTGGAAGGGAGAGAGATGTGGAAAGTGACTAGTACAGGACAGCTCTCACCTGGGTGAGGGGGTATGGACCACACCCTCTCTGGGACGGAAGTCTGGAAGGGGGAGAGAGGCAGATATTGGCAGGGCTGGGCAAGCTCCTGCCTGGGTCAGGGGGGTCAGGCAGAGCTCCCCACAATGGAAGTCCTTAAGAGAGCGCTAGGGCAGACAGCAGCAGGGCCTGGAGAGCTCCTGCCTGGGTGAGCAGGATCAGGCACATCCCTCCCCCATGATGGAAGTTCTTAAGGGAGCAACTGGTGGACAGTGGTGGGGCCTGGGGAGCTCTTGCTGGGGTAAGTGGGGTCAGGCAGAACTCCCCATGATGGATGTCCTTAAGGAAGCACCAAGGTGGATGGCAGAGGGGCCTGGATAGCTCGTGCCGGGGCGCAAGCTTCCAACTTCACCCCATAACCAACAGCATCCTTGAAAAATCTCAAAATCCCCAGAGCTGCTCTGGATTGGGAAAGCAGGGGGACTCTGAAGCCGTCATGAGAGTGAATCTGCCCCTCAGCGGCCAAGGGGAGTTCTGGAGGAGTGGACAGGATCGGACGAAAGCTCCTCTGAGAGGGTCTGAGGGCATGAGCGATCCAGCATGATTTGGCAGCATGCAGGAGACATGCGGGTGGCAGAGTCCCCTGACATGGGGGGGGGGGGCGCAGCTGGGGAAGGTCTCTTGGCCTGGTCAAAGGGGAGGACTGTAGGGTTTCGCCTTGACAGAAGTCAGTATGGGAGCTCCAGGCAGATGGGGGTAGGGCCTGGAGAGCTCCTGTCTGGGTGAGTGGGGTCAAGCAGAACCCCTCACGATGGAAGTCCTTGAGAGAGTGGATGACTGATGGCAGCAGGGCATGGAAGACTCCTGCCAGGGTGAAGGCATCTGACCTTACCCCATACCCAATGGCATCCCCCAAAAATCGCAAAGTCCCCAAAGCTGCTTAGGATGGGAAAGCAGGGGGACTGTCCACCCTGGGAAGCCAAGTCACTATTCAGACAGAGCGGTCTAAACTGGGACATTTCTGTGTCCCAAAGACAATGTTTGAGATTCCAGGACAGAGACTTCCAAACTGGGACTGTCCTGGAAAAACTGGGACCGTTGGTCACCTTGGGCTGACATCAAAATGTAATAAGCCTAAAAAGTCCTATTTAGTTATTCTTTGCTAAAAAAAGTGGCCCATGTTTCCTTGTATAAAATGGTTGGCATGACAATACAAGAACAGAAAAAAAAGAATCCTATTTTGGACTCTTTCTCTACACCACTTCATCGCCTAATCATATCACTCAGACGTCACACATTGTACTCCATTTTTTTTTCAGTTTCTTTTATTTGGAAGGATTTTGATTAAAGAGCTCTCAGAAATCCACTGCGCTGAAGAAAGTGTTTATCTTTTTTTTACACACTGTCCAATATTTCCAAACGCAAATTCACCATAGCTCGTGTTGCTTTGTAATCCACAGATGCAGTGTATTCGTATCGTTGTGCTTCATTATTCTGTGCTTAAGTTTTGCAAAGTTTGTTGTACAGTATTTCATCAACTTGTTTCAGTTTTGTGCTGTAAGGCTGTTTGTGAACCTAAACTGAGAGACAAATGGGCAAAATGTGGCACATTTACTAACAGCTGTTTAATAACTTCAACACAGGATGGCTATAATGTGTTATAGTAATTTTGAGGAACTGAGGAATTACTATGATTCAGTGTAAGTTACAATGGATACCAGGTAAAACATTCCTAACCATGCCTCTCAACTGTAACTCATTAGGAGGAATGTACCTCATTTGGCATCTTAAAAAGTTCATGTTCTTAAAAGTTCCATATTGAAAAGGTCTGTCACACATTCATTTAGGACTTTTTTAACTGATATCCATGGTTAATAGAAATGGATCATATTAATTCATGAAAAGGTCTTTTGACAAGTAAAACCAGCATATTTTAACCACTCTATGACCTTTCTAGTTGAAGTTGTTAGTCACCCATTTGTATGTGTTCCACTTTTTGCCCATTTGCTCCACATTATGAGGGTCAGTGTTCTTCATTTTAGAGCTGGGAGTTTGAGAGCTATGTTCCTAACAATGAACGTACGTGAAAAAAGACCCCTCCAATGTAGTTCTGTGAGGAGAGGAGCACGAACATTTTACGACTCAAAATTTAGATAACGTTCTCATGATAATGATGTACTCTTGAGAAGTTTGCGTATGAGTTTATTTTTTCTTCTCCGTGGTGGATTTGGTGGGAGGAGTCGGTGAAAGTGGTTTACATACACCTTTAAGAACGAAGCAACGCTCGTCCCTGTTTTTAATTAAGGCCAAGTGGGCGGTGACTTGCTAGTAGGACATGAATACAGTGGCGTCAAGGTAGAAGGTTGGGCCGTCAAATATCTGTCAGTGATATAACATTTAGTGACTGCTAGGCTTCCACTTTTGGAGACAAATCGCATCTGATCTGCAACTTTAACAGTGAGTTATTTCATGGGATTGGGGTTAGTAGTGCTACATACCATGACTATATTACTCTGTTCAGATTTCCCCAGAACTTAGCCCCAGTGAACAGTCAAAGGCATGCTGTTAGTAAACACCACCTGCTGCACAGATTTTGTCGAGTGCCGTTTCAAAGCATGTTACTAAGACTGACTGTTTATATGGGCGGGATATCTAACCATCGTGTTGTTATAAACGTAGTTTGTCATATGAAATAAGTTTGAAGGAATTGCAGCTTGCGTTTTGTGGATTTTCTTATGATCATTTGACCTCCTGGTGCAGTAGTTAGTAAATAAGAAACTTAGGTAGTAGCGTATCAACCAGAAATGCAGTTTGGGTGGTTAAACTACAAAAATAACAGGATTTGAATTTCTTAGAAACACTTTTTTAGGTAATGCTGCCTTGTGATGAATTTGAAGGATCTCGTTAAATTTGTTTTCCTACTGACCAACTATATGAACTAATCGGTAAAATTATTACATGTTCAGAAGAGACGAGACACTTGGCATGGGATGCAAAAATCAGCTAGAACGGTCTACTTCTAGACTGTATATATGAATGTGGGTCTTGCGGACTAGTTTCACTGACCCCATGCATTTTTTTCCTGCGTACACCTGCTGGTGCATCCTGAACTTCAAGGCTGATGTACTTGTTCATACATTAATGTATGCATTTGTTTATGTAATTAACTAGTGTTATCTGTCTAATATCTATACACCCTGTTGCCCATTTCGCTGCCATTCAGTTTAGATTTAGTTATTTATTATCTAGCTAGGTAATGATCATTTGTCACTTTAGGGTTGGCTTGTTCTCCTTCGCTGTTCGCTACAGTTTGGGCCATAGATGAACTTTATTTATTGATTACTTCATATACGTTCTCCCGCATATTCAGAAGCTGTTTGGTGGACTTGGTGTGCCATATTCGGTATAAAATTACCCAGTACTTTGTCTCTTGTTAAACTTGTTTTGCCTGTGCTGGCAAAAAGCACACAGCTATTTTGTATCCCTGTTTGTTCTCTTTGCCATGTATTGATTCTTTGCGTTTGGTGGCTCTTTTTGTCGAAATGTATTAATTAAGCTTGTGTACGGGGGAAACAAGCTCACCTTTGTGGTTTGCTGAGTACTGGGGAAAGCAGGCTCACCTCTGTGGAGTAATTTGAATACCGTCCATGAAATACATGATTGTTTGATAATTCAGACCCATGGTTGATGGAAAACAAAATAAATCTTTCCCTCCCCCAACTCAGAGGAGACAATATGATCCTTGTTCCACTTTTCCTTCGTACACTGTCCATCCAGTCTTGAGGAAACATAAACCATTAGTGCTTAGGCCCTACCCTTTATTGTAGCACCCACAAAGTTATTATAACTGGCAAATTAATAATGCATGGTTAGATAAATGGTTGATGTTACTCTTCAACTTCCCTTAGTATTTTGTAATTCTTGCATATAAAAATTGCAGTGGTGCATCTCACCGTGTCTGTCTATATGCATGCATTTATGACTAACTGCAAAACCCTATTACCACTTTCTGTCCCATGAAAGTTATACCAGGGAAGTGTCCAAGAGAAATTTTACCTTCCTCTGCAGTAATTGTTTTAAATAAAATACCAGTTTTAAGCATTTGTGTATGTATTTACTTGATGACAACCCCTAACATTGTCATACCCCACAAATTTCAAAGATTTCTCAGAATGTCCAGATTTTTGCCTCAAATTCTTGGTCTGTTCCTCATAACATTTGTTGTATTTTGGCAAATCATTTTATTGAAGCTACTAAATAATAACACACGTTTAAGTTTCACACTTCATATCCTTCAGAATATGTATGTTAATTGCAAAGCACATTATTATAGCAATGTTCTAAGTTTCTACAAGCCATATTTAAAATCTTTCATTGATTTTTTTGGACATTGATCTCCCTCCCTCTTATTTTAATGTATTCAGACTGTTTGTGCTAAGAATATGACAGTTAAGGGCAGTCTTCATGCTAAATGACAGAGAATGGAGAATGAGGCATCGAAGAGTGTAACTTACGACTTGTAAGTGATCTGCATCTTTCAGACTTTGTCTCATTTGTGTATTGAGCAACTCTGTGCAAGTAATTTCAGGTTCTGATTTTACAGCAGGTAAGGGCACCTTTTGTCAACCTGAAGTGCTTATTTTCTTAAGTGCGACAAACAGGGAGTTGTGGAATGGAGAGAAGGTTTGGCAAAACTGCAAGAATGACTAAGAACATAGCAGCTTAAAATTCACTGATAAAGAAAACACATGTAGGGAACAAAGCTCCAGGAAAGGTGTATACATTTGGGGAAGTAGCAGTAGTAGCAAATCAGGAAAGTGGCATTATGTTATCACTTTAGATAGGGTAAGGATAAGCTAAGAGCAGAAAGAAGGGATGACAGAAGAGTGTGGAGGGTGCATAGGAAAAGGCATCATCCATAGAAAATAACAAATGTATATGTTGTTCCTGATGCTGATAAATACTTCAAAGGTATCAGTATAGTTGCACTGCCTGGTTAGAAAACTTTAAAACAAATCACATGAGGTAGGCATAACATATTGTCATAACATGATGGATGAACAGCCTTCTAGAGTGCATTGTAAACACAGCAACATATTTAAAAATCCATGAGCACATGGGACAAATGTAAACCACATTCTAAGGTTTAAATAGCTACTTAAGTAATATCTTTAGATTGACAAGTATTCTGGGAAATGGGTAAAGAAAATGGTTCTTTTCACAATCTGTGTTACTGGATTAGTAGAATGTGTAGTGTATCAAACAGAAATGTATTTTTCTCATTTTCATCAGATTTGTATTAATTCTGTGCAATGCAGCTCTAAATACTGTCACTGTTTTGAATATGCTACTATGTGTAGAATAGTGTTCCACTTATCCACAACCCTTTCTGTGAAAAATACTTCCTTGGCTCTCCTAGAAGCATCCCACTTTGCATCTTTAGATTGTACTTTTTTGTATTTTTGCATTACTTTTTGAAAGGTGGTACCTACTTGGGTGGTGGATTCCTTACAAGTAAAGTGCTGTCATAGTCTTTTGTCTGGCTTCCTTCTCCACGACTGTAAACTTATTAAGCTTCAATAACATTTTTATATTGTTTCTTGTACATGTCATGCATTTTTTGCTACTCTTCTCTGAACTGGTGTGTGTGTGTGTGTGTGTATATGTGTATATATATATATATATATATATATATATATATATATATATATATATATAAAATATTCTTCCTCTACCATAAGTCCTGTTAAAATACAGTGTTTTCTAGATGGTGCCTTTTTTACTACCTCAATAGGTATAATTACTAAAGTTAATCGTCTGTATCCCTGTATTTCTTCAGACTTCCCTGATGTCTTTTTTTCACTTTTCTTTTGTACCTTTAGATCTGTTGATATGTATACTGCCAGGATATTTTCCACTGTACTATTTTTCTATTCCTTT
>NC_056731.1:1280041926-1280043589 GCF_019279795.1 Protopterus annectens | reverse complement strand
TGTGTGTGTGTGTGTCTGTGTGTGTGTGTCTCTGTGTGTGTGTCTCTGTCTCTGTCTGTGTGACTCAGTCTCTGTGTGACTGTCTCTTGTCTCTGTGTGTCTCTGATTCTGTGTGTGTGTGTCTCTGTGTGTTTGTGTCTCTGTGTGTTTGTGTCTGTGTGTGTGTGTGTGTCTCTGTGTGTGTGTCTGTGTGTGTGTGTCTCTCTCTCTCTGTGTGTCTCTCTGTGTGTGTCTGTGTTTCTCTCTCTGTGTGTCTGTGTGTGTCTCTGACTGTGTGCATCTCTGACTCTGTGTGTGTGTCTTTGTGTGTGTCTCTGTGTGTGTGTGTCTCTGTGTGACTCTGTCTTTGTGTGTGTCTCTGTGTGTGTGTCTCTGTGTGTGTGTCTCTGTGTGTGTGTCTCTCTGCGTGTGTGTCTCTCTGTGTGTGTCTGTGTGTGTGTCTCTGTGTGTGTCTCTCTCTGTTTGTGTCTCTGTCTCTGTGTTTGTGCGTCTCTGTGTGTCTCTCTGTCTCTGTGTGTGTGTGTGTCTGTGTGTGTTGTGTCTCTGTATTTGTGTCTTTGTTTGTGTCTCTGTGTGTGTGTCTCTCTCGGTGTGTCTGTGTGTGTGTGTGTGTCTCTCTCGGTGTGTCTGTATGTGTGTGTCTCTGTGTGTTTGTGTGTCTCTCTGTGTGTGTGTCTCTGTGTGTGTGTCTCTGTTTCTGTGCGTGTGTGTCTCTGTCTCTGTGCGTGTGTGTCTCTGTCTCTGTGTGTGTGTGTTTCTTTGTCGCTCTGTGTGTGTGTCACTCTGTGTGTGTCTCTGTGTGACTCAGTCTCTGTCTCTGTGTGACTCAGTCTCTGTGTGTGTGTCTCTTTGTGTCTGTGTGTGTGTCTCTCTGTGTCTCTGTCTCTTTGTGTGTGTCTGTGTGTGTGTGTGTCTCTGTGTGTGTGTCTCTGTGTGTGTGTCTCTGGGTGTGTGTGTGTGTCTCTGTGTGTGTCTGTGTGTGTGTCTCTGTGTGTGTCTCTGTGTGTGTGTGTCTCTCTGTGTCTGTCTCTGTGTGTCTCTGTGTGTGTGTGTGTCTCTGTCTGTGTGTGTCTCTGTCTCTCTCTGTGTGTCTGTGTGTGTGTGTGTCTGTGTGTGTGTCTCTCTGTGTGTGTCTCTGTGTGTGTGTCTGTGTGTGTCTCTCTGTGTGTGTCTCTGTGTGTGTCTGTGTGTGTGTGTGTCTGTGTGTGTGTGTGTCTGTGTGTGTGTCTGTGTGTGTGTGTGTGTCTGTGTGTGTGCCTCTGTGTGTGTGTGTGCCTCTGTGTGTGTGTGCCTCTGTGTGTGTGTGTGTGTGTGTGCCTCTGTGTGTCTGTGTGTGTGTGCCTCTGTGTGTGTGTGTGCGCGTGCCTCTGTGGGTGTGTGTGCACGTGCCTCTGTGTGTGTGTGTGCCTCTCTGTGTGTGTGTGTGTCTCTGTGTCTGTGTGTCTCTCTCTTTGTCTGTGTGTGTCTCTCTGTGTCTGTGTGTCTCTGTCTCTGTGACTCAGTCTCTGTGTGACTGTCTCTTGTCTCTGTGCGTGTCTCTGATTCTGTCTGTGTGTGTGTGTGTGTGTCTCTGTGTCTCTGTGTGTGTGTGTCTTTGTGTGTGTCTGTGTGTGTCTCTGTGTGTGTCTCTCTCTGTGTGTCTGTGTGTCTCTGACTGTGTGTA
>NC_056731.1:1280006926-1280039426 GCF_019279795.1 Protopterus annectens | reverse complement strand
ATACGTAGCCTTAATTTACACGTGGTCATTCCTACTTAAAATGCCGGACATGATAGACAAATGGCTACATATACTACCATGTCAATGTTACGATTACATTACCCTGGACGGTTTAGTGTTCTTTTATAACGGTCTGCGTGTACATAAGGTCCGTCATCAATAAACTTGCAAACACTACATTTGCCACACTTACCCATCCATGAGGTGTTGCTATTGGTTGTCCCTACACTCCTTTTCAACAACTTCAACAACTTTCAAGTTGGTACCCCTACTATTTATAAATCTCGGGCTTGGACCAAATATTCCTTTTGTCTGAAAGAAATACACTGTCTGGATGTTCTTAATTTTTATACCTGAATCATTATAATCCAGCACCATTACCATAGAGTTATTAGTAGTAAGTGCATTAATATCAGTGGTATTAGATGAACCGACATTTCTACTTAAATAGGTCTAAAATTACTGCTTCTCATTTTGACAGCCTTACTTAACATAGTCCGTAAATCTATTGGATACCCCCTATTTATAAACATGTCAATAAGCTTCAGCAGTTCAAATTTGAAACAGTCATCCTGACTAATAAGCCTTGATGATTGAATCATTTGACCCTTCACCACATTTTTCTTTTGAAACTGAGGGTGGCAACTCTCATAATGTAAAAGAGTTGCTGTATGTTTTTTTATGGTAAATGTTCAAATGTATATGGCCATTCTCTTTATACAAAAGAATATCTGAAAATTCAATCTATCTCTGTCCATGTGACTTGTAAATTTTAGAAAAGTGGCCGTGTTACTGAAATAACCAATAAAATCTTCCAACTCTTGTTTTAAGCCCTTCCACAAAATCAGTATGTCATCCAGGTACCTTAAGTATTTCATGATCTTTGGCATGTAGACAGAATTATATTACTGTTGCCATTCTGCTAACACCAGGTTAGCATAGATGGGTGCACATCTGGCACCCATCGCATCCCCATTCGTATGCTTGTTGTATTCCCCATCAAACAAGATGAAATTATTGGATAGTACCAGTTCTAACAATTCCACAAGCAGACCTGTTTTTACATGATGCAAATCACTGTACTTAACCAGACTGTTAAAGCTGTCAATTCCAATATGGTGGGGGATCACCACAAATAAGTTGACTGCATCTACAGTCACAAACCAAAAGTCGTCACCGCAATTTAAATTCCTGATATCAAGTCAATGCCAAGAGTCCTTTAGATTGTGCGGAACATTATAAGTTCATAGGTTGGTATTAGGCTATTGGCCCTAGGGCCTGTACAAGCCTAGCTATAACAATTCCCTGGCTATTTCTTCCCACAGTATTTACTTACCTGGACTCCTGTCTAGCAGGATGACTGACGTGATCCCCGGGGTGAATTTCCTATCTCCAATCCAATCATCAAGGTTCCTTTTGAAGAGGGCCAAAGAGCCACTCTGCTTGACATGTACGGGCAGTCTATTCCAGAGTCTCGGGAGTCTCTGGGTCAGGAACCTATCCCTCCAGCATGTTTTGTTCATTGTGATGACAAGATTTAGATCCCTGGAGCATGTGTCTCTGAGGGATTGGGATTTCTTTTAAGTGTAGCATGTTCCACAGCTCTGGGTTTGACATGGCCTTGTATGTTAAGCAGAGATCTCCACCTATAATCTGTTGCATATCGTCTACTCAGAGGCATTTTTTTAGACTGTCAGCATAGGGCATCTGCTTTAGGCCTGTGATTCTTTTAGTGAGGTATTTCTGTGGCCTTTCCAGTTGTTGCGGATGTCTTGAGAGGTACATACCAAATGGGGCGTTCTATTCTATAATGGGTCTAATGAGGGATAAGTACAGTGGGACAATGACCTCCTTTTTTCTGGATGAAAAGCCCTTAGTGATGAGGTGTGCCATATAGAAGGATTTCCTGACTGTTGTGACGATATGGTTATCGAAGGTGAGACCTCTGTCCACCTGTGTCCCTAAGGTTGTCCCTGATGTTCCTCTGATTCTCTCTTATTTGTGTTAGTTGCTCATTGCTGGTTTGGCCTATTGTATTAAGGCCCACTTATCAGCTTTCTGCTTGTCTGCCTTTAACTCCCCTGTTAGCTGTAGGTTTGAGGCTAAGCAATTTCTTAAAAGCGTATTTAATATTAGACCTCCCAGGAAGCCTGTTCCTCCTCCCTGGGATCTTAATTTCGTTCTGGAAAAATTGACTCAGGCTGAAGACTATGTAGTAATGAAGTGGATTTTAATAGAAAAATTAATAGATTATATTGCATGTTAATTTCTAGGGGATATAATTGGGAAAGTGTATCTACTGCTATTAGTAGGGTCATAGAGGGTAGAGACGATGATTATGTTCAAAATTATGTTGATATGGTTAATATGTATGAACATAAGACAGAGAATGAGAGAAAAATATACTTCGTTACTACTTATGGTTTATTTAGTTCTATACTTATTGATATAGTAAAATATTATTGGCAGTATTTATTTAAATGCAATGAACTAGCCAGTATTTTGTACCCATATATAGGCGTATCATATAAAAGAGGTAGAAATCTTAAGGATATTTTAGTACATATTTTTACTCTTCCAGCTGATTCTATCACTACTGTTAATATACCTCTAGGCACTTATTCTTGGTGGACATTGTAATGTTTTGCACATATATGGTTAGAACATTTGATTTTATCAATGGACATAGATTCTCTCCGTCAGAAATATTTAATTGTGAAACACAAGGTGTTATTTACACCTTGCAGTGCTCATGTGGCCATGTATATATTGGAGAAACTAAGAAAATTCAAATGTAGGCTACAAGACAATATTAGAAATATAAGAAACAGTAAGATGGAGAGACCTATGGTCAAACATTTTTTAGAATGTCATAATTCTAATGTGCATGATTTAAACGCTAGTATTTTTGAAAGATTACCTGCAGGATTTTGTTCAGATGAAGTATATAAAAGGAAATTAATGTATAAAGAAAGTCTGTTTATTTTAAAGTTCAACACTGTTCCCTATGGGACCGAATCTTGAATGTAATTGGAAAGTATTGATTTAATTGTTTCTTTTAATTGTATAATTGATGTGTGGGTTTATAGATAAAGGTGCATCTTTTTAGAGTTTTTTTGTACTCCTTGAAGGCTTTTGCCAAGGCGCTGGAGAGGTGAATAAATTTTGTCGACTGGTTCATGGTTGTTGTATTTTCAGGCTCTTTTTGAGCCTGCTGTTTCAGCTTCCTTGCATTATTTTTCTTGGAAAATAGTTATTTTGTTAGCTCTTTCTTCTGCCAGATGGGTGTCTGAGTTGCAAGCCTTATGGCTTGTCCACCTTTTTTAATATTTCATGAGGACAGGGTGTCTTTGCGTACTAATCGACCTTTCATACCCAAGGTGGTTAAGGAGTTGTCACTAAATCAGTCTGTTAATTTGCCTACTTTTTTCCACTCTCCTCAGTCTGACAGTGAGAGGGTACTGCATACCTTAGATGTGCATAGACAGCTCAGATTATCTGACCATTTATTTGTTTCCTTTCATCCTAGGTCTTTAGGTTTGTCTGTTTCCAGGCAAACTATTTCCACTAGGATTTGAAAGGGTATTTCTTTTTGTTACACTTTTCATGGTAAGGGCCTTCCTTCTTTTGTAAAGCCTCATTCCACTAGAGCTGTGGCTTCTTCTGGTGCTTTTTTAAAAGGCTTAGATGCTAATTCTGGTCTTGAAGCTGGTACCTGGGCTTCTGTGCATACCTTTACAAGTTGGATGATCTCTCCAGAGCTAGAGCTGGTTTTGCCGCTGCCATTCTTCATGGCTTCTTAGAGATCTCTGCTGGTGCTTCCTCCTCCCAAGTTTCTTCTTAAGCTTTGGCAATCTCTCATTTGAAATGGTGAAGATAAGGACATAGCACATTTGTGTAAAATCTTACCATAACGGGAGATGTCCTTACCTTCACTGCTGCAGTATTCACTCCCTCCGTCCATCTCCCTGGTCTTTTTTCCTTCCTGGATGTGCAGGTTCTCCTTGGTTTTCTTTGGACTGCTGTTCCTACTAGGGCAATCATTTCTGAGGATGGTACACCTGAACATCACCTTTATGCCCTACCCTACGTAGGGAGTGTGCAGGTGACGTTCAGCATACTTTAAAGCAATGATTGACTTTGGTAAACTGGCCAGATGGTGGGCTTCACAGCAGGGAATCCCCATTTGTAAGGAATACTGCAGCGGTGAAGGCAAGGACATCTACCATTATAGTAAGATTTTACACAACTGTACTATAGCTTTACATTCACTGCTGCATTATTCCTTACTAATGGAAGAGTGCAAAAGCTCAAGAAGAAACCTGGGAGGAGGAAGTAGCAGAGCCCTCCAAGAAGCCATCCAACTGGTAATGTTTGGTAAAGGTATGCACAGAAGTCCAGGTAGCAGCTTCAAGAAGAGAATTAGGAGATAAGCCTTTGAAAAAAGCACCAGAAGAAGCCACAGCTCTAGTGGAATGAGTCTTAATAGAAAGAAGGCTCTCACATTGAAAAGTCTACCAAAGAAATAGGATGAAAGGAAACAAATAACTGGTCAGACTTCCTGATCGCTTTAGTTTTATCCAAATAAAATCTGAGCTGTCTATGCACATCTAGCTGTCTATGCACATCCAAGGTATGTAGCACCCTCTCACTGTCAAATTGTGGAGAGGGAAAAAGGTAGGCTAATTAATAGACTGATTAAGTGACAACTCATTAACCACCTTGGGCATAAAAGGATTAGTACGCAAGGACACCCTGTCCTCATGAAATATCAAAAAAAGGTGGACAAGCTATAAGGGCTTGCAACTCAGACACCCGTCTGGCAGAAGCAAGAGCTAACAAAAGAACTGTCTTCCAAGAACAATGTTGCAAGGAAGCTGAAACAGCAGGCTCAAAAGGAGCCCGAGTCAATTTTTACAGAACAAAATTAAGATCCCAAGGAGGAGGAACAGGCTTCCTGGGAGGGCTAGTATTAAGGATGCCTTAAAGAAACTGATTAGCCTCAAATCTAGAAGCTAATGGTGGAGTTAAAGGCAGACGAGCAGAAAGAGCAGATAAGTGGGCCTTAATAGAAAAATAGGCCAAACCAACATTGAGCAACTCACCCAAATAAGAAACAACCAAAGAAACATCCACAAAAAGTGGGTCCAGGTCATGAGAATTACACCGAATGGAAAACCTCTTCCATTTAGATAAGTAGGATTTCCTAGTAGTAGGTTTCCTGGCCTCCTGCAGGACCTGCTGCACGTCCTCAGAAAAAAAAGGGTCTGTGATGAATCAAAACCCTACCACCCACAGTGTCGGTTGAAGTGTGGACAGATGGGGATGGATGACAGACCCCTAATCGTGTGTGAGGATATCCACCCTCAGAGGTAACTTGTGGTGATTCCCCCTGGCGAAATGCAGAAGTAGAGGGAACCAGTGCTGCCGCGGCCAAAAGGGAGTCACCAACAAGATTTTGGGAGCATCCCGTTGAATGTTGAACAGGACTCCCTGAATGAGAGGAAGGGGAGGGAATGCATAAATAAACTTCCCCTTCCAAGAAAATGAGAGGGTGTCCACCTTCCAGACCAGACGACCTGGGACTCTTGAGACAAAACAGAGGAAGTTTGTTCAAAAGGGAGGCAAAGAGATCTACTTGAGGAGTACCCCACTGGTGAACAATGTCCAGAAACACTTCATTGTAAAGCATCCATTCATGGGATTGTGTGAAGGACCTGCCCAGATTGTCTGCCACAACGTTCCGATCTGAAAGAATGTAAACTGCCGTTAGAGTCGCACAATATTGGATAGCCACATCCCATACCAGAAGTGCCAGCCAGCAAAGATGGTAGGATCTTGTACCCCCCCCCTGTTTATTGATGTACCACATGACTGCGGTGTTGTCCATGAATACCTTGAGAGGCCCTGCAGAGGAGAGAGAACGAAAGGCCTGAAGAGCCAGCAGGAGAGCCTGCATCTCTTTGATGTTAATGTGCTCCTTCTGCTGACAAGGTGACCACACTTCCTGAACCTTCAGGGAGCCAAACGTTGCTCCCCAGCCCACATATGAAGCATCTGTGAACATATCGTGAAAGAGAAGCAAAGGCTGAAACGTGAGCCCTGGATTCAGAGACAACTGCTGAATCCACCACAGACGTTCGACCTTGAGACACTGGAGAAGAGGAACAGGAAAGTCTAGAGGATGTGCATGCTGAAGCCACACAGACTTCAGAAACCACTGGAGCTTCATCATGTGAAGCCTGCTCAGATTAAGCATTGGAATGATGGAAGCCATGAACCCCAGACTCCCTGGCTGAAATGGAGCCCAGGTGAAGAAGAGTTTGAAAGAAAAAAAATGAGAGTTAATGCCTTTGGAGTAGGCAGGGATGCCGGCATTGGCACAGTTTGAAATCTGCAACCCAGAAAGACATGATCTTGAGAAGGAATCCGGGAAGACTTGTTGAAGTTTATTGTATACCCCAGGCTCTAAAGAAGGAAATGGTAGGATGAAGATTTTGCAAAAGGCCCTCTGGAGAAGACTCCTGAATCAGCAGGTCGTCCAAATAAAGAAAGATTTGGATCCCTTAAAGCCTGCAAAAGGCAATCAATCACAGGAGTGAGGCATTTGGTGAACACCCTTAGGGCAGTAGAAAGGCCACAGGGCAAAGCACAGAACTGAAAATTAGCAGCAACCCAAAAGCCGTTCAGCAACAACTAGTGTCTTTATTATAAAATAACAGGAGTAACTCCTGTTATTTTATAATAAAGACGCTAGTTGTTGCTGAACGGCTTTTGGGTTGCTAATGCGACAGCGTGTTGCAGTTCCCTACTTGGTTATTTTTTAAAGACCGTTGAGTGATTGTGAATTGTACAGAACTGAAAATGCCAGGAAGCAACAGAGAAACACAAAAATCTCCTGAAAAGAGGATGAATCGGAATATGGAGGTAAGCATTCTTGAGGTCCAGAGACACTAGAAAGGCCTGAAGGAGCAAGAGAGGAAAAAGAGACGACTTCCAAAAGGAAGGCACCTTCAGAAAGGTGTTTTAGATGGGAGAGGTCTAGAATAGGTCTCTTTTCTGGACACTAGAAACATTCTGGAATAAAACCCTTTCCCCCTTTGGGGACACAGGGACTTCTTGAATAGTACCGTGAGGCAAGAGGTCTTGCAGAACCTAAAGGAAGCTGTTCCCAAGGAGGCTGAGGAATGCCCATAAAAGGAGGATGTGAAATCCAGACCATGAAGTACCCTTGATGAATGATTGACAAAACCCAAGAATCCTGGGTGATCTGGAGCCAAAAAGGAAGAGAAAAGGCGAAGAGACAGAGGAATGTGGCTGGGAATGGGTGGATAGTCCTGACAGTACCTGATTTGTCAGGAAAGGAAGGCTTAAGAATCCAGTCTGAGTGGCTTTAGCAGGAGGCATCCATTTACTACCCTTTTTACCTTTAGAAGGAGGTCGAGACTTTCTACAAACAAAGGCTGGCTTAGGAGGGTAGTTCCATTGAAATTTAGGCACAGAAGAAACAAAGACATGCTTAAGCTCCTGTAAAGCCTTCCTCTTGTCCTGAAGAGACTTAAATAAACCAACTGCCACTTCACAAAACAAAAGAGTATTATCCAGAGGAGCATCCAGCAACTTAGCTTTAATATCATCAGGCAAAGGTTAAAGTCGAAACCAGGAATATCTCCGTAGAACCGAGCCAGAAGCAGCAGCCCTTGAAGAGGCATCTGCAGCATCATAACTACACTTGGTAGAATGACAAACTACCTGAGAGGAAGTCCCAAGCAATGAAAGAGCAGAAGATTTACCCTCAGAATCTGGAAGATCAGAAAGAACCTGACAAGCCTGAGAAAGAAGAGCCAAGCCATACCTAGAAATATGGGTCTAATAATTAACAGCCCTAAAAGCCAGGGTAGAGTAAGTATAAACCTTCTTACCCAGCCTATCCATGGTCCTACTGTCCTTGTCAGAAGGCAGTAACTTGGATGAAGGAAGCAACTGAGACTGCTTATCAGAGGCTACAGACACCACATAGGGGTCAGCAGCAGGACATTTAAACAAACAGGAACAATCCTCAGCCACCCTGTAAAACTCAGGCACCCTGTAAAACCTATCAGACTTACTGGGAGCAGGGTACAGAGAATCTGGTGCTTTAGAGGCAGTGGAAAAAACATCCAATAAAGCAGGGAAGACGGGAGGAATGGCCGCAGGTTTAGGAGACTACATTTGCAGTAACTCATAGTATCTCTTGTGGATATCCGAAACCTGGGCACAATTCCACTTAAAGTCCGTCATCCTAGAAATAGTGTCACCAAAAGAAATTTTCTCAGAGGGGTTATCAAGAGTATGAGAATCCTCCTCCTCAGACCACAGTCTAAAGGAGAAGGAATATGGGCAGAATAAACAAGGGAGTCATCATCAGAATCCACCTCAGAAGAATGGAATTCTCTGGGCCTTTTAGGGGAAGAGGTGGACCAATGAGGAGCAGGAACTGAAACCCCTTGAGGCGACTGCAATGACATTAAAGCATTAAATAACCCCTGAGTAAAGGCCTGCCACTCACTTTGTGGATCCCTAGGAGCAGAAGACACATGGTTAGTTTTCTGTTCCTTCTTCAAAAGGACAGCTGTCCTGGAAACCTGAGAAGGCCCAGACTCAGGACAGCATTCCCCAACTGCAGTAGGAACCTCTTCCCAAAAGAGAAACTGCAGAACCCCATTAGACCCACTCTGAAACAGTCAACCGTGGTTCCCTCTGAACACCCAAAACGGGTGCCTGCAAAGCCTCGTCAGACGTGCTGCCTGCCAAATCCTCACCGGCCTCCAACCCAGACGCTGTAGAAGAATCTGACAAAACAACCGGGTGAGGCTCCAGGTGCATAAATAACCTCAGCAGAAATGCCAAGCAGAGGCTGGACAGTGGAAGATTCCGGCCTTACCTTGTGCACCTTCTTCCCAAACAGCTGACCCTTGGGGCAGGAAGTTACTGCAGCAAGAAGCTTAAGTCTCTGGCTCTCAAGTTACAAGGAAAGAAAGCCTACTACAAAGAGTTTGGGGACAAAAGCCTGACAAATTGAACAAGACGTATGGTCGTGAGCAGCACCAAGGCAAAAAAGACCCTTATCGTGACGGTCTTTATGGGGAATCAAGTCTCCCACACTGGGATTTATCTCTCCTGGATGACATTAACTCCAAACAGCACTAAACAAAACAGAAAAAGTAACCAAAAATCCAACTGGGTACTTATCTGCAACTG
This sequence comes from Protopterus annectens, assembly GCF_019279795.1. Classification (NCBI taxonomy): domain Eukaryota; kingdom Metazoa; phylum Chordata; order Ceratodontiformes; family Protopteridae; genus Protopterus; species Protopterus annectens. Next base: position 1,280,030,186 of record NC_056731.1, on the reverse strand, counting down.
TGAAGACTCTAGCAAACAGGAGCAAGCACAGAAAAGCAATAAACAGAAAAACGGTTTAAAAAAAAAAAAAAAAAATGGATGTATGCAACAGACCAGCGGTTAAAACAGCGTTCGAACTGGTGGCAAAAAGTTCTGAGGATGGTACACCTGAACGTCACCTTCATGCCCTACCTTACGCAAGTAGTAAGCAGGTGTCGTTCAGCATACCTTAAAGCAACGTAAATCTTTTGTTAACTGGCCGGACGGAGGGCTTCACGACTGGGAATCCCATTAGTAAAGAATACTGCAGCATTGAATGTAAGGACATCAACAGATACTTTTGCTGGTAGTGCGGAATCTATTACTGTGGGCAAAGGTACTGCAGAACTGGTGCAAAAGTAGTAGAGGGCTAATTAGCACTGATTAGTGAGCAAAATGACTATGCATGTAAAATGCACTACTACTTCATTAATTCCCATGTATATTAATGTAAGAATTATGACCAGTTGACTTTTTTTTTCAAATCTTTGACTGTTTATTTGACTTTGAACCTTATTTATTGCTCATTCCTTGACGGTGAGCATTTCCTTCATGCAGTTCTAGTATTTATGGCCATGTGCATTTTATACTGTTAATACTCAAGCTGAGCATTTGTACTTCAAAGGTATACAGGTTTGCATGATTCTGGTTAAGGTAGTCTTGGATCAAAACTTACACCTGGTTTCCTATGTGTATCATTGAGTATTGTCAAGCCTGTAAAATGCCTACTTTGGGGCAGCCCAGTTATGTAGTTTATTATAAATGTATTTATTCCTCTGTTAATGTCTGAGAAGTTACCCCCCCCCATCCAAAAAAAAATAATAAAAGAGGTGTAACAGAAAAAAAGTAACCTGCATTAACACGGTTATTCAAGCAATGTAATTGCCTTTGTGCTGGAAGGTTTGACAGCAGACATAAAATATGGACTTTGGCATTTAAGTAATTCTTTAGCAATAAGCTTCAAACTGAAGCTGGTAACAGGGCAGAAGAAAATGTCCAGTTGCTAGGACAACCATTAGCTGACATCAGAAATCAACATCTGGCCTATCCTGACCTTTAAAGAAGGTCTTCAGATTTCTGAGAACACTATAAACTCCAGTATGTTCAATCTGTAAGTTGTTCTAATTCATCAATATAATATAAAGGCATCCTTCCTTTAAATATTGCTTTTAGGTAGACAAGAGAATTTTAAGGTAACTTTTTTTTTTTTGGGTTTAAGATGCTGTACAGTGAATACATGGTGTAAACCTACTACTCTAAAAAGATAGCATTTAAATTGTTCTAAATATGTTGACTTTGTGACATTATTTATTATTCAGGCATTGGCATAAGGGCAGCTTGACATTTATTGGTCAAAATGACACATTTTAACAGGCACCAGCTGAAGTTTAATTACAGGGTATGAAATTGCACTTGTTGAAGCAGTTTGTCGTTTTACTGTTCAGGCCTGTTAACAGCAGTGTAAAAAATAACAGGGGCATGTTTCAGAGTTAATTGAAAACTAAATATTTTTAAGTGTCTGTTGTGAAAGCAACTATTTGTAACTGCAAGAACCACATGTCCGCCTTGTAACAGTCCTGGCAGTTTGGTGCAGAGGTTTGAGTATGTGCAGTTAGAAAGCACTGGGTTTGATGCACATAGCCTCCCTTTTCTTTCTGCGTTACCGAGCAAGCCATGTAATCTGCCATCAGTCCGGGTTTGCCCCTGAAAATATTTTTTGTATTTGTAGTAGTAGGCTGATGAAAATCATAAAGCCCCATTTGAAAAGCTGATGGAACTTGCAGGCTGAAACTTACCAAGCATTTCTGCTTGGCCGTTTCCGAATGGTAGGCACTCTCTGGAGCTATCATGATGCGATTGCTTTGAGAAGATGCCACAGTCAAGCAGGCTTTACCAGTCCTAACTAAATGCCAGGAATCATAGCAAAGTTTCAAGATAATTAATAATAAGCAGTATTGTATTAGTTGAAGTAAGATGGTGGCTACATAAACTGCAACATTCACTGGGATCTGCTCGAAAGAGTTTGTGGCTGTACTTCAGGAATATTAAATTTACAAGCTTTGTTACCTGTTAGCTGTCAGTGGTGTTAACACACACCATTAATTTCACATACATTATGTACATTTGGGGTAGTTGTGGCTTGTTTATGTCTGTAAATGTCTGTTTTTATATTTTTTATAGTACTTGGCAGAAATTGACAGTGAAATTTCCACTAAAAAGCAGAGTGATTGCCCTCCAAGACCAGCTAGTGATTTTGTTAGTATTTCTTGTGCTAATATGTAAAGACTGCATAGAAATTATCATACATTGGCTGTTTTGCAGATTTCATCACTCCATAAATTGGAACAAGATCCTGCTTTAACCTTGAAAAAACAAGATGATGCACTTGTAATTTCTGTGCTGCAGTTTTAGTTTCAACCTGCGCCAAGCTCTGGACATGAGAGGAATATTGCCTACTGCTAGCCTTCTGAAGTACGCAAACTCAGTGGTAGATTTAAATTTCAGGAGCATACAAACTTTATCTGCCTCTAAGTTGTCACAAGCTTCCAAATGAAGCCGATGTTAGAAAGACAGAAAAGCAGGCAAGCCACAAACTCTTTTGCTAGCTGAGACCAGCTGTCTTTGCTGTTATTTAAAACTAAATCACTTTCAAATTCTGAACTTAAGGGGTAAAATGTTATGCTGTGACTTTCTGCCCTAAAGGGCACCATGTTGCTTGTCCTCTCACTGTATTCTGTGACTGATATGCTTTTATTCACTTTACTATATGCGCAGAACAAATTCAGATGGTCTTGATTTTTGCCATTTATGTATGCATTTGTTCCCACCATTTGGCTGCACTGTTAGAACCCTTTATCATCCCTTGGGAGTTCACCTTCCAGAAGGAATTCACCTACCATTGTTCCTTGTTGAACCAGGCAGTAGGAGAATGAGCTTGGAGTAGTGGATGTCATATTTTGGTGGTATGGCTTTTCTAGTCTAATACCATCTCGTAACTGAGGTCATGTTATACATTTGTCTGGTGTGTCCTGTACAGATGTGATGAAAGCTAACTCAAAGAACCTTCCAAATTATCCACCAATCACCCAAACTTCCTTCAAGCCCAGATCCATCCCAGTACTTAAACCTCAGAAATCACCTAGCAGCTATTAACTGGTTTCCCATTATCAACTTACAGAACTTCATCTTAGCTGCCACAGCTGCTGCGCATTCCCTCCATCAACTTCAAGACAGATTCTTCTCTCACCTACTATATACACAACTGGAAACTTTGCTCAAATTTAGAAACCATGCACACTTTTTATGGAAACAAAATCCCTTCCCAGAATATTGTGCTGCCTTTACTTTTAGCTAAGCAAACCATACAGAGGCAGAAAACCAAATACTTCAAACTTAAACTGACTCTTCTAGACAAGCCCAAACACTTCTGGTAGGAAGTAAATATTCTCACGAGTTAGAAATCAACAGATTCTAGCTTCTTCCCTGTCACCATCCAGACTTCTTAAGGGCCAACTCCCAACCTCCTGACATTCTCAAGTAAATCGGTTACATTTCTGGTATGAGCTTCTACCTGTCCTCCAACTCACATAGCACTCCATCTTTTATCCCCTTCTATTTTAAGAAAATCACTTAGACTTTGGTCGCTCCCTGGTGCAGATGGCCTCTGGTTCATCTAGGTCGGCAAAGGTTTCCTTACCATACCTCTTCTCCACATATAGTCTCTGCTTAACCCAGGGGTCTGCAACCTGTGGCTCTTCCACCCCTCTGCAGTGGCTCCCTGTAGCTTTGAAAAATAAAGGCCACTGTACCGCACAATACACACACACACACACACACACACACACACACACACACACACACACACACACACACACACACACACACACACACACACACACACACACACACAGACACACACACACACACACACACACACACACACACACACACACACACACTGAGAGCGATCCAGCGATGGACTTTAAATATTGCTCTTATAAACTTGCTAGAATAACATGGTTTCTGTTGACATGCATTTTACACACACACACACACACACACACACACACACACACACACACACACACACACAGCAATTGAGCAATCCCAACAAAGGAACAAAAATAGGGATGGGTTTTAAATATTGCGCTTATAAATTTAGTCCTTTTATATTTAGCTAATAACTATATATACAACTTTATACACTGTGTTGTCTTCATTTTAGGGGTCAAATAAGTTTTGTGGCTCCGGATGAATTTTATTTGGTGGGAGTGGGGCCGAAATGGCTCTTTTTGATAGTGAAGGTTGCAGACCCCTGGCTTAACCCAAAACAGTATCAGACATGAACAGCTCATAAGTTCATAGATGTTTACTAGGCTAACAACCCCAAGGGCTTTTTTAAGCCTAGTCCTGCACCCCAAATTTCTGACAAGTTCTGATACCCTTGATAAGTGTAAGTAGGGGCTTGGGAGATGAGCCATTTACAAGCAGAGGCCTGGGAGATGAACCATTTACAAGCAGGGGTCTGGGAGATGAACCATTTATAGGTGCTCTTGTCATACCCTTCCCAAACAGTCTGTGCCAGAGAATGCCAATCACTTCCTCCCTAAACTTGGGGAAATGGTTAAACTAGTCTACAGCAAAGTATCCACTCAGTCCAACAGTATCATGTCCTCATTCTTAAACAGCATGGATTCTGGGATGGTCAAAGCATAGTATGGATGCTTACAGCTGAGATCTTTCTCAACATGGCTAAAGGAAACCTTTCAGGGGCACTCTTCATTGACCTTATAAAAGCTTTGATCTCCTGCTGCAGTCCCTGCAAGAAGTAGAATTAGCTCCACCACTGTCACAAGGTTCCAAGATTTCATAACGGAGATGTCAGTTTTGACTCTGTATACTTCACCTCCAGCACCCCTTACCAAAGGAGTGCCTTAGAGCTCCATATTCTCCTCACTGTTTTCATCCTTTAACAAACTATCCTGCAACCTCCCTTACCTTCCTATGACTGTTTATACTGATGATACAGGTATCCTTCGATTTTCAGTCACTTTCATCATTTCAATCCCAGCTTCAGTGCGACTTTTGTCTCTTAATTCTTAGCTAAACAACTTTAAACTACTCTTTCGCCCCTTAAAACAGTATATGTGGACCCTCACAAAAGCTACAACAACTCCTAAATATCTCCAGATTCTGGGTTCACATGCCAAGTAAATGATACAATTGTCCTTTCATGTTCTTTTTTTTTTCCAAAAACTCTGTTCAGTTTTTCAGTAATAACAGTAATACAACATATCAAAAACGTAAGTCGACAATACATATAAAAAAAAGCATAAAGGTAAATGCTAAATATATACACTATGTATGAATTTATCATTAAGAGATTTTCACCAGACTGTTTGCATATACTGTATTATGAAAATAGTTCAGCACCCTGAAACTGGATTATTATCTTCAAATATTACTTTGTGTTGTATTTTTGTTATGCTGCTCATAGTTTGATTGATAGATGACATTATTTGTTTGTTCAGTTGTTTATTTTTTAAATGGGTAGGTGGACTGATTGAGGACCGTTTTTAGCATGGACCAAAGCAGAGAGCAGCCAGTAAAGACATGAGTGCAAAGCCACAGTAGCTCAGTGACTACAAAAAAAATCAATGCAGGAAATTTGTTCAAAAATTAGAAGTAGCGAGAGAGAATATTTTCAATGTCTGTTGTCATGCATTTAAAGTAAATCTGGTTTGCTTGGAAAGAGAATGGAAAAAAGATGGCTTGGGTAAAAAAAAACTTTTGACTTTTGGCCCCACTGCCAGCCAGCCATCAGTCCCTGTCTTGGTCTCTCAGCCCATTCATTCCCTTCCCTAGATGAGGACTGACCAAGATGGGTCATCAGTCAGTCATCAGGGGTAGTTAAAGGCTTTTCCATTTTCTCCCTAGCATTAATCATGAACATAAGTGAGGTGACAAGATGTACATTGGGCTAACAGCAGAAGAACCTTTCTGCAAGAGGTGTTCAGTCCAAGCGGCCCTACCTCTTCCCTCAGTGTGCGCACTGGTCATTCTGTAATCCACTAGGGTGACTGCCCTACATTATGTGCCTCAGAGTGCATATAAATCCCAGTATCCTCCTAGTTAAGGTAAGCTGGACACACTCATTCACTCCTCCACCCTTTGCCTGGCTTCTGCACAGCTGGGGCCCCTATTAAAACCCCTGTTTTCTGTGATACAGTCAGGACTCCATCCCTCTATATACAAAGACAGGCTCAGGAGAAAGGTATAATATAGTGCCTTTTTTAGGCAAGGTCCAAAAGACAAACCCACCTCCATAGACAAAACAGGGAAAAAGAAACTAAGGGTAATGCTGCTCAATGCCAGAAGTCTAAACCTCAAAATGCACACACTTGAGACTCCTCAGTATGGAGAACATCGATGTCTGTGCAGTAATGGAGACCTGGTTCAAGGCTCGCGAAAGCACCCCAGCACTACCAGGTTATACTTCATACCATGCTTTTCGGCCACAAAACTCGTACCGAACCACAAAAGGAGGGGGAGTATCCATATACATCAAAAATACCCACACCTCCAGGTTAGTAGCACTGCACGAAGCAACGGTACCATCCACGTGCAACTAACAGTGGGCAAAACTGCCTTTCAGTTTATAGCCTGCTACAGACCACCCTCCCAAACTCAGGAACCCAACTCGGCCTTCCTGAAAACACTGGAGAACATGAAGGTCTCTCCAAACACCATCATATTGGTGACTTCAACTACCCAAACATTGACTGGGTAAACTATTCAAGCCCACACTCTCTCCCCCAACGGTTCCTAGAATTTATAAACTCAAATGCTATGGAACAACTAGTCACCACCCCCACAAGAGGGGAAAACATATTGGATCTGGTCATCACAAACATAGGGACTCTATGTTCCACACCAGAGGTATACCCCTCACTGGTAAGGTCAGACCACAAATTAATCTCACTGGACATCCATATCCCGTACCCACCCCCAGACAAGGTAACCACAGTGAAGAACTTCTCAAAAGCTAACTTCACACTTCTCAAAACTGAGGTGGTATCCTTCAAAGCCCCTGGGCCAGTGGAAAACACGGCTCTAACTGCAGAATCCTTCACAAACGCATTCTATGGACACCTGTTGGAATGTATGGATCGTGCTATCCCAAATAAAACCAAGACTCACTCCTCCAAAGCCAGGAGACCTGTCTGATGGACCCCGGCCATAAATAAGCTATACAACAAAAGGAGGAAGCTACTACATGATGAAGCAAAATCCCAAAAAGGGAAGGCATCTCTGATCAGTACTAGCAAGAAGCTACGATCCCTCATAAAATCATCTAAGGCCAGCTTTGAAAGAAAAATTGCACAAGATACTAAGGACAATCACAAGGCCTTCTTTAGTTATGTCAAGAACCTTGGCGGCAACTCCCAGATATGCTCCGAGTTAGTGCAAAATGACAAAAAATACACTGAACCCACAGACATTGCCAACATCCTCGCAGACAGATTCAGTGCAAATTTCTCCCCCCAATCCCCCCCAAAAGAGCAAATTTCCATCCCAACAGAGTGTAACCTCCCAGACATCACAGATGAACAGGTGAGAGCTGCCCTCTCCAAAGCAAAAAACACAGCATCAATGGGACCGGATGGTGTCCCAGGATGCGTCTTACATGAGCTACAAGATTAACTTAACCCTCACATTAAGTCACTGTTCAAGCTCAGCCTTACCACAGGATATGTACCCAAGGAATGGCGTACAGCAATGGTGGTCCAGCTCCACAAGGGAGGTGCCACAACGGACTCCGGAAACTATCGCTCTATAAGCCTGACCAGCCTGGTCTGCAAAGCTATGGAGCGTATCATCATGGAACTCATAAATAATGATATTGGAAACCTTCAGACACTGGATCCTACCTAGTTCGGTTTTGTTAAAGGCAGATCTTGCCTCTTGAACCTGGTAGACTTCTTTGAAACAGTTACCAGGGCCATAGATGAAGGGAAAGTGGTCCACACAGCCTACCTGGACCTTGCAAAGGCCTTCGACACAATACCCCACTCAGGTATCATAAATAAGCTCACTAGCCTAAATATCAACCCCTATGTCACGATATGGGTTGCAAACTGGCTCAGGGATAGAACCCGCATGGTCAGAATTGCAGGTGCCTTGTCAGACTTTAAACCAGTTACAAGTGGAGTCCCACAAGCTTCAGTCCTGGGACCTCTCTTGTTCGGTATTTATTTCTCTGAGGTACAGGCAAACACAGGAGGACTATGGCTGACCAAGTTCGCAGATGACTGCAAACTGGGTGCCATAATAGACTCTCCGGCTGACAAACATCCTCCAAAAGGGTCTCACAGAGACAGATAACTGGTGCCAAAGTCATGGCCTGAAGCTAAATGCTAAAAAATGCATAGTCATCCCCTTTGGGAAAAACAAAGTGCCCACAGACTACCACATAGGAGGTAACACATTAAGTACGGAGGAAGTAATTAGGGATTTGGGGACCCAAGTAGATAGTAATCTCTCCTTTGACAATCACTTTGCCAAAGTGGTTAGAAAGACCTTCTATATAGCCCATCTCATTACGAAAGGTTTCACATCTAGATCAAGAGAGGTCTTTGTGCCACTCTATTCATCACTCATCAGGCCCATAATTGAATACAATGCCCCATTTGGGATGTACCTTACCCGACACCTGCAGCAACTTGAAAGACCCCAAAAGTATCTCACCAAGAGGATAAAGGGACTCAAACAGATGCCCTATGCAGTTAGGCTAAAGAAACTCCAGCTCTACTCGGTTGCTTACCGCCTACTCAGAGGCGATCTGTGCCTGACATATAAAGCCATGTCCAACCCAGAATTAATGGACATGCTCCACCTCAAGAAATCCAAATCCCTTAGAGCTACATGTTCTCGAGACTTAAACCTCAGCACAGAAATAAATAGGACATGCTGGAGGGACATATTCATATCCCAGAGACTCCCATCACTCTGGAACAAAATCCCAGTCCAGGTTAGGCAGAGCCCCTCACTGACCCTCTTCAAGAGAAATTTTGACGAGTGGATGGGAGATCGTAAGTATACCCCCGGGATCTCTTCTGGGTCCCTGCTAGACAGAGGCACAATAAACTAACCGTAAAGGGGCTATATTTTGTGACCTACTATTCAAAGGCACAGTCTACAAATCTAAAAGGGTGGTGAAAGCCAAACACACTCCGGCTAGGCTTATAAATGCCCTAGGGCAGATAGCCTAGTATCAACCTATGAACAGTTGAATTTTTATAACAGCAATGGTCCAGAAGTGTTGAAACCTGAAGTATTTTTAAAGTAAATGCACTTACTATTTGTACTATAGTATATAGCTTTCATAAGATAGTAGCATACATCTTTTGTAAGATGTGTTGGCAGTAGAATGGTCATACAGAAAATTGCAGTAGTCACATTAAAAAAATGACATCAACATTTGAAGCAGGGTTTCTCTTTTGCCCAGTATGAAAAAGGTCCAGAGTTAAAAACTTGGTGCAAACTGTGGTGCATGGGCTGATGCTGGGCTAAGAAAGACAGATCTGAAAATGTTATATTTTTCTGACATCAAGTCCTGGCACCACAGTAATACCTATTTTACTCTCAGAAAATCATAATTAAGATGAGGGGTACATGACCATACTGGAGTCAGCTACTGGGGTATTTGGAAAATAGCACGGCAGTGTAAAAGCAACTTTTGAGGATTAAGGCTTTGAGGTGTTTAATGTGGTACCTCCTGTATTCCAGGCTTTGATTTCTGCAAGCCTCTGTCTGCTGTGTAATTTTGAGCAACTTGCCTAACTAGACAGTTCTCTGGGATAGTTAGGAGATTGGGTTAGGCTCCTCCATAGTCTCCTAGATCAAATTTATTTATTTAATATTTGTTTACGGGGAAAGTCCAACTAGGACAGAGCCCATTTTCAGTGGAGGCCCGGGGAGAAACACTCCAAACGCATGAGTTTGGAATGTGGGAGGAAACCGGAGCACCCTGAGGAAGCCCATGCGAATGGAGGGAGTACATGCAGACTCTGTACAGAAGGCACCCTAGCCAAAAATCAAACTAGAGAACCTCTTGCTGTGAGGTGCAACACTAACCACTGCACCACCCATATGCCTAGTAACCACCTATAAGCCTATGTGTTACTCTGCTGTCTTGTATACTCTTTTCTTTGCTGTATGGTGGAATTTTAATGAGATATGGATGTTAAAGCATTCATACATGAAGGTTAAAGAAATGGTGTGCAGCTGTACAGAAAGTGCCCATTTTGTCAGTTTTTTTGTCCTGAAGTTATAAATCTCTGGATGGTGCAGTAGTGCAGCAGTTAACCTTCCTGCCTCATGTTGCTTGGTTTTGCATTCTCTGTGGAGCTTTCATGTTCTCACTGTCTATTCATGTGGTTTGTGGGAATTTGAAACAAACTCTTGTTTTCTCCTGCATGCGTTGCATGCTTGTGCGTGTGCATTTACCCTGAAATGGACAGATGTTCTTCCAGGATTCTGTTCTGTATTATGCCTACTATTTGACTTCCTATGACACTGAATTGGATAAAGTGGTATTGTAAATGAACGAGTGCATGAATTCCTACACATCTAGAAGGGTCTATATTAGAACATTGACAGGACAGAAGAGCGAATACCCTTACATTGACACAGCTTAACCGAAACGACTAAATATCGAATGGCCAAAACAGCAATTTTTTTTCCCCTGGGAAAAAAAATTCTGGGCCATTGTCTGGAATTTGCCATTTCCTCCACTGTAGTGCAATCTTGAAGTTGGTATATTTAAGTAGGGGTGTGTGTTGGGCACAGCCCCCTCACTTTTTGTCTGTTTTTTTGGCCCAGCGATTTTTTTTTTCCCCCTGGGAAAAAAAAAATCACTGTTCTGGCCATTCGAGATTTAATCATTTTGGTTAAGCTGTGTCAAAGTAAGGGTGTTCACTCTTCTGCCCTGCTGACGTTCTAATATAGACCCATCTAGAAATGCATCCTTTTTGTATATATTGTCTTGGAATTTAATTTGCTGTAAACATAGGAAGTCATGTTTTTTAAATTATGTTTTAAGTATATCATAAATTGTATTAAAATAATTGTTTGACCATTCCATATTATCAATTTAATAGTAATAATAATATACTTTCCTTGAAATGTATTCTCTTTAAAAATACATCTACCTTCCAAATACAGCTTTCTCAAGTTGACTAAACTAGCAGCTGCTGGAAAGCCAATGTCTGAGCAGATATTCAGAACCTAACAGTTACTATATGAGTTGTTTTATTGACTTAGAAAGAGGATCTGCAAAGCAGTAGAGAATTTACTTGCAGAAGACTGTGTTTCTACATATATTCGAGTACCTATAATTTGGGTTTGCAAAATAAATGAGCTCTCTATTCAAGAATAGTTAACAAACCTGTTAAAGATTTAAGTAATTTACCCTTTAAAAGTTTGTACCCTGCCCTCATTAAACAGAATTCTTAAAACATTTTGCCTGATTGTTTGATATATCACAAGTTTAACCCATTCATAGACTGAATTTAGTTGCAAAAAATGAAGTATTAAAAATATATGTACCACCCTTTACTGGGAGTCTGTGCCTATTTAAGAATTCTAGGGATAGAGGTGATAATACAGTGCAATTTAATAGACAATAGCTCTGTGGGTATAAGTAATAAATAGTAAGCAAATAGTAATAAAAAGGAACTTTTGTATCTGTTTGATGTATGCAGCTGACACAAGGTTACAAATGGCATTTCCCAATGGTTTTAATTAAAATTGGTGCTGTACGTGTGGTTAAAATAGGAGGACCAGACTCTTGTTTTAATTATGAGATGAGTAGAAATATAGGTGAATTATTTAAAAAAAAAAAAACAGTGGGTACGGGCAGTGATGAACAGAACTACATAAACAATACATAGAACAGTTTTAGTTCTAAGCCTTTTTGCTAATAAAACTATGGAATGAAGGAGTATTCTGACTAATTTTAGATTGACCGTGTATGCCCTTCACAGTGTGCTCCCAAAATTTGAGCTTAGTAGACCATACATGTATAAGGGGTTTAAACAAGACAGTAAATGAAGTACCACGGGTAAACAGAGTAAAGTGCAACATAACGTTTGTTTTACCTTTATGGTGTTAAATAAGTTATGTTTGAGTTTTTAAGGTGGTAGTATTGTTGACAGTTGTATAGAGAGGAGGTAAAATAGTACTACCTAGGTTCTAATTCCGATAAGTAGTCTCGTTCTGATTTGATTTCTATATTTCAACTTGAGTTAACAGAAGTTCAAACAAGTTGATTAGTATGTGTATTTTTGCCCTACAAAGTTTCTAAAACATTTGTTTTCTTTTCCTGTCTTTGTGATATTGTACATGCATTTCTAAACGTATTTTATAGTTGGCAGATTGGCGTATATGAATTCAGGGCCAAGCTTTTTAGTTGTATTTAAATGGCCTGAAGAAGGACCTGGTCATGTGAAAATTTACTATGTTTGAAGTGCTTCTTTCAGTTTGCATTGAGTTGCCCTTTCTTTATATGTGCTATTGAACTGTCTACTAAGTGGCCCTAACAAATTACAGTTAATATTGCTTAGCACAATGTAGTTATTTTGCAGAAAGCTTTAGTCCAGTCTGGTATCCATTTGAATTTTGGGAACCTGCTAGAATGAGTCCTGAAACATAGACTGAATGGCTAAAAGAATGGAATTGTATATACTAAGCCCGAGATGCCATTTCTTGGAATATTCCCTTTTCTCTGAGGTATGTTGATCTTTGAGTTGGTATATACAAGTATAGGAAATGTGGGGGGGTTGCCCCACCCATGGAGAAGGTGCAAGGGGGGGGGGGCTTTCCCCCTGCAAAAAGTTTTAAGGAGAAGAGCAATTTTAGAGATTCACTCTTCTCCTGTGTTTTCGGCCTTGGCTTCATTTCAGTAGGGAGCTGTATAATATTGACAGTACTTTAAGGATGTTAACAGAAAAAGGGGAAGGATATAAGCCCTCTCTGTACATTTCTGTTGTGGTCACCAATGAGCAACTGCACATGTAGTTAATTAGGGTAATCCTTTCTCATTGAATTGCTCTTTAATAGCAGAACAGAAATCAAGTTCTTGTGTACCAGAAGCATAATACTATCATCACTTTGACTTGGCTTTCTATTAGGGAGCAATATATTAATAATCTGAGAGACACTGCTGGGTGAGCAGACATATACTCTTACGTAGGATCCAGTAATGGTAACTATGTCACTCAAAGTATCTAGGATTTAAGAGATACCATTTATTATTTAGGTTGTTTAAAGAAATGTTAAATCACCACTAGACTAGGCTATGAGACTAGAGTGGAGCTCAATATGGGGGCAAGCAAGAGTGTGTGAAGTTGTTAGTGTGCATGCCCATTGTGGAGATGTCAAGTGAATCCTAGGTATTGGGCTCATTTAAATGTTACCTGGCCTAATTGAACCCAAAGATAGTTGCCTTCCGCATTGCAGAAGATGAATCCATCCATCCTCAACCCCTTTTTCCCATTTCGCACATGGGGTTGGGGTGTCACTTCTTCAGTGACAGTCATTTTGAGCCAAGGTTTACACTGCCGGGTGGCTAGCCCTGCCATGGTAGTTCATTCGTACCACTCACTTGCACCTATGGCCAGTTTGTGTCCAATCCACCAACTGCATATCTTTGGAATGTGGGAGGAAACTAGGGCACCCGGAGGAAACCCCCATGACTGCATGGAGAATATGCAGACTTTGTGCAGAAGGCACCCCAGCCAAGAGTCAAACCAGAGAACCTCTTGCTGTGAGGAAACAAGGCTAATCACTGTGGCCAGACACACACTCATTATATTCTAGATGTCTGTGTTCTGGTAATGGTGCCTACATTAGATATCAAATGCCAGGAGTCACCACTGTCCCTCCCAGACGTAGTCGGAAATCATCCCATTGCCTGAAAACAAGTTGAGATGTCCTAGTACAATGTCATACTTGTGGCCATAGGGATTTGTTTCTTTTATGCCCTACATATTTTCCAACTCCAGTGCCTGATGTGGCATAATATGTAAACTCATTATGGCCAAGGGGAGTGACACTGAGATTTGTAAGCATAGGATATACACACCCCTGCTAGTGCCACCAGGGCTGCCAAACCTGCTTAAGACTCTACCCCTCCCTCAGGATAGATGAGCTGCCTTTCCTAATCTCCCAAGTCCTCTCGTCAAGTGCTGGGCACACTAGTTGAATTCAGTTTGCCTAGGTCATAGTCAGGATTTCGTCCTTCTGTGCCATAGAGCAGACTATTTTGTCATAGCACTGTTTGAGAATGGCTCTGATCCAGTCTGTAAACTGATTTAAAAGCTCCTAACTATGCTGTTATGATTTTGCAAATAAGTAACACATAGGCAAGCATATATATAGCTAGGAGGGCAAAGACTATAGCCCTAAGCAAATAAATCTTTGCCGGTGGCAATATAATCATAAAATTATATCTAGATTAACAATTGGTAATTGACTGGAAGAGCCATAGCAAAGTACATTAGTGCCTGCTAAACCAGGACTCCAAACCAATGCTAGTTGTAGCCCACAATATGAAAAGCAAAGGACTTACAAAAGTCACTGAGAATGGCTTGAGGAAGGAATTCTGATGAAAAGTTTGTTAGAGGTGTTTTATATCACCATGTAGCATCACTAGGGAAGGGTGAACATATGGAAGACAAATACAAAGAGGGTATAGGGTGTCAAAATTAACCCATTTGTTGAATGTCCGTAAAGAACTAAGCTACCTGTATTTTTTTCAGAAGAGCTGCAAAAGAGATGCTGCAAATGGAACTTATTTCAGATGCATACACTTGCACATGCATGTTATTCCGAGGGCAGTGTTTCATAAATTGTTAAGGAGGCAGTTACTTCCAAGTGGGTTGGAAGTTCCCAGGTCTGACAGTCTCAGGCTCAGATGTAAAATGATGGCCTAGCAGAAAGTGAATTAATGAATAAAGTGGATTAGATCAAATGCAGACATAGGAAAGCATGTCACTATGTTTAGTGCTAGCTAGCTAGATGAGCAGTGGTGAATTATACCAGGATACTCAATGTTGGTGATGTATTAGAATGCCTGTAGTTGTACTTGAATTTTATGTACAAATGTGTATATTTTATGTGTATTCAAAGGTATGCTTTGTATAATTTTAAGTAGATATACTAATTAGTAATACAGGCTTGTATCTGGCTGGTTATTGAAGTGTACAAGGGCAATTGCATAAAATTGTTTAAATATAACTATTGGCATCCTTCCAAGTACAGTAAATTATAGGGTGCACTTATTTCAAAAGTGTTCAGTAACTTTCACTTATTTCAAAAGTGTTTAGTAACTGTTATCTTGAAATACATGACTGGTTTTCCTGGTGGCAGTGCGGTACTATAGAAGCAGGAAAGAGATTTGCATTGAAAGGGTATTACCAGTGCCCCCCCCCATGCATATACACACACACACACACACACACACACACACACACACACACACACACACACACACACAGGAAATCGTGTGTGTACTTGTATAAGCTAAAATTCAGTTACTGTTGGCAAGGTTACCGTTGGCAAGATGACACAGAATAACACTGAGGTACTGAACAGTGAGTGAAGAGGGTGTGGACTCTGTTCTACAGATGCATACGCTTGTCCTTATCTGGATGAAGTAGGTATTGTTCATAGCCCAGCTCAACAATGCACAAATGTCATGCACTGCCCCTGACACCCTTAATTGTGAAGAAGGGCAGGGTGCAGGGTAGGATAGGAGAAAAATTAAAAGCTTTTCTTATAAAAATATAGTCCTTTAAATTAAATTACTTATGAAAAAAGACTTGGATGTTCTCCTCAATGAACCATTTACCTCTGCTTAGGATGCAGTCAGTGAGTTCTGTCATATTAATTCCTACATTTATTGACTACATTGGTCAAGATGACCATTTTGTTACAGGACCTAAACTGGGACACATGAGGGCCGCCCAGTGAAGCCAGGTCTGCTGTCACATTCTCCCAGCCCCCATGGCAGTGGAGAAAGGGCAGCCATGTCATCCCGCACCAGGGCAACGCAGGTTGGCCTCCTGTTCTTCACCAGGCACTGTGGATATGCCATTCTGTGAATAACACCACCCAGGAAGCAAGAGGCCACATGCCAGGAGGCTTGAAGCGATGCACATTTTTTGGTGCCTGTCACCATGGGGATGAGAGACTGAGGTGTGCTGCACAAAGTGCAGAGATGGGGGGACCCAGGGTCATTTCCCCTGCGAGTTTAAAAGCCCAAGGTGCAAGGCAAAATGAAGAACCGGGGTCACGGAAGTCTGGATGAAGGACTGTCTGAGGCTTCATGTCCCAGCAGAGTTCCATGAGGCTGGCAAGATCCCCTGAAACTCTCGAAGAGCACAAGTGACACTGCATGATTTGGCAGCAGTTAGGAGATATGTAACCCTGGAAAAGAGCTCTCTCTCCTGGGTAGCAGTGGAACCCCAGAGGGTGTCAGTCCCGATGGAAGTCTGGAAGGGAGAGAGGTGGAAAGTGACTGGTACAGGACAGCACTCACCTGGGTGAGGGGGTACGGACCATGCCCCCTCTGGGATGGAAGTCTGGAAGGGGGAGAAAGGCAGATAGTGGCAGGGCTGGGTGAGCTCCTGCCTGGGCAAGGGGGGGTCAGGCAGAGCTCCCCACAATGGAAGTCCTTAAGGGAGCACTAGGGTGGACAGCAGCGGGGCCTGGAGAGTTCCTGCCTGGGTGAGCGGGGTCAGGCACAGCTCCCCCATGATGGAAGTCCTTAAGTTAGCAACTGGTGGACAGTGGTGGGGTCTGGAGAGGTCCTGCCTGGGTGAGTGGGGCCAGGCAGAGCTCCCCATGATGGAAGTCCTTGAAGTGCCAGGGTGGATGGCAGAGGGGTCTGGAGAGCTCCTGCCAGGGTGAAGGTATCCAACTTCACCCCATAACTGACAGCATTCTTGAAAAAATTTAAGTCCACAGAGCTGCTGTGGATGAGAAAGGGACTCTGAAGCCTATTTGGGAGAGGATCTGTCCCTCAGCAGCTGAGGGGAGTTCTGGATGAGCAGACTGGATTGGAGGGAAGTTCCCCTGAGATGATCCGAGGGCATGAGCGATCAGGAATGATTTGGCAGCTTGCAGGAGACTTGCAGGTGGCGGAGTCCCCCTGACATGGGAGGCCAGGGCTGGGAAAAGTCTCTTGGCCAGATCAAAGGGGAGGACTGTAGGGTTTGGCCCTGACAGAAGTGAGTACGAGAGCACCAGACATATGGGCATAGGGCCTGGAGATCTGCCTAGGTGAGTGGGGTCAAGCAAAACCCCCCACGATGGAAGTCCTTGAAGGAGTGACTGACTGATGGTGGAAGGGCCTGGCAGGCTTCTCCCAGGGTGAAGGCATCCGACCTTACCCATACCCAATGGCATCCCTAAAAAATCACAAAGTCCCCAGAGCTGCTTAGGATGGAAAAGCAGGGGGACTGGCCACCCTGGGAAGCCAAGTCGCCCTTCAAACTGAGCGGTGTATACTGGGACATTTCTGTGTTCCAAAGACTATCTTTGGGATTCCGGGACAGAGACTTCCAAACTGGATCTGTCCTGGAAAAACTGGGACCGTTGGTCACCTTGACATTGGTAAGACTACAATTATCAGGTAAATTCAACAAAGTCTATCTGGTCTTGTGTACTTTTCCCCTGTGTTGCCTTCCATCAAACAATGAACTCAGCTTAGTCAGAAAGATGAAATCAAAAATAAGGTGGTATTCAGTATCATTAGAAAACTGAAAGGGGAAAAAATGTGAAGTAGCATCTTATCAATAAACTACTGTCAAGAATAATCTAAACCACAGGACACTAAATCTCCACAAAGAAAAGATTTCTGCATATGTCACAATAAACAAGGAAATGTGTAAGAGTGCTATGGAAATATAGGGAGGCATTCCTTTCCTTTATACAACTATATACATGATAGTTTCTGCCACAAGTATAAAAACAAGCTCCCAATTCATTTCCATGGAACATAATGATATACTTGTTGGTTTCTAAAGAAAGTCAAGGAAAATGTCTACGGCTGATGAGTGGTAGCAGTTTGTAGTGGCAATATTACACAAACTGTTGTGGTGGAGGATTGCTCAGACTCTGTTTAGACAGATCATCATGATCCATATTCTGAGCAAGATTATGGGTAGTGTTGGTGTATGTTTTCAAAATGACACAAGGGAACTGCTACAGTTAACTGTCCTTTGTTAGTGTACCTCTCAACATTTAAAATCATAGCAGGGGGGCATCAAAAACTATAACGTATGGTAAAAATCATAGCACTTAAATTTGGTTTTGCCTTAATCAGCACCAATGGAGGTTGGGGGAAATGCAAAATTAATACCTTTGTGATGCTAGCAGATGCACAACTAAAACCCTACATCAGAAATGCATCTTTTTTGCACTGTGACAATGTACACATGGCACTTCCATGTGATCAAGTGACCACTTCTACAATCCAATTCAGTGACATATGCAGAAAGCAAAGATCATTAATGATTGTTATAAACACATGGCAAAAATCAAAAATATATGTAAGGAAAGTATTCTGCACTTGGAAATTAGGGAATGCAAAGCAGATTTTCATTTTTTAGCAATTACTATAATTAGAGGTAAGAAACCTAAGAGCAAGAGAATACAAATTCTGTGTTAGATTATTTTTGTTGCAGAATTAGAAGCCGTTAGACTGACCCCTTGGTTTTGGCTTGATGAAAAGCCAAGGTGTTCTGCTGGCACATTATCTCAACAGGTAATGCTTTGACTTGCAGCAGTCATGGGTTATTTTGGTAGTAGCAGAAAAGCAGTTATTTGTCCTTTGGAGAGACAATAAGACCAGTAATCATTCACTGTGTCAGCCTTGACAAGTAACGTGCGGACACACACACACACACACACACACACACACACACACACACACACACACACACACACACACACACACACACACACCTTTAGTACAGAAGGCTACAAGTTCTACTCCCACTCCAGGTAGAGTGTTTGCTGACACTGCAGTGCATTAGCCTTCAGATGCAATGTTAAACCAATATCCCGTCTGCTTGAGTTGATGGTAGCTGAGATGAATGTAAAATCTCTCAAGTCTCCTATCAGAGTAGGAGAAGTTTCCCAATGCATTTGGCATATTTCCCCTAATAGTACAAATACCACCTTGGGTCTCTCCTGAAAAAAGAATACCAGCGTAGTGGGACTAACCTGGTCAACGAAGAATAAATACTTTTTTTTTTTTTTTTAACAAATATCCTGTGTCATCAAACAAAACATTCACTACATGTAGCAGTTACACAGACCATTAGCATGTCTTCTGGCACCAAGTGGTAGGCCAACTGTTTATTTGCAGTTTAACTGGGAAAGTCCTTTGGGCCAAGATCAGCCCTTTTTCAGCGGAGGCCCGGGTAGAAAAGCTCCACAGTGCATATGTACAAAAATCAGCAAGAGGTAGTAACAAAAAATTAATACAGTAATAGTTCAATTGTATGTACAATGAAAGAGATATGCACGTGGTAATACTAGAAGCAAATGAGCAGTAGTCAAAACGTGATTTTTATTTTATTTATTTAACATTTGTTGACCGGGAAAGTTTGACTAGGACAGAGCCTATTTTCAGCGGAGGCCCCAAATAAGCAGTAGTCAAAACATGATATAATGCAATAAAGTCATTGTTACATCAGTAGTACAGAATCCTAAAAAGGGGATATACATAGTATCATATGAGAGGCAGATTCCATATCTGAACTAGGGTAAGGCAGTAGGAGAAGAAGTAGAAGGAAGTCGGGATGGGTGGGAGCAGGAGGATTCCCAGGTAGAGGAGAGATGAGAATGGAACAGTGCCTTAAAGGCAGACCGATGTTGTGCAGTACAGATGTGAGGAGGAAGTGAGTTGCATTTTCTTGCAAGGGAGAAAGATAGTTGCCCATGGGTATGTGATGGTTTGTGCACTGCAAGGAAATTTTGATTATTAGATCTGAGGGTTCGGTGAGGAAGATGCATAGTGAAGAGAGGGAAGGGCATTGAAAAGGGTTGAAAATGAGCTTGTGGGCAGTGGTGAGTTGACTGAAGGATAGATAGGGAGCTCAAGCCAGTACATTGAGTGTAAGGAGTCACGGTGGGAAAAGGATTTTGAGCTGGTAGCAAATTTGGCAGTTTTGTTGTAACAGGATGCTAGTTTAGCTTTGAGGGTTGCTTTTAGGTGGTAAGGAGAGGAGCTCCATACATGAGGGAAGGGAGGAGGTAGGTGGTAGAGAAGGTAAGCTTAGTTGAGGATGTGATGTAGTGATTGTGCCGGTAAAGCATTCCTAGTTTTTGGTGGGTTTGCTTAATGTTGGTTTGGAGGTGAAGGTCAAATTTTAACTGTTCATCGATAATGACTCCTGAAAGCTTAGTTTGGGAGACTATTTCAAGGGGAGTTTTATTTTGGCTGACTAGAGAAGGCGTTTGAGTCTATTTTGGTATTAGAAGGGGTAAAGACCATGATTCTCATTTTGGATGCATTAAGAGCCAAGTGATTATTTTGCATCCAAAATCTCTGTGCTATTAAATGCGGCTTTTGTTAATTGTCTAAGTTTAGGAAGGGATTTTGCAGAGCAAATGATGGTTGAGTTGTCTGTCTATTGTACTAGTTTGGCATTGGTTATGCATTGGTGGGAGTTGTTTCTGAAGATGTTGATTAAAAGTGGATCCAGGATGGATCACTGGGGGATGCCAGTCTTTAGTGTTAAGGTAGGGGGAGGTGGAATTATTCCATTTGGTGGCTTGCTGTCTATCTGCGAGAACTAGAAAACCAATTCAAAGAGGAGGGAGAGTGATTAAGCTGGGACAGCTTAGAAAGAAGTAGGCTGTGGTATATTGTATCAAAATCCTTAGAAAGGTCTAAAGAAGAGCGGATACAATATTACCAGAATCACGGGGACGGTTGATGTTTTTGAGAAAGGATAGAAGGGCTGAAGTGGTACTATGTCTAGGTCTAAAACCATGCTGTGATGGGGTAAGTGGTTGTCAGGGAGGGAGGGCAGAAGTTGAAGGTGAATACATTTTTCAAGAATTTTTGAGATGGGGGGGAGGATGGCGATGGGGCGGAAATTGTGGATGTCCGTGTTGTTGCCTCCTTTTATGTAATGGAATGATAAAGGCTTTTTTTTCCAGAGGAGGGGTATGTAAGATTCTTGTGTAGAACGGTTGATTAGTATACCAATGGAGAGTGAGATGCCATCTGCAGCTAGCTTAAGAAAGTTAGTAGGAAGGTTGTCTGGGACGTTGGAACAGGGTTTTAGTTTTTGGAGGAATTTTTTATAGTGGAGACTGTGATGGGTTTGAAGGAGAAGAGAGAGGGGTGGGAAGTAAGGGGGTAGAGGATTTGAAGGAGAAGAGAGAGGGGTGGGAAGTAAGGGGGTAGAGGAAGAGTTGTGGGTAATAGGAATGGATGGAGTAATGGAGTTTGGAGGGTGGTGAGCTTGGCAATAGTCTATGAAGGAGTTAAATTTGGAGTCTGTAATATGGTCAGGAGAGCTAGGGTCAGGGCAGGGATTAGTTTTTTGGACAGAACTGAGGAGGGACGTGATACTATTCCAGAACTTTTTGAGATTGGATTTGTGGCTGTTTGAGGATTTGCAGTCAGCAGCAATTAGCTTTTTAACTTTACAAAGTTGTTTGTATTCAGTCAGTGTGTTGAGTATTTTATATTTCTGGTAGAGTTTCCATGATTTGTTGCGAGTATGCATAAAGATAAAGTGTCTTTAGAAAGCCATGGGGCAGTAATGGATTTTGCTCTTTTAGCTCTGGGAGGGGCAAAGGGACAAAGCAGTTTAGTAAATTAGTGAAAGTAGTGTTAAAGTAAGTGACAGCGTTGTCAAGAGGAAGAGTTTTCAGAGGGGTCCAGTTCATTAATTTCAAGTATCAGAAAAGGATTGTGGCATGAAGTTTTTGAGGTTGTGGGTTAAGATATAGTTTTGTAGTAAGTGTATGGTGGAAGGGATGTGGCAAATTAAAGCAGGTAAGTGATCACTGAAAGAATTGGGCAAAGTGCCGCTATCTGAAATATTTGGGTGGGAAACGAAAACCAGTCCAGAATGCTTCTAGAAGGACTGTCTTTGTTTGGTCTAGTAGGGGAGTTAACTAATTGAGAGAAGTTGCATAGGTTGATGATTTGGGAGGAGGTGGATGATTGAATAGAAGTCCAGTTAATGTTGACGTTTCCTAAGATGATTGTTTCATTGGTAATGTTAGTGGAGAACCAGGAAAGTATGCCTTCCAGAAGGGGAATGTTATTTCCAGGAGGGATATAAAGTGCTGCTATAGCTATGTTTTTATGGTTGTTGATTTTCAAGAGTTCTAAGGTTATTTCAGCTGTATTCCTCTACGAAATTTTGGTATATGGTTAGAATAAGGAATTACTGTTAGGTTGGAGGAAGAAAGTGGTGCTACTCCACATCCTTTCTTTAGGGTAATCTCATTTTTAATGATTCTGTAGTTGGGGGTGGGTGATTTCGGAGTCTTTCAGATGTGGTTTGAGCCATGTTTCGGTGATTGCTACTATGTCAGGATGGTTATGGGCGAGCCAGGCATGGAAGTTTGGGTAGTGTTTTATATAGGCTTTGGCCGTTAATGGTAGTGAGAAGTAGAGGTTTGTGGGAAGAGGGAGTAGGAGTTGGATGTTAATATGAAGGCTGGTTTGCAAGGGGTCCTGGGTTGGGGTGGATGTTGCCAGAGAGAAGGATAGAGAGAAGTTTGAGAATGAGGCTTAGTAGTTTAGAGGCACTTGTAGAGTTGGGGTTGAATGATAGGATACATAACGTATTGGTATTGTGATGGATAGGGTGGAAAGTTTTATGGTGAAGAGAAAAGAGTTGTTGGTTTGGCAGAGGTGAGGTGAGATTCTTTTGTGATGTGGATAGAGGTAGTATGTAGAAGTAAAGAATAGGAAAAGTTCAGCAAACAGGTTAAGTGTAATAGGGGGAAGAGGGAGAGGGGAAGGAGAATTTGGAGTAAAAATGATGCAGGTGTGATGTGCATGGTCTAGATTGTGGGGGTGGAGGTGAGGAGTTAGAACGGAAGTGTGTAGAGTGAGGTGAAGAGAGAGAAGGTAGGGACCCAAGAAGTAAGTGTAGCGTGGAGGTAAGGTGGGGGGGATAAATAGGGGGAGAAAAGG